>NC_036456.1:5803462-6108462 GCF_002775205.1 Xiphophorus maculatus
CGCCGTTCAACGGATTTTACTGGGTTTAGGCGATAGGTCAGCACAAAGCACTGCGCAGAAGTGAAATCGTAGGAATGGGATACATGGTTTCACAAAAAAATGACAAACATTAGTGTTCAGCCCCCTTTACTGTGCTTCCACTAAATACAATCCACTCTAACCAACTAGAGAGGTCTACAGCTCAGGTAGGAGTTTCGGACGCCATAAATCACAAAATAAGTGGCTGGAAGAAATTTAGTAAGAATTCCTACTTTCAGTTCACCTGAAGAGAGATATCCCTAAATATATGATTTATATTCCATGGCTAAATCAATCATATGAGCCAGTTTAGATTTCACTTCATCTGAGAGGTTGCCAATGCACCTCACAGATGCACACCGACATCCCCTACCTTAGTAGACTCTAGCGAACAGCCTGGTAGAATAAAACCGTTCTAATACAAGTCAAAACGTTAAGGCTAAAACCTAGAAACTCGGTTCTAAACAGAAGCACAGGTCGTCAACAGGAACATTTCAAAATAAGACAAAGTGAACACAAAGGTACTATGCGTTTGCTACAAACATCCTGATTCTCAAGAGTTACCCATAAAGAAAATGAAGTAAATGGAACAGGATCTTACAACACAGCCCTGAGGAGCACCTATATTAATGGGCTGTTGGTTTGTGATAAAGAGGAGGGGAAAACAAAACAGTTAGTGACAAAATGATAGGCGACTTAAATTTAGAAGTTAGCAGACGAGGTAAAAGTGTATCTAGAAAGAGTAGAAACATGAACATCTTTCCAGGATGTAAAGCTGAACTAGTCAATACCTGTGCTGAAGACTTCAAGGGATTTACTTTCTGTATGGCTCCTTTGAACACACCAGAACTCTGCAACACAAACACAGAGCAGCCAAAGTTAAACTAGTCAACATCTTCAAGTAATCTCATAATGAAGAAAGCAGCGTCTGTTGGAGATCTTTTATTAGCTCGACACAATCAGCACTTTGTGTAGGCAACATCGAAATCTCTCAGTCAGCTGCTTTGATTTTCCAATAATTAAGGCGGAGGCATGCAACCTTTGACAGAATTAGTCGCCCAACAGCCTTTACATCTAATTTTATTTATCAGTTACCTCAAATGAATTCCAAGAAATTGAATAACTGGAAGTTGCAAATTTCAGTGAAACCACCAGTCAGGCAGCGTGATCACGGTAAGACTTATTCGCCAACTCCAAAGGCAATCACTTTTTTATTTTGGCCTTTAACGATGACTTGTGGAACTGTTTATATCTCTTGAATCTTTCTACATTTTTCAACTTTACAAGCACAAAACACAAATTATCTATGGTTTTCTCAGTCACAGAGTGGAGGGGTGGAAGTTATCTGCTGTGGCTGTTTATGGTCATCCTAGAAAGTGGACCTCGTCCCTAGTCAAGTTTTTTTTTTTTTAGATCTCTAACAGATTTTAATCCGAACAGCCTGCCTGCTTGTTTAACAAATGCATCTCCACAGCCGGATGCTTCCACTTCGTTTACAGGGTAAACAAGGTGAACACCGATTACCCTGCAAAATGGGGCGATGTGCATTACTAGTTTGGTTTTTCAACACACACACACACACACCATTTTGCATGTAGCCCAAGAAGATTAATGTTGACCTCCTTCGACAGCAGCACCTTTGCGGTGCCAAACATGTAGGAGACACACAGTAAAAACTGTGTCTAAACGATTCCTTTTCTCAGAACAGCTTGAGGCTAGAGACTCTGTTCCTACACGACTGGAAGCCAGCGCACAGCGCCATGTTCACGAAGACATGGATGAGTGAGTCTGATGTGGAAGAACCTGACTGGCCCCTATACAGCCCAGACCTCAATCCAATAGAACATCTATCCAGGTGAATTAGAGCAGATAATGCAAGGCAGTCTTTCTCATCCAGCAGCAGTGGATGACATATCTGATTCTGATTCTGAAAGAAAGAGTCAGGAAACTAATGAAACTCAACCGTAAACCTTCCCGGAAGAGTTGAAGCACAGGGTGGACAGGCATTGTACTAGACCTCAGTGTAGGAAAACTTGCTATAAAACAAAGTTTTTAGCAAGTTTGTTAAAAACTTTTTGTTTGGGCCATTTCAACAGTGACACTATGCACATCATACAGAGGATTTCATGAGTTTTCCATGAGCATAATTCACATATTAGATCCTGCTCCTCTTTATAACTCTGATCCATGCACAATTCCAGTGACAAATGATCAGGAAACGTGTGAATTGTTCTCATTTCGGTTCAGAAGGTTTCTCATTGCCCCACACAAAAATACCACCCATGAAGAAATCTACATTAAAAACACTGATTAAAATCATAAATAATTGTACTTTGCACGGTGAACTCCACTCTGTAGACTCACATCTCCCACTCAAATACAAAGAAGGAGGAAGTTGTTTGGTTCCAACAGTGAATTTTATCAAACAAAAGCACTATTTTTAACAAAACATTATTAAAAACTAACATTGACATTTGGTTTTATAAGAAGGGTGAACTATATGTTTTTTGAGTTGGACCTTCAGGCTTAGTTGGACCGGACTGTTTAAGGAAAGGTACGCTCCCAAACATCTCACTGCTGAATATGCAGGAGGAACAAATGGGGCACAACATCTCACTTGAAAGAAAAAAAAAAAGCTGTTCAAAAGGAACAAAAGAAGAGCTACAGCTCCCAGCCAGAGTTAGAAATGGGTGCGGTTCTAAATAGGATATGGGAAAAGGAACGAAGACCTGAAACAAAGGACTCTGGGTTACGTTTCAGCAACTTCCCTACCTGAGACGAGTCTGGGCTCCTTTCTTGTCCCAGTGAGTCTGAGGACGGAGCTTTAGGCACCTGTATGAGAGAGCAAGCTCAGTGGAAACTTTACTGTCTGGCACAGATCAGAACGACAGGACTGTCGTTACCTGGGAGGTGGAGGTGGACTTGAACGGGTTCACTCTCTGCACGACTCCTTTTAACATCCCAGGGTTCTGAAACAGAAGGGACACGGGCATTTCCCCATCCACCATGTAACTTTACACACAAAGCTGTTCTGAACTGGCCCAACAAGGTCTGCTGTATAACACTTAACCTCTGGAGGACACATTTTTGTTCTCCACTAGAAAACTGAGGACAGGCGGAGCCTATTTAGAAAGGTCAAATACATTTTAAACTAGGAGACCTTAAAGTCTTAAAATTATGAAGCAAATCGCAATCTGACTTGCCATTGTTTTTTGATAAACATGTAATTTAAATACACATTTTTCAAAAACCAAGACCTTGCAGGATAGACTGTGTGTGTCATTGTGTTTTACATGAAAATGGATTGTTTTGAAAAAAAAAAAAGAAAGAGGTGAATGGGTCATCCACCAGGACTGTGCAACCAATCAAATCTTGGCATCAAGGAATAACCAAAGGCTGAGAGACGGGAATGATAGTTCATTTGCATTGCAAAGCAGTTATTGTTTGTAATGTTATACATTATTATTACAATAAACCCCTCAAAATATTGTTTATTATAGTTTAAGTTCATGTTGTCCACTCAGTTTCTTTAAGAAAATATGCAAAATGACACCTCAACTAGTCAAATGACATATCCACTTTGTTACATGAAAATATAGTGAAAATAAATGAATAACATAAATAAAGAGCTGACAGTGTGTTAAAGTACAAGTTCAATATTTTCCAGAATCCACCCATCTACCAGGCTTTCCTATTTGTAAATTAAAAATGGCATCCATGCCATTTCACTAAATCACAAGTCAGTATTTTATTTTACAGGTTTAGCATTTTGTCATCTATTTTGTGTTGCATCTTTATACCAGTCTTATGACAGTGTTATTCCTTCCCAAGAGACACTAAGTCGGAGTCAAGAGACATTCTTCCAAAAGTTACCTAGACAGTTTAGTGCAATACTTATTTAGTTTCTTATATCACCGAGCTCTAAAAAGGTTCAGTCAGAAGAGTCTTACTGGTGACACAACAATAAGAACTCCAGTTTTCCGATGCTGATTTGAATTGAAAGCCACCTGATTGAGTCAGTAGCCCGCCTTCTCAACATAGATCCTCGTGCATGTCGGGCGACACAAACAAAACCATCACCACTTACCTGTGTGGGGTTTGTTGCCTGTTCTAACGATTCAGAGGAAGAAGTTTGGCTGACATTCGAAGACGAAGAGGTCGCCTAAGTAGAAGAAACACGTCAAAGTTATGCAAGCCAAGGAGCTATTGGTTACTCATTAAATGAAACCTTTGTTTTTCTACCTTTGACGTCGACTTGAAGGGATTGACCTTCTGCACAACCCCCATCACTCCCGTCTTCTGCTGCTCCCAACGCAAACACAACAAAACCTCCATGAATTAAAGCCAACAGAGCTGACCGACTCTCAGTTAGAGGCCAATAGACAAGTGATATCTGACCTTTGCCTTTGGGTCAAGATCATTTGTGTTCAGAAGAAATAAGGACTGTAAGTTCACTGACATTGTCTTTACATTCAAGTTTGAACATTTACCTCTAGGGCTGCATTTGATTCAGGATCCTGCGTTAGGTGGCTGTGTCTGACGGGGTTGTCCAGCTCCTAGTAATGCATAAACAGCCTGTTTAGCCTGGTCTGGAAGTTACTGTGGTGAGAAGTTAACCCTGGGTTTAATAGAAAGGTGTCAGAATACACAATGCTTTACAGTTTGTTGCAGACAAGTCAGGCTAAACCTTCGTCTCCTCTCTAACGGTGCCAACAATGGGCAACAGATGAAAGTAGCCTGATCTGATGACCCACGTTTTGCTTTAGGACACGTGGGTGGTGGGGTTCATGTGTGTTGCTAGGGAACACAAAGTGCCAGGTTGCACTATGGGATGTAAGCAAGCCAATAGAAACAGTATGACAAGATAAGGAAAGTTAGGCTAAGAAACCCAGATGCTGCCAAACAATTATACCGTTTATGGAAAGAATCACAAATCTGAGAATAAATGTAGAATGGCACATGAATGATTTTAAAGAACACAACATAAAATTTAAAGTAAACAAAAAAAAACCAGAAGGGATTTGTTGATCATGCAACATCAGCTTACAAAGCTTAAAGGGATCTGCTAGTTGAGGTCGGATGCCACATCTTTCATGATCCTTCCTGGCAGCGTTACGTAGTAGTCATAATGTTACGCCTGATTGTTTCATGCACATAAGTTATCGTCCTGCATCTCCTCACCTCTTTAGTGGGTCTTGGCGGAACCACAGGAGTCTGGACAGGTGACCCTTTGTCTCTTCTGAACATGTTCATGGTGCTGGAAGCAGAGGTGAGTAGCAACCAGTTACATTTACTTGAACATTTTAGGGGGATATTTTTGCTTTTAGGGGTAAATTTACTGCACTGAACATTTTACTCTTACTTGAGTATTGTTAGTAGGAATTATTGCTGGTCTTATTTGAAGAAAGTAAACTTTCTGGTTACTTTCTGATTACTTCACTGAATCAAGAGCAAGCAGGTTATGGAAAAATACAGCAGGTACAGACACCTAAAATGAAGATATGGGTATTGTGTTTAAAGGAAATTGATTTAGAAGAGCGTTTCTTGTGCTTAAAAATAATTATTTTGCCATTCACCGACTGTTTTTTTCCCCCATTATAGGGTTTAAAATATCAGAATTTGCATATTAAGCTTGACCTTTTTGTCTGATAACATTTTTAAAATATTAAAGCAGAGGTTACTCAATACTTCAGCAGCATGTTTGCCTAATTTTTCTGCCTACCTAAAGCTGTGAGCAAAGCACGATGAGCTCACAAGCCAATCAGCAAAAGCAAACCCAGAGTTTGTCCTTCCGCCGTCGTGCTCCTGTGTTTAAAAGCACTCAGACTTGTTACAGTTGAAACCAGAACCAGAAATCGCCCGTGAAAGTTTCGTGAAGGGCGTGACGAAGAGGCGGACTGATAATGTCACGTTGGAACTTTCTGCTCACGAAAACAAAAAGGAAACAGCTCCTTAAACTGTACACAACTTCACCTTTTTTTTTTTTTTTAAATAAAATAATCCGCAACCTGCTTTCGTGGCGACCTTTACATCATATCCAACGGAATGCGGGGCGACACGGACACGAAACTGAGCGAAAAGAGCCAATCGCAGCCGCGCAGTCAGACGAAAAGCCAATAAAAGTCGGCTCACAGCAAAACAACACGAACCAGTTGTTGAACTTGGCCTCTCAGCCCTTCACTTCCTTTTCCCTTGTCGTCGAGCAAATGAAGGAGACAAACCGGTTTGGCCCAAAAATAAAAAAAATAAATAAAAAAAAAGTGAGGTGAACCCAAACAGGAGTCACATTACAGACTGAAGAAAGTGCAACGTCAAGTTTTAGCTGCATGACGGTAAACAATGGGCTGACTGTGAGCGGGTCGCCACGCCCACTCAGCTGTGGAGAGCTGGCGGAATCAGCTGGAGGGGGCGTGGCTTATCGTCCACCGCGTGGGTTTCTCTTTTTTTTTTTTTGTCGTTTGTCAGGAATGTTGCACAACCGCGCGGCACATCGTCGCGCGCTGCGTAGTTGTGAAGTGCCACGGAAAGGGCAAAGGGTTTGGATTAAAAAGTCAGAAATATGGAAGGTGGTGTTTGTTTGGTTGGCCAGTATTGCTGCGTTACCTTTTACTCCAATCACAGCTGCAGCCTTTGCACGTCTAGAGACCGGAGGGTTTTTGCTTATTGTTCTTTACAAATAAGTAAAAAAATGTTCTAAAACCATTCCTCTTTTTTTTCTTTTTTTTTTTTTTTTTACCCCTGGTGTTATGTTTAAGGTAATTTCCCACTCCATGCTGGCCCTAAATCTTTTGTAGCTTCAAACATGTTTTCTTGCAGGATTGTCCTGTTTTTGTTTTGTTTGTTTGTTTGTTTTTTCAGCCATCTTTCCATCAACTGTGACCAACTTTAATTTGCTGCTGGAAGAAATAGAGACAGCCCCCAGAGCATGATGCTGCCACTACCAACTCTCAACATGGGGACGATGTATCCATATGCCGTTATGCTTCCTTCACACGTGTCCACCAATCAGCTGAGAGATGAAGAAGAGTCAGTGAGTCGAATTCATGAATTCCATTTATTAATACCGAAATACAGCCGGTCCATTTCTCATGCTACCTTTAGGAGTTAGCAGGACAAAATGGTGACAAGCAACACTTGGTAACGTCCTTTATTAGCCTCTGTCTAAGCTACGCCCTGAAGAGGGCCTTTAACTGTAGCTTTGAGGGCGTTTCCTGTCATTTCCTTTAGTTTTAGCTTTGCAGCTAGCTAAAAGAGACAGAAGGAAAAACATAGAATTATTCTCAACATTGCATACAGATTGGAAGTGATTTCTAAATGTTGCTCTGGGTTTTAAAGGAGTTTGAAGGCACGCACACATCTCAGGATTTCAAGTTTCAGAGTTTTGACCCTTTAATTGCTCGTTCATTTCAGAATTACGCACCTGAATTTAATCCCAACCAACTAGAATGAAGTTTGTGGTTTTATCGTGAAACGTAAAAATGTTCAAGAAGACTACACATAGGCGTGACACTACAAGATTACTTACTTTTTTTTTTTTTTAGATAATCCACTCGAATCTTTTTTCTTCACACGAGCAATCATTCCACCAATTGAATTTCGCAGACGGTGTTAAAAAAATTAAAACTGGAAGATGTACTGGCAGTAATCAGTCACCATAAAACCACAATGTTGGTGAGTTTTTGGAAATTATGTCAAGTTTACACTTTTGTATATAATGTTATAATGGTACTTTGAACAAACTATAAGCTACATCTAATATTCAGTTGGAGATTAATATTTCTCTACTGAATAAAAAATAAACACAGCATTCTTTGCCTCCAGGTGAAAATGTGTCAATAGGTCATTTTTACATTTTATTCTTGGGTTAACCAGTACATATTGAATATAGTAAAACAGAACAATGTAAAACCTATACAGTTACATTCATTTCATGTTAAAATGCAAATAAATGAACAAATGCCCCAGCATTGCTAAGTCAGTGACCTATCAAAGTTGGATAAGTCAAAATGTTAAGTATGACAATAATTAAATGTGGCCACAGGTAAAATAGCTGCTATATGATTCAATATGGTTGATAAAAATGATAATGCGCCTTTAATCAAGCAGAAAAACTTCAGTTTGTCATACAACATGCTTTGCATTCATTCAAGACAGCTCTTTAAGGAAAAATAAAAAGCATTAAAATGTGTTCAAGCTTCTGAATGAACCAAACTAACTCCCTCGTTTAAAAACATAAGATATATTTCGAACAAACGGATTTAAGTTATAAGAATAAATGTGTCTATAGACACCAGATTATGAAAGCAAGATTCTTTTTTACAACGTAAAAGTTTAAAAGTCTCATTTACAGTAGACGGGTCTTTAACCTGCAGAACATTCTGCCAAAATCTGACAATCATCACTTCGGTTCACTAGATTAACTGTTAAACATATTCGAACCTTATTGCTTCATATTATGTCAATATAATGAAGAGGGTTACAGACTTTGTCAAAGTCTTTGATAAACTATTTCAAGGTATAGTAAATCAACTATTTCCAAACTGACTCAATTCTAACAAAGTAAACCTCCTGTCACATTTATATAGGAAAAAACTTTGGTGCTGCTCAAGCTGAACAAAAGGGTGAATGAATAAAGAAACTGATCTGTGTTTTACTTTTCAAGTACAAAATTCATCTGGAGTTAAAAAAGCTGGAAAAAAGTCATTTCTCAGCCACAATGCCAAAAATATCTTCAGGAGTTTCACAGAGGTGGAATATTTTCCACCAATGATGCAATATGGAAGAGCAGTTCTTGGTTTCAGCCAGGAGATGTCAGTGGTGAGCCGTGCTCAGCGTGATCATGAAGGTTGTTCACATCTGTCCAGTAGCATCCTGCAGATTCTCTCTGATGGCGTTCAGCTCCACGATGCAGTCATTCAGCACGTTTGCCACTTGTCTTATTACGGCCACAATCTCCTTCTTGCAGCCTTTCTTCAGCTCTCTGGTTTCGTTTACGAAGTACTTGTCCATTCCTTTGAAGAGTCCTCGCAGGGAGCCCACAACGTCGTCGGTTATCTCTGTCGCTCGCATCACAGGCGAATCCACAATGCTGATCATCTGGACCGCCCTGCGGACTTCCCAGTCCTGGGAATAGTGCTGCGTGCCGGACCTGAGGAAAGGGTGGCCGCGCAGCCTGCGCAAGCCCTGGTTGACGAAGTGGAGGATGTTCGAGATCTCCAGCATTCGCTCTTCGTACTCCTGCAGCAGACCCTCGATCTATTTACGGACAGAGAACGTTAAATTAGTGATTTCACACAGAAGAGAAAGGAGCAGAGTGGTCAAGACGTGCGGCCTCTGCAGCTGCCATCATGTCTCGCTGCATCAGAAACCCGCATTACCTTTTTGCGGTCGTTCTTGTTGTTGACGTTATCGGAGATGGCCGCAGAGGCGGAGGTGATCCCCCCGGCCGTTGCCACCCCCACGCCCACGGCCGTGATTACGAGGGACGCTCCGAAGGTCACGGGAGCCAAGGCCAGGCCAGTGATGGCCGCCACAGTGCCCACCGCGGTGGTGGTGCCCCCGCTGATCCCAGCGATCTTGGCTTTGTGATGGAACTCGTTGATGTCGTCGGCAAGAGCGTGGAGCGAGATGATGGACTCCCACAGGACCTCGGCTTGTTCGGTGAACACCTTGTTGAAGAGACGCAGGCCGCGTTCGACCTTCTCTGCCAAGATGGTGAATGACCTGCAATCAAAGGAAGATTTTAGAAGAGCCAGTTCTTAGTAGTTTCTTCTTTCTTTGCTTCTGTGGTACTCAAACCTATAACCTTCTTGTAAATTGATCCTTTTACCCAATTACTCATCATCGAATTCGAATAATAAACTGAACTTGACTGCATTGATAACTAGAATCATTTGGAGTGCATGCGACTTTTGATAACCCGCGGCTGTTGTGTTTACTGGTGCTACACAAGTATAAAATCAAAACACATTGCATAGTATCCCATAGTAACCAGTGAGTTGACCAAGAATTACTGCTGGTAAAAACAAATGATCGCACTTTGACTCATCCTCTTTGACGGCTGCATCCTCTTCATCCGATGCCACTTCGTCCCATTCTGAAATACAAATCCAGCACCATCCATCATCAGTTCACTTGATTTTAAAATCGGTTTGGATGTTGACTTACTTTCTACCGTGTACCACCACTCCAATAAACTGTCCGTGTCCTAAAGACGAAGATACAAAACGTAGTCAAATATATGTCTGACTTTTCTTCAGAGGAGCGTATACATTTCTTCTGTGTTGCATAATGAATCTAATATGGGAAATTTACAGGAAAATACTTAGAGGGGAGTATGCTGGGACACGGGGGGTAAATATGGTTGTTTCCCGGCCAAAACGGGAAACTTGATGATCTGTTTCTGAATTATTTTATATAGAATATTGCATGTTGCTTTTGAAATTTAGGAACATTTCACAAAAAATGTGGCTACTACAGTTAATTTAGAATTTACCTTAGGGAGTGACTGGCTTATCACACAGATACAGGTCAGCTTGGATATTTTTTTTTTAGTTTTTTCACTAAATGAAATCAAATGCTTATTATATTTACACAAGTTATCTTCATCTCCTAAAAACAGGAGAAACCTGTAGTGGGAAAATAGTTTGTCACACAACTAGGCCTGTCGCAATAAATCAATCACAAATTAAAATGAACTCATTTTCAATGATTTATCATTTTTCTCTTTTCTCTCCGTTTCTACCAAAAACTTTGTGATGAAGGTTTTCTGTCTGGTGCTTTTGTCTCAGATAGCTCTGTTTCGGAAGGACAATTCGGTTTACCAAGACGTCATCCTTTATCTTATTTGTCGTTTCTGTGGTTTGGTTTATATATTTTAGAGATTTAAAATGCGTTAGTCATCCAGCGTTAAATGTTCATTAGGATTTAAAGTTTATTGATCTATGAGAATGTGTTCTTGCCTTATTGTGCCATTACTGACATCTTGAAAATTGCCTCAAAAACAACAATATCTTTGTTTATCGTAACAAACCTCTGGGGCAATTTATCGTCCAGCAAAGTTTGTTATCAAGCCTACATATGACTTTACATGAAATAATTCTGTTCCTATAAAAACAGAGAGTCCGTAAATAAAAGCATCCAGAATTTTTGTAAGAGCCAAAGAAACTGACCCCGTCTTCCTCCTCATCCTCCTCTTCGCCGGCTGCAACCTGTTCGTCCATCCGAGCAGCCTGCCATGCCGCCTGAGTGAGGGAAGAAGATGAGTTAATCAGCAAGTGTTTGCAGCATGCGTCACCATTTTAAGTAACTTAAGGCGGCACTGCAGGCCTTTATACACAGCAGTAGGCGTTTCAGTGAAGATGGTATGCTGCTGAACCAGTCCGCTAACATGCTACCAGGATGTGTCAAGGTCCAATTGAGAAAAGAAATCAAACAGACCAAAACAACAGCATGAGAGGATTTGAGACTATAGTTTGCTATCATGAGGGTTTAATCAATCAGATCTGCATTGTGGCTAAAAGCTTGCTCATGTAACCACTGTACTGTATTCATTCCCCCCCCCCCAGTTTCTGGTAACTTTCACTTTAAATGCATTTCAAATGAAATATATAGGAAGTCTTCATATTGTTCTTCTGCCTGACTGACAAGAGTCAAGATTCCCACTCAAAGCAAATCGTTTATAGAGTTGGTAGAACGTTTTAAAATCTGATAGTTGGCAGGTGGAGATTATCTGAACTGTTAATGCACAGCCATCACATGACGGTGAACGTTAGAGAAGGAGTTCGTAAGTAAAGATTAGAGTACAGTGTTGCAAAAGCACTGGGATTTTTTTCCCCACACAGGCATTTTCCACAATAAATGTCAATGTACTTCATGCTGTATAACATGAAGTACAGCATGTTATACATACAGTATACTCCTGTACAACAGGAGTCTGAGCTGGAGCTTCAACAATGGCTTTTGAATTGGCTGAAGATGGTGCAGAAGCAGCAACTTTTTAAAAATGTAGATTTTCGACATGTTAATTTCTTGTTTTTAAGTGTAGATATGAAAAATAGAGATTTTAGCCATTTTGTAAAATTTATATTTAAAAGTAGATATTAAAAATAGAGATTTTAGGCATTTTTTATTTACCTTGTTTAAATGTAGATATTAAAAATAGAGATTTTTTGCATGGAATAAATCCTGCATTAAATTTCAGACTTTAAAAAAAACTGAATGACAAGTATCAATGATATATACTTCTCATTATTTCACTGGAAACCAAGTACTTTTTTTCTCTGTTTACATAATTCTTTAGAAACATCAACATCCCATATAGAAGAAAACATCCTGATCCTCTTTTAGTAAAGGTTTTTATATTTGTCTTTCATTTAAACCCTAAAACACAGAAATAAAATTATGTTTAAAATAAATAAATAGACCACAAAGTTCCTATAGTAGATATTAAACATTTTGTTTGTAGCTGTAAATGTCTTTAGTTGGAGTAATGGCAAAAAGTTGCAAAGTGGTTGCAGACCCCCTTCTGTAGACCAACCCAAAGCAAAGCTCAATTGTGATGTGGAGGGAAAATGGTTCATGCTTTATTACATTTTATTTCAAATAAAATAAGATCTGAAAAGCATAGCATTTGCTTGAAACTGTACACAACCAACTGGCTTTTAAAAACCAACCAATAAATAGAAAATAGAGGGAATATGGAACCATTTCAGACACAGAGACACGGCCGTATCTAACGGGATATGAGAAGCAGACAAAAGGTCCGATTGTAACTTTTGGAGGAACTGCAGAAAACCACAACTCAATCTGTTGACAGGAAACGACTTGCTGTGCTCGCCACAAATCTGCTCTCTTTCTGGAGGAGCCAATGAAGACAGAAAGACAAGAACTAGAATTGTAACGATCCAAGTACAGGATCGTTACAGCAAACAGCGAACCTAGGAAGCAGGTGTTTATTCCGAATGAAAGAAAAAACGGAGCTTTGTCAGAGGCTACAAAAGATTTGAAATCCGTTGAAGTTGAGACATTGCATCCGACTGAGAATCTTAAACATACCCCACTAATAACTTGGCCCTCCAAGCCATTTCAAACTCCGTTCTGGCTCTGATGAGACAATTTGAAAAGCTGTCACTGAGGAATCAGTATCAGATCGTTTTTCCCCATCAGCACTTTAACAGTTGAAAAGTTGCAGACGTACCTGGGCAGCCTCAGACAGGTGCTCATCAGACGGGGCTTCTGATTGGTTCTTGGCCTTTTTGCTCTGATGAGAGAAGATTCAGTCTGAGAATGTTGCACACGTCCATCAACGATTCCTCTGCTGTGGTCAGAGCAAACAGACTCACCTTGTGCTTGTGTTTTTTGGGAACTTTAGGCTTAACTGGCTTTTTCTATTGGGAAGAAAATAAGTGCGTCAAAGGTGTTTTCTCATGAAAAAAAACTAAACAAACAAAAAAAAACACTGGAGTCTAAATAAAGAACAAAGAATACCAGTTTGAGCATTTCAATCTCATCTGGATCTTCATCATACTCCTCTTCGTGAGACTTCATGTCTTTTTCTGTCATTTCATCATCAGTGGAGCCCTTCTGACAATAAACACCAGTAATAAATTCAATATAAGAAGCACGTTAACCATTAAACACTTACAGGGATTTGACTCCGCCTACCTCATTCAGTCCATGCGATGCCTTAGATTTGTGTGGCAGATGAATCTTATGTTTGGACTTTTTCTGCCAGAAACAAGAAGACGATTTTGTTTTTGTACTTTATAGTGAAGAAATACTAATAACTACTAAGGAGATAAGCGTTTCAGTTAAAGCAATAATAATAATCAATGCGCATTAAGTTGTATTTCCCAAAGACTTAAAAAAACAAAACAAAGAACAGCTGCTGATATAAGCTTATTGTGATCAGTTTTATGCAGTTTGTAGTTTCATTTTTTTTTTAAAAAAAGGCAGAAAGTTACATGTTTGCGTTCTTTGCTCAATTCAACGTCGTCGTCCCCCTGCAGACTCGGTGAGTAACGATGAGACGTTTGCTGTTCGTCGTCCGTGAAGGCAGCCTGATTTTCACATTAAAAGTTTGATTATGTAGTTTATCAGTGAAAACACTGGATGTTATTTAGTTGGTAAAGATTTATTACCTTAGCTGAGCGACGGCTGAGGGCTTCCACCTCCTCGAGGCCTTCAAAATCATCATCCTGAACAAAAAATAAAACGGACAGCGTAGAGAAATTAGAATAATATACTACGCAGAGTAATAAGGCTGGAAAATTATTTGCAAAGCTACTATAAGCGGCAACATCTGATAATGTGGTTATTGGTGATTCTGACATTCGAAATCGTAATCTCACACACAAAAAGGTGTTTGAGATATCTTCGCCACAAGTCACATGTTCCAGAGCTTTTGCCAGGACTATTGTAAAGGTTTGCCCACAATTGTTGGGATTGGTGGCTTACACTGGGGGTCTACATGCTGTTTTTCTTCATCGCTCAACGTCATCAGGAACCCGCGATGGTGACAGATATATTTTCCCACCACACAGAACGTAGGTGGAAAATATTAATTTTAGTCTCTTCTGCCCAGAGTTCATGTCGTTCCCTACACGGCTTCAGGTAAACTGTAGATGGAACTTCTTATGGCGCTTCCTTGACCCTCTTCCATGAGCTCAGATAAGATGATATTTGTTTCAACTCCTCTTTAAAACAAGAGGTGTTGCTTGGTCTGCAATTATGCTGCTCGCTAATGTTCCCCAACAAACCTGAAAGCTGCTGCAGAACAGCTTTAAACAGTTGAACTCTATTGACCAATCAGCTGACTTCTGAAGGCAGTCAGGGGGCCTGAATATAATTATTCACTAAACTAAAGTTGGCGAAAGTCTTAAGAAGGGATGTGAAGTAACGCACGGTGCGTGAATACTTTTGCAAAGCATCGCAAGAACCGTAAACTGTGGAAAACTGACAAAAAATATCAAACTATGCTATCTCAGGTCAGCATCCTATCTACAGTCACATCAGACACAGGCTGTTGTTGTTGTTGAAACTGAAATAGATCGCTACCTGGAGCTTGTCACGAGGTGTGTAGCCATGCGCTCCAGACTCTTCAACAGATTTGTCCTGCGAGGGTGAAAACATCCCAAACATGTGGCACCGTTCAGACATCCTCATTCCACAAACATGGCAATCACAAACAGTTGACCAGCCACAAGTCCCTGTCATACCTTTGAGCCCTTGCGAGACGTGTAGCCATGAGCTCCTTTTGGTTCATTGTGTGACTGTAGAAAACAAAGAAGTTGAAATGAGGTGGGATTTTTGCATTTTGTTTTTAATGTTTTAAATTGAGAAGTGATGCAATCAGAGTATCAGGGTGTAGCAGACGTTTCCTACCTTCTCTAATGATATGGCAAATCCTCTTTGTGGCACAAACTTGACTTTCACCTTGCTATTCCTCCTCTGGAGGAAAACAACTTAGGTTTAGAAGAAAAGGCAGAGCAGGTTCTGTTTTCACGTGAGCAGAAATGTGTTTCTGAGTAACGAGGGAAAAATCTAACAACCTGCCGATGGCCACCTTTCTCCCCATCCTCATAATCTTCTCCGTCCAACACCGAGTCCTGAGAAATAGTTCAAGTTTAAGCAGCAACAGACTTAAATATGACTCCATGTTGAGCTGAAAACCTGACCTGCTGTTTTTCCACATTTAACTTGAAGAATGGAGGTTGCTTACCGCCGACTGTCGACGTACAGTGGTGTTTCTCCTCTTGCTGCTTTTCTTCTGGTCACCGTCCTGTTGGAGAGGATTTAAAAACTCCCTGACACATTCAAGCATCACTTTGCTTTCACAGAAGAATTGTAAGGAAAGCTGGAGTGAAATCTCTTAGAAAATCTCCTACAAGCTCCTTTAGCCTACCTTTGAATGTTGCAGTGAAAGCTCGTCATCGTACGCAGAGGAACCAATGGAGGCTCTCCGAAACAGGCGATTGACTTTGGTCTTTGTAGATTTTTTCTAGAGGCATTAAGTATATCATAAAATAAATTCGTCAACCAGATTTATAGGCAGATTTTATACTGTTGGCAAACAGAACATACTTTATAGTCCAAACTATAAGGATCTTCATCATCTCCTGTGGAAATATGGTCACTGGAACCAAAGTCCTGCAAAACAGAAGCCAAATAACCTTCATAAAGACCAGCTAGCATAAAACAACAACGGCTGGTGTTACAACATGTGATGATCTCTACCTTGGGGGATTTTCGTCGACTGGGCAGCGTGTTGCTCTTTTCCCCCATGGCATCATCTGAGTACTTGTCCTACATTGTCAAAGTTGTTACCATTTTAATAAAACAAGGCAAAACAAGAAAATATTCCTTTAGCAGATCAGATTTACCTTTGAGCTTCTTCTGGACAGCAGCGACATTCGCAGTTTCCTGTCCCTTTTCTGGAAAACGTTCAGAGTTTAGCTGAAGCTGCAGCTGGAGCAGGAGAACAAGGAAGAAGGAGCAAAGGTTCTACCTTAACGTGGCCAAAGGTACCGTCGGGGTCTTCGCTGCTTCCTCCGTCTGACTCCATCTTGACCTAAAAACAGGCAGCAGTCTGCAGCTGATTTTCTACGGTTTTAAAAATCGGCAAAGTTTAACAGACGAAACTGAACTGACTGACTGACCTTCAGCGACTCTCTTCGTAGCTTAAATGTTCCCGACTTTGAGAAGTCAGACAGAAAAACACATTCAAATTCAAAGTTTCAAGGACTTAAATTGGAATCTGTTGTAAAAGATAAATAAAGAAGAACATTTAGATTTGTTTTCTTACTGGCTTAAAGTCTGGATCCAGCTCAGGACTGTCCTCAGGCCAATCCTCCACACAGCGTTCCTGATTCGTAGAGGGAATAAATGTTTGCATTTTGCTTCAACTTCATAAAACAGATCAGCACATATTTCTGGATAAGTGATTTATTTCTTCATTGGCATCAGATTTTTTTTTTTCCTGGTAGGACACTTGTGAAAAAGCTCTATGATCTCATTCATACAGCCTGTGTATGAATGTAGTGGTGTATTCTGTGACCGACATGGTAGGATGTCAAACCACCCGAAACTGATAAGGCCACAAAAGTTATGATGCTTTTTTTTAAATGTCAAAAGAGGTTTTCATTGCATTACAATACAGGAGAGCGATTAAAAAACACATTTGAGTGTGCCTGTAAAACATTCAAGTTTTAATTTATCATGCACATAGTTCAGACTTTTAGCCCTTAGCACAAAAAAACTGGCTACCAGTAGCAACAAAGATGGAAATAAAAATGTTCTTGTATGAATCAGAGCAATGTATACAGAAACCAGGTATTAATTAACATTGACTAACACTGTTGTGCATGTGGATTAATCTCAAAAGACAGGTTAACTTTTTAAATATTCAGCATTTTCAACTTCAGGTACCATTTAGTTATGTACTAAATGGTACATAACTAGTTTTTGCAGTGTTCTGCTTTAGACTTGATCAAACTTTTAGTTTGCTCTTTGGTATTTTGGACACTGCTCGTTTCAAGGTGGGGAATTTCTTGCAAATTTTGAATGTTATTATACACTTCTAGTGCACTTAAAATAAATCTGGCATGTAACATTTGTCGCTTTTTCCGTTGTACCGTCACCCTACTGACCTCTGACTCCAAAACATGACATTACAGTTTTCCAATCTAGAAGAAGCATCGTATCTTTCATTCTGACCAAAATCTGTACAACATTTAACAAAGTGAAACTTTCAGCTTTGCAGTTGGGAACATTTTTCTAGGTGAAACTCACCTGTCCGATAAGGAGGACGTCCTCAAACACGACAAAGTTCTCAGGTTCCAATGGTTTGCTCTCCTGCAAAACAAATATATAAAACATCCATGTTGAGCAACTTTCTATCTGGTGTAAAAAAAAAATAATGAGATGAGCACTCAAATTAAATATCAATAAGAAGCAGAAAATAACTTCGCATGGCAACATTCCTGTTGCCCAGACATGATTCACAAATCTGCCATTGGTTTATGATATAAGTTACAATATACAGTAAAAACTGCATTCACTATGAGAAAAAAACAGTCCCAGAGTTAGGCAGACGTTAGTCATAAGTTATATGCAGAGATGTAGATTGCTGGTTTTCTCTTGAATTTTAGTTTTGCATTTCTTTCTCTATATAAAAACAGAAAATACAGATTCTATGTCTGTGTAACAATAGAGATGACCCATTTGAACACCACATTACAAATCAGACTTCATACCATTTTCTTTGGTTTGTGAGGAAGGACTGGTTTAGGAAGAGGTTTGAGGACTGGTTTGAGGACTGGTTTAGGCGGCGGTTTTGGCGGTTCTGGCTCAGCAGTGTGTGGTTCAGGTACTTCTGGTTCCACTTTAGTCTAAGAGTTTAGAGGAGAGAAGGAGTTTATACAGTCACAAGTCTCCTCATTGATGGAGTTCAACACAAAACATCAGAAAATCATCTGTGTTTTTGAGGCTTACAGAGTATACTGGGGGTGGAGGCCTCTCTGGTTTTGGTGGCTTCTCTGCTTTGGGGCGTCGAGTTCGAGGAAGGGGTCTTGGTGGCCGTTTGAAAGTTTGCACCTGTATGACGTATGAAATGACTTTAAAGTAGCCTTAAAGTGTTTAGTCTTGCTGTTTGAAATAAGAGTAACATACGTGAGTCACATCAGCTGGAGAAAAGCTGGGCGAGGAGGACAGACTGCTGGCCTGGCTGAAGGAGGTCGGCTCAAGAAATTCCTCTTTGCTTCCCTGAGGCGTCGTCAAAAAATCTTTTGGTTTGGTTGCAGGCTTTCGTGGAACAACTGGAGGAACTTTTGGTGGAGTTTTCTTTGCTAAACCTGTTGAGACCGGCGTGTCTAACTTCATCTCAGATGGGCGATTGGTTAAAGGTGTAGAGGACATTGTCTTGGAGGGAGTTGGACCGAAAGGATCATCCAAACTGGGGACATTGAATAAATTCCTTGGGAGCGGACGTGGGAATGGATCCACAGGATTTGTAGGCGGTGAAAATACGTCAAATCCTTTCTTAAAAGAATTGTCATTGTCGGTGCTGGGGGTATTGTCTGGATGGAAGAGTTCCTCACTGTTCCTGGAAAACAAATCTGCTTCTGAGGCCGAAGTTTTACAAAATGGGTTTGGTGCCTCGGCTTTGTTAGGTGAGCCAAACAAAGCATCCACATCATCCGTGACAACGTCTGAGCCATTTCTCTGTCTGCGTTTAGAGAACTTTTGTGTTTGAACCAAATCATGAAAATCCCCATTGGCGGTGGTGTTGAGCCTCAGAGAGGACGGACTGAAGAGCTCGTCTTTAGGGTCGTACCGCTGAGGCACATTAAGATCTTTGTTTTCCGTGGTCTTGATTTCATAACCAAGTTCCTGAGGTGAGCTTATGAATTTCATAGTGGGTACAGAGATGAAATTGTCTGGTTGTATTGAAGCCTCTGTTCCATCAGTGCTGCTGGTCGATTCCTAGCAGCAGAACATAACTACGTTTGGGATGTGTTCAGTAAAAGTCAATGTTGTCAATAGGCAGAGATCCGTAACATACATACCTTGTAATGTGCATAAAAAGGGTTTGCTCTGATCAAATCTGCAGAGTCTCCGTTCTATATGACGTAACAAGAATTCAATATTAAATAAATAAATAAAATACAGTTAAAGCTACACAGCTACGAGAAACAGTCATTCCAAAACAAACCTGAAGCCTTGACGGAAAGTCTTCTTGGACTCCATTCTGAAAAAATGACAAAAACTATGAGTCCTGCTTTTGCATCATGGATCATCAATTTAGACCATTACAGGAACCAATGCCATGCTGGTTTTAAAAGAATCATCAGCTCTCCACCACCACACTCCAGTTTCTGTGCATTATAGCCAAACATCAACACTTCAGCCTGGTTTGTCCAAAGAAAATCGTTCCAAAAATGCATTCAGGTGTCGCTTTTCAAAACCCAAGACAAGCAGGTCGAACTCCTCGGGTCATTTTAAACTTCCCTCCTTGTAAAGGTTTTGTAATTCATGATAACATTTAACCTTTGACCTAAAAATGTTAAAATGCAGCTCTCAGGTTTTCACGCCTTCTGAGCACAAACCTACCATGCAAGACTAACATGTCCACCATTTCCAAAATAATGGAGACTGATTCTGGTCTCCCTGGAGACATTCATCTCCTTGGTTTATAATTAAAGAAAGAGAGAACGTTGCTGCTAATGGTTGTTTAAATCTAAAGAAGCTCAAATATCTTTCAGTTTGTAAGTTTCTACTCTAAGGGGAAAAAAGTCAACAAAGTAATTTGGAAGTAATTCCAATTTTGATTGTGTATTTGTGCAACCACTTACATTGTAGTGACGATGAGGGGGATCATGAGAAGCCATTTTCAGCATATTTTGTAGAGTCGCAACACTCTGCAGAGACAAACCATTGCTTCACTGATGATGCATACATTTAGCTTCCTTCATGATTTAATCAGACATTTTAAACTATGGTGAAGATGCAAAAATTGGTTCCTTTTAGGATTCAACTTGCAAACATAAATCTCGACAAAGAGGAGAAAATAAGTATTTGATACACTGCCAGTTTCTCCAAGTTTCAGCACCTACAAACAATGAAGAGGAGGACAGAATACATATATATATATATATATATATATATATATATATATATATATATATATATATATATATATATATATATATAAACAATAGTAAATCTGATTGTAGGATTTTTAAGTTACTAATTTAAACTTTTGCTGATGATATTTCACAAGCGTCACCAGGTATATAAATGTTCGTTTCCAAACGTAGTTCGACCGGCTTGTGATTTGGCACGCTCTAAAACAGAACAGAAACAATGCTAAAAACAAAATGATCAACAAGAACCTGAAAAACTAGACTGCAGAACTGAAACTGTCATATGCAAATACCCATCCACCCATCCATCCATCCATCCATCCACCCATTTTCTAACACCTTTGTCCCTAGTTGGGTCAGGAGAGGTGCTGGTGTCTATCTCCAGATAACGTTCCGGGCGAGAGGCGGGGTCACTCTGGACAGGTCGCCAGTCTGTCGCAATACCCAAACTTTTGTAAACAGAAGACTGCACTCAAGCATCTTACACAGAATTGCTGTTGTCGTCTTTAGCATGTTTACAGGTATAAATCAACAAAATTTCACAGTGAATTGACTGGTGATATTTCTGCAATGCCGAGTCTGTAAATTCAGTCTGTCACGAAGGAAAGGAAGGAAGGGAAGAATGGATGGCTAGGCGGAAGGACGGACAACTGAAAGAATGAACTAATGGAAGAATGAAGGGGTAATGAACGGATGGACGAAGAATTTATAGAAGGAACAATCATTTGGATGGCACCACCCTGATGGATGGATATACGGATGAATGGATGAAAATTTAGACAATGGGATAGAGAAAGTTTGGAAATGCAAATATCGTTTTACAACCTACTTATTCAAACCTGGAAAAGACTTGAATTCCAAACTGCAAAGAAACATGTAATTATCCAACCACGAACCAAAAATATAATACTCTACAACATCTGTTTAGGGCTAAAATGATTCCTCGAGTGATTCGAGTGCCTCGATTATTAAAATTCCTCGAGGAAAATTTATCTGCCTCGAAGCTTCGTTCAGTTATATTTTATTATTTAATACACCGTGTTCCGGCCGGGTTATAACTAGCATCGCGCAGAGCTCTCACTTCCGCCTGAGTTGTTGACGAAAGCTAAGTGTTAGCAACATAACGTCCAGTTTTCAAGTTCTGGCCCGGGAGGATTTTATTGATTCATGATAATGTCTGGGTCTTTGTCGTTTTTATACGTTTTTACCAATAAGCATCCTTAAAATGACTGGCGCAATGCCTGGAGTACGGCAGCCTTTTCTCCTCCCGGAGCTGCTGAGTGGTGGCCGGTTCAGAGCGAACAGCGGGGAAGAGCGCTATACAGGTGAGCGGCTATGAACAAGATTAACATAAATGTGGCTTTACGGACAAACGGGAAAATGTATTTCATATCATCTCGGTCTCAACAAATGTGTGGCAGAGTGCGTTGTGGCGGCACGTAGCTGGTAGATGAGTTTCTGTGTGTGACAAACAAAGGTGTCAAATCCTGTGGCTGACATGAACACAAAAGGTATAAATGTCTGAGCAAGGTGAGAGTTCATCTATTAAATTAACTGAAGATGAATACACAAACCAAAAGCTGGAGTGTAGACATTTTTATGAGTGTATTTGTGAGACTATCTCTTTATTATTAAATTGAACATAATTTAAGATTTTTGTACAACTTTTCTTCAGGTTAACTAAGAAAGTGAGCTATTATTGTTACAGGTTAATTTTCTAAACTACAGAAAATGTATTGTTAGGGAAGCTCAAATGTGGAAAATTGGACTGATGTTGATATGCGATATTTATATTGCTGTTATGTTAGATTTACCAATGCTTTACTTTATTTTTTTTTAATCCGATTACTCGATTAATCATAAGAATAATCGATAGATTACTCGATTAATAAAATATTCGTTTACAACAGCCCTACATCTGTTCATATGTGCAGTCATAACGTTGCAAATTCAGAAACTTTAATATTCAATACACCTATTTTTACACACGAACTTGCTTTCATTGCTGATGTCAGAGATTAGAAGAGGAAACAATGCAGCAGGAATTCACAGTTACCATGACAGTCTGGGTTTGGCAGTACAGTTTGTTTGTTAGGAGAGATGATACAGACAGTGATACTTAGAATGCTACCAGTGGAAAAAAAAAAAATCAGCACTGCCCGTCTGAAAATTAATGTTTTACTTGTATCATATTTTCCAAAATATGATACAAGTAAAATACAATATTTTAGAAAACGGTGGAATTACTTGATGTCATACTTTGGAACCAACAAACATTTTACACACACACACACACACACACACACACACACACACACACACACACACACACACACACACACACAAAAACATATTTGTAGCAGAAAACCAATTTAAAAGACTTACAGGTCGCCTCCCGAGTGAAGTTAGTGGTGCTGCTCCTCCAGGTTCAACCACTTAAACTCCATTTTCCTTTTTTGATTTTTTTTTTGTGTGTAAAAAATAAAACAAAAAAAGCACAACAATTACAAATTAAACGTGAGTGACAATGCCTGTTTTGATTAAAAAAAAACTAAACTTTTCACAAATATGAATCAGCTTACTAGTAACGCTGCCTGTTTTTTCTCTTTTTCCAAAAGGTATTTTATTTAAAAAATAATAATAATAAACTTACCACAGCCGTTTCTCCCCTTACGTCCTTCCTGAACTTATTTTTAACACAATATGTTTGATCCCAGAACAGAATATTTTATTCTCTCGTAATAAAACTCATCACTGCCTTCCAGAGGTCCGCACCGCTTTGGTTTGTAATTACCTCTCTGCTGGAAACGCCTGCTGGAAGGTGGATGTACGAAGCAAATAAACTTCCGGTTGTTAGATGTTTCAAAATAAGATTCTTCTCGAATTTCCTCTGCCTAAAAAAAAATGCTGTTTCGTTTCAACAGGAAGGAGCGAGGAGCCAGCAATATATTCACTAACTGTAAACTATGTTTGTTTTGCTGAAAAGCACGACGGAATAAAACGTGAACTTTTACCGCAGATCACAATTTATTACATTCATGAATTATGAAACAAGAGGCAATGTTGAGAAGATATTTGGCTTACACAAATTAGCTTTGTTGATGTAAGGTTCAATGTGAAGTCCCAAATATTTTGTGGTTGAATTTGACTCCAAACTATGTGTATGGTTTCTCATAACTGAAACACATTAAAATGATAATAGATACTTTTTTAGGTGCCTTTTCTGGATGGAGTCGGTTTATGTGCTCTATCCATAGAAGAAAAACAATTAATATTGCTGCTTACAGAATGGTAATATTCAGGCCTATACATGAACAGGTATTAATACATGGGAGGTTGTACAACTCCTAGCTGGATACATGTTGTAAGAAAAAAAAAGTACTATAACTTTATAATTATTAGATACTTCAGTATTGTTGAGTTCATAAAAATCCAAAAATATTATTACAACTAACCTGTTATAAGCTGATGAGATTTATATAAATAGTGTCTACAAAACATGCACTTATATAAAAAAAAGTAAAATAAAATAATAATATTATTATTATTCTATATTTGGGTCCCTCCTGTTGTCTGGCTCAGCAAAACCCATAAATGCAAAAGCATTTGTTAAGTTAAAGGTAATTACAAATAAGTTAAAGGCAGCTCTTTCACTTACAAGTGAGGCCACAAATCTGTCAATGAAGCCACATGCACTACATGAAAAGTATTTAGTGAAATTAAATATATTACTTTTTATGTTAAGACCCAAATAACTATTTTTTTTACCCCCAACGCCACAACATTTGCATCACTACAGGTAATAAAAAAGTTAAAAATGCATCCGCACAGATAGCACATTATTTTGAAATACAGATCTGGGTTGTTTCCGGTTTCAACGCCGCTGCCGGCTGACGGAAGTCCGCTGCGGTTTCATCCGAAGCGCAGTCGCCTCGAAGCGGACAGACCGGTCGTCCTGTCCCCGCCGAACCGGGTGGAGTGGTCCGGGTGTGTTATCCTGACAGACGATGTCATGGCTTGAATTGTTTTAGTTCTCATGAAATTGCGCTAAGTAACAATGATGCAGGAGATTTTTTTTTATATAACATGCACCGCCTCAGTGAGTGTCACGTTTTCCAAACACCACCTTCTTGACTTTTTTTTTTTCTTATCAAACAATGATACAGCAGGAACGATGGGAAACAACATTCCAGCAAAGTTCACAGGAGTTTGGAGTGTAAAACAAAAAAAGATTTTCACCAACTTTGACCTGAATATCCAGTATGTCTGCCTTCGCATAGAAAACCTTATAATGGCCACAGTAAAATTTAATATTTATTTTCACTGTTACACCATATAAGCAAACATAATTCGTCTGCTTGATCAATTAAAATTAATAACATAGTCTGACCTTTATTGCAAAAAGAAATATTTCATGTAATATACAGTTGTCTAGTTGTCCTGTTTTTTTAAGATGTCATATAGATGAATGTTATGATGGTTTCCTGCTGTTGACTGATTGTTATTAATAATGTTGTCATTATACATACACACACAGTGGTTTTAATTGTTGGAAAAACAAAACAAAACGTGGTGTTTTAAGATTATGGAAGTTGTTGAAATTTTCTCAACTTCTTTATTTTCCCCCAGCAGTTCCTACTTACAGCAAAGATTAATTTGTTTGAACAAAAGCACCGTTTTAGCTATTGGTGTTAATCACCACAGTTATTAATTTTTCTTGCTAACAATTAAGAGAAATATTGGCTGGAAGAACCACTACTGGCAGCCCAATGCCTCATATGGTACTTGGACAAACAAACCGCTGAGTCAACGACTCCAGGACAAACTAATCAACATTTCCAATTGTGCAAAAATAGAGATACTGATAATGTCCACATGGTGGCACTGTGTTCATTTTCAGTGCTTTAACTGCTGTAGATGGAGACGTTTTTTGTAACCATCACCGGTTTTGTTTCTTCACAAAGTCAAAGAATTGAGTCACTGCTTGCTGACGCCTTGGGCCGACTCTGACTGTTCACAGTGACACAGAGGTGATTATGTATTCTGCAATCCTAATTTTGAAATAAGGGGCTCTTGAGAAAAGCAACAAGCAATTTTCTGCTTTGGGCTCATCAAGTAAGCGAACCGTCAAGAAAGCAGAACTAAACCCCATGTTAAAACCACTTATTCCTGTCTGGGGAGAAACTGATTTGCCAGGATATGCCGAGATGTTTGCCGAGCATCATCTGGTGACTTTATGTCATGTGGAAAAAAAAAACAACAAAAAAACAGAAGAAGAACAACGTAAATTCCAGGAAGTCTACGTTCGGAGTCGCACAGGCACAGCATGGTGCTGCAATTGACGAGTCATTGTTGTTTCACATGTTTGATGATTCATCTATCCTGGTTCCCACCAATGAAAGACGACAGACTGGATCCTGG
This sequence comes from Xiphophorus maculatus, assembly GCF_002775205.1. Lineage (NCBI taxonomy): Eukaryota > Metazoa > Chordata > Actinopteri > Cyprinodontiformes > Poeciliidae > Xiphophorus > Xiphophorus maculatus. Next base: position 5,829,544 of record NC_036456.1, read on the forward strand.
CTGCAGGCTGAGGCTGTGCCCTGTTGATCGTGGTGGCTCTGGTTTCAGTCTCTTGTTTTGAAAATGTATGAAATCATCTTAAAAATGCTTAACGTCATTAACAACTCATTACATTTTGTGTTTAATGTGTTTAAAATTAAGTTGTAAATGGCTTAAAATTTAAAAGGAAATCTAAAGAGGTCATTTTCACAAAATGTGGGTGAGAGTTGGCACTAATGTGTTTATGTAAATTGAGGCCAACGCACATGAGTGTATATTTAGACATATGTAAACCCAGGTAAAATGGAAAATTAATTATCCTGTTTATTTTTATTTTTGATTGGATTTATTAATGAGGGCCCATCTGAAAATATTGTATGAGTTTATGGGGTAGGAGTTCATAAGTTTCTCACTTCTTCCTACTCCCTTTCGAGCATGTTAAGATGACTGTGGTACGAAACTGTGTGTCTTTTGCATTCCTTGTTCGTGTGCATGATTTTATACTTCTATCATGTTCGAAATAAAGTTTCATTTCATTTCATTTCATTCACTTTAAACAATTAAGAACATAATTTGACCTTTGCTTACACAAGCTAGGTTTAAAGTTAGTGCTCTGAAGATTCACTGATCAGGCATAACGAAGTTTGGTGTTCAGGCAGGCAGCACCTGGTGACCCAAAGCGTCCCAGTAGAACTTTGGTTAAATCATACGACTGTTTCCGTCTGTTTGCCTTCTTCACGTCTTGCTGTAAAGTGTTTTCTTGTGGTAAGAAACACAGATTTACCTCCATCCAGATGATGTTGAAGAGAATTAAAATTTCTACACCACGTCACCTTATTGCATTGCGCCACGGCCCGGTTCTGATGTTCACCTGCCCTTTGTTGGGTTTTTTAGGTAGTGGCCGACATTGGGACCCAAACTGGTCTGAAACTGTGCGGACTCATAAATAAGAAACCACAAAAACCGTAAAACAGCATGTAACCTAACACCTTTCTGTCAGAACCAACATTCAATTCTTCTGTAATTTTAGGGAGTTTTGGATCTGAGCACACGGGCGTCGACCCAGCTGCCGGTTCACCGCGATTCCTTCCATCGGACGACTTTCACAGAAGAGAAAGAGAACTATATGCTCTTTGTGTGCTTTGGCAAAATCCAAAGTGAAATAAACATTAGGTGAAATTGAACATTTAGATTTTAGTTCCACTTCCCTCGGTGATTGTTACATTTGGCCGCTCATGTGACTGGGGCAGTTTTGATCCCGGCTGAGGACGTCGTTTCTTTCGTCAAGCAGCTTCTGCTCTGGCTGTTCCTGTTCCAGTCAGGCTGGTGGTCAGTTGTCAAAGACAAAACTGTATTCCCGGCTTGTGGTTCGTCTAATTTGACCCCGTTGTGGGTCATTTTAAGATTGCAGATGCTCTGATTGCGTTAGAGGAAAGCCTGTAGTTTTAGCTCAACGGTAAACAAAAAGTCCCAACAACAGTGAAACAGAAGAAATCAAGCACGATTGTTTGGCAGAGTATTTCATTTTAGCTATCTCCAAAATAACAAGCTTGCTAGCACATGTCGAAGACACTTGGCCAAACAAAACGCACCTGGGTTTTTCTGTGCATGGCTGGAGAACCGGTCGTAACAAGCAAAACTGAAAGCATGCTTTAGGGTTAAGTGAGGCCAATAGTCAGCTCAGCTGGAGTTATGAATATGTTTTAACTTGTCAGCACAGCCTGACTTTAACCAAAACAAGAAAAGTCATCTGAGGTCACTTTTTGAACCGTCTCTCCAAACACTCGGCTTCAAATATACACGTTCAAGGTATTTCAATTGTTTACATTTTGACTAATTTTATTCGTAACATTTAGAAAATAAAAATAGAAACTTTTGGATTAAAAAAAAAAAAAAAAAACTTTTATTAAAGTTGAGCTGACTTGAAATTGTCCAAACTAAATTCTGCTGCACTGAGGAGTGAAAATCTTACATGAAATAAAAGTGACTGGTCAACATTTAGAAACTACTTAAAGGAGTGTGTGTACAGGTGTGCACACGGGCCGATGAAAACGACTGGGTTTGTGAAGTAAAAATAGGACCATAATAAACAATTTCGTTACTTTTTTCCACATGGCGTCACATTAAACCTGTGTAATTAGAAAAGAAAAAACAAAACAGGTCCATCCATCCATGGACTGAAAGTTTATGTGTTGCCATCTGCCACTCAAGGTGTTGCATCCATTTGCTGTTACTTGAGTATGAGGTAAGCTCTCTGTTGGTGTGTGATCGACTCATTCGGACCTCCAACCTTCTGACAGAAACTTGGAAACTGTGCTGGAAATCACGCTTTGCCACCATCACAAAACGATTGACCATTTGAAGCCAGCAGCTTCTAAAACTTGAAAGTCGGACCTCCGGTTCTTGAACTGGGAAATCACAATAACGTGCAGCAGTCTAATTGCAAAGCCACCCCTTGATGTATAAATGTGTAAGTATACGTTTTTATGAAGTGCCGCAAATCTCTACAGTGCTGTGGAAAACAGCACACAGGTACCAATCATCACCAGATAATGTCACAACGACTGATCACAGAAATTGTGCCGTCTGCATGTACAATAAGTCACTTTGTTTAGAGTAAGTGGAGCTAAAACCTGGAAATTCCCTCTGGGCGGCGCAGGGTCTACAAAGCAAAAGTGAAACCAACACAAAAGTTTTAAAAGGATAAGAGTGACTTCTCGCAGCAGGAGGAAGCGTCGGCAACTCAGTTGGAAATAAACGTACGACTCTGGTAATCAGGTGAGTCAGAATGTTAATAAGGTCTTGATTCTACTAGTTTCTGAGTGTCAGAGTAAAAGGGAAAAGAAAAAATATGTTTATGCTTTAATTATATTTTTCCAAACTTCAAGTCATCGTCACTGAAGTAGAAATAGTGTCTCAGTTACAGCACAGAGCCATAAGACATGTTTTACTAACATGAGCTATAATCATTTCTACATGCAGGGTTTGCAGCATGTGGACGTCAGAGCAGTTCTGTCATTACATGCCAATGCTTCGTTAGATGAAGTAAACAGCCAGAGGCCCCCTGGGGGTTGGTGCCAATGTAAAGACAGCAACGTTGAAGCAGCGACCAAGTTAAAAAGACAAATATGATCACAGGGTGACACATCTGCTGCTTGATTTACCGTTTTTGTACCAGGTGAGTCCACTGCTCTTAAAATTAACTTTGTAATCCAGCACTGCTGAAAACTGCTTTGTGTAAATATGATCCACAGCTTTTACTTAGCTAAATATTATGAATGTTTGGCATGGTGTTTCGTTGCAGCCATAGCAAATTGTTAGATGTTGTCAAATGCTGTTATATGTTTCTCTGTTAAAAATGTTTCTATAAAACACTCTCTAAGCTATTTACTCTCTTCTGTTTTAGCCAGACTTGAGCAAAGAAATGGATCCCAGAGTGATTCACCGAGTTGTAACTTCCTTCCTTGCTCCCCGTTTATTCTCTCCAAATGAAAATGAAAAGAGTCTCGTCAAGCTGCTGCAAGGACTGGTCAGGAGTATTAAATGGAGACCTGAAGACGTCAGTGAACTGTTTGAAGCCCTTCTGCAGAGATTTGAGTCGGTGTGTAGAAATGACAGATCGCATCTCCTCACATGGTTGCTCCAAATGTTGCACTGGATTCAAGTTAACTACATCACACCCACCTGGAGATCTAATTCAGGAAGAAGCCTTCTGGAGTTGGTCAGAGACACGGCAGTGACCAATGAAGCGCTCAAGGCCTGTTTGGGAGATGATGAAGACAAAACCTTGGATGAGATCATTAAAGAAATCCGAGATGGAGAGTTGAACCAAGTTAATAATGAGCTGTTGGCCGAGATCAGAGATATTGTCTCATCAGTTCAATCTGCTCTTAGGTCCCGCAGTTCAGGATCGCAGCTGACTGGCCTGAGAAAAGTCTTGCTGACTCTTTGCCAGGCAGCAGAAAAAACTAACTTCAGACCACGGCTGACCCAGATGGTGAGCTGGTGTCTCATGGCTCCAGCCAAAACGGGGCGCCTCATTCAGGTTGGCACTGGAGAGGGGAAGTCCTGCATTGTGGCCATGTTTGCAGCCTATCGAGCTCTGAGAGGAGAGAAAGTCGACATCATGTCGAGTTCATCTGTTCTAGCAGAGAGAGACATGAGAGAATGGAAGAAATTCTATGATGTTTTAAAGATCAGCGTGGACTGCAACATCAACAAGCAAGACGAAGACTCAAAAAAGTGCTATGAGAGCCAGATTGTTTATGGTACCGCAGAGCAGTTCACTAGAGACTGGCTGAAACATCATGTTCTTAGGAAGGACATATTTGGCCAGAGGACATTCCAGTGTGCAATTGTGGATGAGGTGGATTCCTTGATGTTGGACAAAGGTCATGATGTTCTCTACCTGAGCAGTGACATGCCTGCTCTTCAGCATCTCAACCCTCTCCTGGCATTAATATGGGCCACTGCTAACCAGTACAGCAAGGTAGGGTCAGGTCACATTGTTGGGCGAAAATATCCCTTTCATCAAGTTGTATTAGAACAGATCAAGCAGGAAGGATTGGATGAGTTGACTGTTCTTCAAATAGCCGAGGAGACAGGTGTACTGGCCAATGGCATAGTTACGGAAATACAGAGGAAACCAAGTCTTTTAGATGAGAAAATTGCAACAACTGCAAATGTTGCAGCCAATAAGCTGGTCGAGTTCTTTAGGGCAGTGGAGACCAGATTCCCATCATGTCAGTTTGTTCTACACAACCTCAATACAGATGGATCCGTAAAAGATCTGAACAGGTCGTCAGGAGGAAGAGGTCAGAGACGAGTGTCTCTGCTTTTGAATGGTGGCTTCTGTCAATACATGTATCCTGATACAGACAGTGTAGTGAGAGCTACAGAAAAGGAAGTAAGGTGTTTTCTGCATTTCACACCACGTGAACTGAACAAGTCTGAAGGAAGCTGCTACATCCCAGGTTTCCTTTCAGATCTTGTAGAATCTAAACTAAAGATCTGGATTGAAAATGCATTCCATGCACAAACCATGGAAAGAGATCAAGAATATATCTTTGAAGGTGATGTAATTGTACCTGAGGACTACAGCTGCACAGATGTGATTGGAAACAGCTTGAAATGGTGTGATGGTCTACAGCAGTTCCTTGAGATGAAACACCAGACGAAGTTGAGTGATATGACCATCATCACCAACTACATGTCCAACGTTGGTTTGCTTCAAAAGTACAAAAGTCAGATTTATGGGCTGTCTGGGACTCTTGGAGAACAAGCAGCGATTGAGAGCATGAGGAAAACATTTCAGGGCATCAAAACTTGCCAAATCCCTTCATACAAGCGCAGGAAGCTGTTTGAGGTTCAGGGAGTTATCATGAAGGATGAAAGAAGATGGATCGAGAAAATCTGTGAAGTTGTGCTTGATCAAATCAAGCCTACACCATACAGGTCTCCAAGAGCTGTGCTAGTGACTTGTGAGTCCATCAAGCTAGCAAAGTTTCTGTACCAAATTTTTAGTGGTAGAGTCTCAAGCACAATGCTTTACATCAAAAACGACAAGGACAACAGTGTTGTCTTTAAAAAGAAGTTGGGTGCAGGAGACGTCATCATAGCAACAAATCTGGCTGCTTGTGGAACGGACCTTCAGGTTTCTGACTCTGTAAAGTCAGCTGGGGGTTTGTTCGTTGTGCAAACTTTTCTGCCTGATAATTCCCGTGTGGAGGCTCAGGACATTGGACATACAGCTAGACAAGGATCACCAGGGTCTGCTCAGATGGTTGTCTGCTTCACTCATCTGTCAGAGCCTCTGCAATTGCTAATTCTAACACGTAACCTTTTGTCCTTCATGGAAAATATTGCAGATGCGTCTGCAACTTTTCTGCAGTTGTTTCTTATGCACTTGCGGCAATATCAGAGGAGCAACACCAGGGGAGAAAGTCAAGAAATGTCCTCGCTGCTGCATCGTATTTTGAATGAAAACACCAACTCTGATTTGATGATGGTTAAAGAGATCAGAGATGCATTAATGGCTGAACAACTGTCTAGCTATGTGGAGTCTGATCTACCAAACATAAAGAAGAAAGAAGAGCTCTTCGGTCAGTACCTGGACACACTGGATCTGCTCCACAAGAGCAACAACAACAAACCGACTGAATCAGATGTTTCCGCACTCAATGAGTTTTGGGGAATGTGGCTCCTTACAAAGTTTTCTGAGGAAGACTCTGCTGTTAGATTGAAAACCATCCTGAGTGCAGACCTTAGTACAGCCTTACAAAAACTAAGGCAGAGAGAGTCTCCCTCATCCAACGTCCACTACTACACTGCCAAAGGTAGTGAGCTCGAAAAAATGGGAAGGCTTTCAGAGAGTATTGACATGTATACTAAAGTCATAAACCAGGACCCCTGTTGGGCAGCAGTTGCATTTTACAATCGTGCTTCTGCGTCTTTAACCCAACACAACAGGAGCCAGGACCCTGAGTGTCTCAGTCAGGCTCTGGAAGATTTGCAAAAAGCTCTCATGTCTGTGAAGCTCCACACTGACCAGCTGGATGTCACTTACAGATACGTCACACAGCAAACCACAAACCCCGCTGGCAACTTGACAACCAGATTCGACAAACACATCATGGCCAGACACACAGTTCTGGTGTCCTTCAAAACAAATATTTACGAAGCAATGCAGAAGATAGACCGGGCCAGCAACACGAGCGGGTCTGTTAGAGTGAAGAAGACCCCTGTCTACTTCCTGGTTTCTCTGGAGCATCTTCTTCCCATGCCAGTAATCTTGTTGGAATCAGCCAGGGCGATTTATTCCAGAAACCCTCTGTTGAGGCACCAACTCGCCAATCACCCCTCCTTAGATATTTTCAATGAAGTCATGAGTCTTGAATCTATGGGACTTACTCACGTCTATGTCTTAGAGATACCGTCTTCTTTGGCTACCTTCTTTTCAAAGATAGCTCGGGCCTTTCACTGATTAGGTTGACTTTGTGAGAGTGAAGAAACTGAACACAGTATATTTGTGACAAGATACAATATCCACATATTAGTTTAAATTATGCACAAAAAAAGGTTTAGGGTTGTTGACAAGTGATTAAAAAAGGGGCCTAAGGAGATGGAGATGCATTTGTTTCGTGCCTTTGTGTTGTTTCCATGAGCAGGTCAATGACTTTTGGTAAGGGGTGGAAATATTCTGCCCATAACAACAATTGTCCAGCATTGAAAAATAGATGTTTTTCTGACTACTTGTTTGGATTCTATGAAAATGGATGGAAACTTATTAACTTTGCATATTATGACTGTTTTTTTTTTCATAATGAATTGCTGTAAAGCAGTTTACATGGCTACAGAGGAATCCTTCTCTAACTTTTGTTTTAGAAAAAAATGATACATTTTTCTTTTACATCTCACTGCCTACATTTCTGAAAAAAGTTGAACATTTTCAATTTTTATAATTTTAAGTCCAGTTTTGATATATAACGTAACAATCACACTGACATGATATTTTATGTTACCATGTGAAACTTTATTATATGTGACAAAGACACAAAGAGTCATGACAAAGTGTCTTGTATGTGTTCCGTCGTAACTTGATGGATTTCCTTATTGTGTATGTGTTGTGCACATGCACAACACATACACAATAAAACACTGAGTTTTAAATTTCACATGCACAGACGGTCTAAATTAAAAGAAATTATGCTGAGAGAAAACTCTCAATTGAGGCAGTACTATAAAGATTTTAATTTTATATAAATTAGAGAAAACTGTGAGGAAACCCACATGTAAGCATGAAAATATCTGTGAAATGATTAAAAAAAGGACTTTCTGCTGAGAAATAAAAAGTGCAGACATAAATAGCATATCAAAATAAAATGTTTATTAAAAAATGGTTCTGCTTAGTGTTTGGATTGTCTATAATTTATGTTGTGGTGTTTAAATGTACTTTGTTAACATCTGTTCTGTAAATATTACAGAACTAAAAATAAACACATTTATTTATGTCCATGTCTGACAGAATATCCTACCCATAGTGAAACAGAATAAAGGAGGAATTTGTACCAACAAATTCAGATGATGCAAACATATGTTGTTGTTTTTTTGTCTGCTGGATAGAAAGCTATCTAAAAAAAATACAAGAGAATTAAAGAAAATGATGCACTGATTAAGCCAATGATGCGTCATAATGACCTCAAAATCCGGGGTCAAAGGTCGTTGGTGAGCTCAAATAAAACAGTTTCCATTGACGTTATTAACTGGTTTCACATGATTCCACTTCCTTGCATACCTGCAAAAATAACAAGCCTGCCAGAGCATGTTGAAGACATTTGCCAAACAAGCCGCACCGGGGATTTTCTGTCTGTAACCATTATGTAAAGCAGACTTACCAAAGTAAAACCAAAAGCAAATCTGAAGGTTATGTGAGGACAATAATCAGCTGATTTGGAGTTATGAACATGTGTTATTTTGTCACTACGGCTCTGCCCTCAGTTTTCTGACTGTCCCTCCAAACACTTGGCTTCAAATATATCGATAATATAAAATATAAATATATTGAAATATACAGTATGTTCAAGGTATTAAATAAATATTGAATTAAAGAAAGCTGACTTGAAAATGTACTTCATCAACAGACTAAATTTCAGCAGCACTGTGAATGTAAAAACATAAAGGATAGACAGTAGACCGTTGTTGTAATATGCTTTTTTACTTTTTCTGTGTGGCTTAATATGTAACTGAGAATAGTTTGCATCTCCTTCTGCTTGGCTGTCAGTCTTTTGGTTCACTATGTGAAATTTGAGAAGATGCAATAAATGTTACATAATTATTTTGTAGAAAAATTAAAAATGATCAAGCTAGAACTGAAATTCTCTTAGATTTTTAGTTTGAAGCTGATTTGATATTAAAAAGTTCATTTTTTGCAGCGTTTTAAAGGAAAGTCAACATTGTTCCACTTTGATATCTGAATGCCACACAAGCTGGATGCATATTGATCAATACTTGTGCAAATCTGTCAATAATATATCTAATACACAATTTTGTAAATGTCTAATAAAATTCACATTTATTAACGTTAAGGTAATATAGAACTTCAATATTCAATACTGCTTTATTTCATGTGATTATTTCACAGCAAGTTACCCGCAAACTAATCAGCTATCATAACTCTGTTGGCCCCACCCACTTATTTTAATTTTTAAAAATAAATCCACCATATGCTACAATGTACGCTTTCAAATAACAAATACTGGAATAATTGTGCAATTGTTGTCTTTGGAGCGGACTTCAACTTGACATCACCAAGCCAACCGAAAACTATCTGAATAAAATGACTAATAATAATTTAAAAAAGATGAATTCATGAGGGGAGGGGGAAGGCCGGACACTGTTTGCCCATTTCAGAGAGAAGTAAAATGATGCTCAAAGGATCTTTTGAATAAGTTATACTTTTAAACTAAAAAGATCTGCATGTCACATTTGCAGTAACATGTTCAGTGAGCATATTTACTGTCGAAATCATCTCACATCCCGACACTTCACTGCTTAGAAACTGTATGAATGTTGAGAAAATGAAAGAAAAACCATGTCACGCCGTCTGACCGCTGCGCTGGAATAACGCCCTTGGCACGACATGGTGACAATGTTTGCCAAACAGGCAGTAAAGGAATTTCTACCCTGTAATGAATTTTAGCTCCTTTAATTTAGAGGCTAAAGGTCAAAAGCTGCCTTAAGATTATGAGTAAAATGAATTTTATAATGCTGACAAAATTAAAACACAAAAGAATTATAAGTTAAATACTGGAAAACACATAAACATACATTCTGTGTCCAAGGTCATTTAGAACAAAAATACTCTATTATCCCACTGAGGGAAAATTCAGATTCAGACAATTCATCAAGAGAAAAAGAACGTTTAGCTGTTAGCAGCATTAGCTCAGCTGATGCCCCCCTCGAAGAAAGAACTACCCTGATGCAGTTTTTATGAAACAAGGGAAAAAAGCAGAGATAACTTAAAGCTATCAGTCAAAATAACTGAGAAATAATGCATAATTGGAGAGAAGGAAGAAAATGCAGCTGATCAAAGAGAAGTGGACGGCTTGTCTTCCAGTAACCTAAGTAACTTACATAACTACAGGAGAATCAAAGTCAGTCTAACTATAAGGTTTTTAAAAAAGGAAAGTTTTAAACCTAGTCTTAAAAGTAGACAGGGTTTCTGCCTCACAGACTAAAGTTGGGATAACTAACAACCAGCCTCCCATTCTACTTTCAGAAATTCTAGGAATCAGCAGTAAAACCTGCAGAGTAAAATGCTCTGTTAGGAACATAAGAAACAATCAGATCTCTGATGCATGATGGGGATTATGAGTGAGAAGTGTGATTTTATTTCTATTCTGGAAACAGTAATTCAGTACTAATGTAGCCTTTTCACCAAATACTTTTTATGTATCGGGGAAAAAATAGATATATGGCTTGTTTTTTATTGTTCTACTTGAGTAAACTGGAGTTATGTTACACTTATTTGGCTACAGTGGATAAACTTTATCTTCATCTTCTGATAAATTGACTTTGCACTTCTGGAAAATGTCCAACTGTAAATAAAAGTGAAAGAGGAAAAAAAAAAAAAGAAAGTCACATTAGATTCTTTTTGTGTAGCAGTTTTATTTCCAGAAGAACGGGTTTGCCAGGACGTGGTGAGGATGTTTGCCAAACAGACGCCAATGGGATATTCTGCAACTCTGAATAGAAAGTACAGTACAGACCAAAAGTTTGGACACACCTTCTAATTCAATGGGTTTTCTTTATTTTCATGACTATTTATAAGGCAAGAAATCCCACTTATTAACCTGACAGGGCAGGTTGACCTATGAAGTGAAAACCATTTCAGGTGACGACCTCTTGAAGCTCATCAAGAAAATGCAGAGTGTGTGCAAAGCAGTAATCACAGCAAAAGGTTGCTACTTTGAAGAAACTAGAATATAAGGGCTATTTTCAGTTGTTTTACACTTTTTTGTTTAGTGCATATTTCCACATGTTATTCATAGTTTTGATGCCTTCAGTGTGAATCTACAATGTCAATAGTCATGAAAATAAAGGAAACTCATTGAATTAAAAGGTGTGTCCAAACTTTCGGTCTGTACTGTATATCTGAAGGTTGAGGGAGAATGGTAGTTAAGTGTGCAAGAATTGTAATAAGGTCTTAATTTTGTGCATATTTAACCAGGTCATTTTTTTTCACTAAGAACAGATGATAACTTTTAGACCATTGAACATTTACTAATTTTATTTATGATAAAGGCCTCCAGACCTGGTCAGAGTGAGCTATGCGTGCAGGTGTGTGTAAAAACTGAAATGTCTGGGTGCATTTGTCAGTGAAGGATAAATTAATATTTCTGCTTTAAATATAATTTTCCAAACTTTATTCAACCATGATTAAAGTAGAAATAGCAGTCATAGCATGAAAATGTTTTTGCTAACTCTGTGATCTGTAATCATTTATGTGTACAGAGAATACAAGATTTAGTGAAGTACAGTCATTACATACAAATGCTGATTTATGTTCAGCAGAGCATAATTTGGTTATAGTGACATGAAGTAAAAAGCTGGGAACTCCCTGAGGGAGGTGCCCAGGTGGACAGGTAAAAGTGAAAGAAAACCAAACTTAATAAAAGAGACAGGTATGATCACAGAGATTATAGAGAGAGCCAGCAGCTGCTCGGATTCTCATCTCTGTACCAGGTGAGTCCTTTTTTCTTAATATGAATTTTGTAATCTAGCATTATTAAAAAATACAATTCATCCGGAAAGTGTTCACACCGCTTCACTTTTTTCACATCTTATCATTACAGCCTTGTTCTAAATTGTATTTAATGAATCTCTTTCCTCAAAATTGCACATAAATTCTGACAACGTGGAAGAAAGTTTTTGAGATTTTTTTCCAAATGTATTAAAAACAGAAAACTAAAAAATAACATTTAGTTTTCACAACCTTTGTTGATCCACCTTTGGCAGCAATTACAACCTCAAGTCTTTTTTTTTTCTTTTAACATGTCCTGTCAAGTAGTGTGGGGCTCTGAGTTGTCATCCATCAAGGTGAGGCCAGATTTACTTTCACAAGTGGAGCATATATATGTATAAAACTTTATTAGAAATTGTTTTGGGTTTATTTTAAATGAAATTATCACAGGAACGGAAAAGAAAGAAGAAAAGACAGGGAGAAAGTTTGGGGAAAGGTTTTAAGGGAATTGGGATAAACGTAGACAGAGCAGGAGTGGGATTCATTTTCAGTTTCATGTCTCAGCTCCCACTTTAGAGAATGACCCATCATTATTAAAATTATGTAATTATAATCTTACATGTCCACAATGGCGTGCTGTTGCAATTCAGTGTATTTTTCTTAAATATTACCAGATTTCCTGACTTTAAGGCAATTATGGAGTGTCACGTGTCAAAAGACATTTAAATGATGCACCGTAATGTAATACACCGTAATGCCACAGGATTCATCGATCTGATTAAACATAGTTTGCCTCACACGTTTCATCATCCTCAGTTGATGTTACTAACCACAAGCTTATTTTTGTGAAAAAGTTGCCAATTTTTGCACATTTAGTTGGTCCGTTTCCAAAGCTTTCTTCTTTTCCTTCTACGCGTCACTCTCGCTCATTCTACCTTCCATCTTTTATGCTCCAGTGACTGAGAGCATTGACGTGTTTCATCAAAGCGCTATCTGGAAAAAGAGAAAAGGAAAGATGAAAGTGGAGATGTTTTGTGACTATGTGCTGCTCCGGTATAGAGCAGTCTTTCACACACTGCGGTCACTGGACCACTTGTAGTCCGGAGTTATTTTGTTTTGATTGACCATCAAGTGGACCTTAGGTAAATTCAGTTTTACCTAAGGTTTAGTTTTAGCTAAGGTGTACAGTTAAGAGTGATCATTGAAAACAGCCAAATTTTTTTAGCCTCTTGTCAAAGGCTGTGAATACTTACAGAAATGTGATTTTATTTATGAGTCTTAAATTTGAAAAAAAAAAAAAAAAAAAACAACAACAAACAAACTGAACATCGTTGAAGAAAGAGATTAAATTTAACATAACTTGGAATAAAGTTGTAACAAAAAATGTGGGGGGAAAAAAAGCATGGTAAATACTTTCCAGATGCATTGCAGCTCTGTACAAATATACCTCAAAGCTTTTTTGTAGAGCTCTAGCAAATTGTTAATGTTAAATGCAGTTGCACACTTACCTGTTAAAAATGTTTCTATAAAACACTAACCCAACCCTTGCCCTAAGCAATTTACCTTCTTCTGTTTTAGCCAGATTTGAGCAGCATGGAGGATATGAACCCAGATCTCAGAGAGATTAGCCAAGTTGAAAATTATTTTCTTGCTCCTCATCTATTTTCTCCAAATGAAAATGAAAAGAGTCTCGTCAAGCTGCTGCAAGGACTGGTCAGGAGTATTAAATGGAGACCTGAAGACGTCAGTGAATTGCTCAATGCCCTTCTGCAGAGATTTGAGTCGGTGTGTAGAAATGACAGATCACATCTCCTCACATGGTTGCTCCAAATGTTGCACTACATTGAAGTTAATTACATCACACCCACCTGGAGATCTAATTCAGGAAGAAGCCTTCTAGAGTTGGTCAGAGACACGGCAATGACCAATGAAGCGCTCAAGGCCTGTTTGGGAGATGATGAAGACAAAACCTTGGATGAGATCATTAAAGAAATCCGAGATGGAGACTTTAACCAAGTTAATAATGAGCTGTTGGCCGAGATCAGAGATATTGTCTCATCAGTTCAAGCAGATCTTAATTCAACCATTTCAGGATCGCAGCTGACTGGCCTGAGAAAAGTCTTGCTGATTCTTTGTAAAGTTGCAGAAAAAACTCACTTCAGACCACGGCTGACCCAGATGGTGAGTTGGTGTCTCATGGTTCTTTCCAAGACGGGACGCCTCATTCAGGTTGGCACTGGAGAGGGGAAGTCCTGCATTGTGGCCATGTTTGCAGCCTATCGAGCTCTGAGAGGAGAGAAAGTCGACATCATGTCGAGTTCATCTGTTCTAGCAGAGAGAGACATGAGAGAATGGAAGAAATTCTATGATGTTTTAAAGATCAGCGTGGACTGCAACATCAACAAGCAAGACGAAGACTCAAAAAAGTGCTATGAGAGCCAGATTGTTTATGGTACGGTTGATGAATTTGCAGGAGACTGGCTGCGGCATCATTTTCATAGGAAAGACATATTTGGCCAGAGGACATTCCAGTGTGCAATTGTGGATGAGGTGGATTCCTTGATGTTGGACAAAGGCCATCATGTTGTCTACCTGAGCAGTGACATGCCTGCTTTGCAGCATCTCAACCCTCTCCTGGCATTAATATGGGCCACTGCTAACCAGTACAGCAAGGTAGGGTCAGGTCACATTGTTGAACAAAAATACCCCTTTCACCAAGTTGTATTAGAACAGATCAAGCAGGAAGGATTGAATGAGTTGACTGTTCTTCAAATAGCCGAGGAGACAGGTGTACTGGCCAAAGGCAGAGTAGAGGAGATACAGAGGAAACCAAGTCTTTTAAATGAGAAAACTGCAAATGTTCCAGCCGATAAGCTGGTTGAGTTCTTTAGGGCAGTGGAGATCAGATTCCCATCATGCCAGTTTGCTTTGCACAGCATCAACAAAGACGGATCCGTAGAAGAGCTAAATAGAAGACCACCAAGAGAAAGTGGTCAGAGACGAGTGTCTCTGCTTTTGAATGGTGGCTTCTGTCAATACATGTATCTTGATAAAAACAGTGTAGTGAGAGCTACAGAAAAGGAAGTAAGGCGTTTTCTGCATTTCACTCCATGTGAGCTGAACAAGTCTGAAGGAAGCTGCTACATCCCAGGTTTCCTTTCAGATCTTGTAGAATCTAAACTAAAGGTCTGGATTGAAAATGCATTCCAAGCACAAAGCATGGAAAAAGATCATGAATATATCTTAGAAAGTCATGGAGTTGTACCTGTGGACTACAGCTGTACAGGGGTTGTGGAAAACTTCATGAAATGGAGTGATGGTCTACAGCAGTTTCTGGAAATGGAACATGTGCTTAAGTTGAGTGATATGACCATCATCACCAACTACATGTCCAACGTTGGTTTGCTTCAAAAGTACAAAAGTCAGATTTATGGACTGTCTGGAACACTTGGGCAACAAGCAGAGATTGAGAGCATGAGGAAAATATATGAGGGTATCAACACTTGCAAAATCCCTTCATACAAGCGCAGGAAGCTGTTTGAGGTTCAAGGAGTTATCATGAAGGATGAAAGAAGATGGATCGAGAAAATCTGTGAAGTTGTTGTTGAACAAAGTCAGTCTACAACCCATGTTGGTCAAAGAGCTGTACTGGTCGTCTGTGAGACTATCAAACTAGCAAATACTATTGATCAAGCATTAAAAGAGAAAGTCAAAAATAAAATGCTTTACATAAACAACAACAGGGACAACAGTGCAATCTTTGCCAAGGAGTTGGGTGCAGGAGACGTCATCATAGCTACAAACCTTGCTGGTCGTGGAACAGACCTTCAGGTTTCTGAATCAGTAAAAGATGCTGGGGGTCTATTTGTTGTCCAAACTTTCCTGCCTAAAAATGCTCGTGTGGAGGCTCAAGCCTTTGGCCGAGCAGGGAGACAAGGATCTCCAGGATCAGCTCAGTTGATTATCAGTTCCAGCCATCTCACAAAGCCCCTACAATTACTTATTTTAACAACAAACATTCTGTCTTTTATTGAAAACATTCTCTCTTCATCTTGTCAAAAGCTGTTTCTTCTGCAGTTGAGGCATTATCAGAGAAGCCACTCCTGGGAGGAAAGTCAAGTTATTTCCTCACTGCTGAACCATGTTTTGGCTGAAAACTCCAACACAGATATGATGATTGTTAAAGAGATCAGAGATGCATCAGTGGCTGAAGAACTGTCAAACTACGTGGAGTGCCATCTTCCAGAAATAAAGAAAAAGGAAGAACTCTTTGGGCAGTACCTAGAAACATTGGATCTGCTCTACAAAAGCAACGGCAACAAGCCATCTGAATCAGATGTGTCTGCACTCAATGAGTTTTGGGGAATGTGGCTTCTTACAAAACTTAACATGGAACAGCCCATCACTGAACTGAAAAAAAGCCTAAAAGAAGACCTAGAAAAAGCAATGCAAAAACTCAATCAGAAAGAATCTCCTTTATCAAACCTCCACTACTACACTGCTTATGCCAGTGAGCTAAAAGAAAAGAAAAAGCTTTCTGAGAGTGTCAGCATGTTCACTAAAGCCATAAACCAGGACCCCTGTTGGGCAACGGTAGCCTATTACAATCGTGCTTTTGCATCTTTAACCAGTCAGAACAGGAACCAGGATCCTGCATGCCTCAGCCAGGCTCTGGAGGATTTGCAAAATGCACTTAAATCTCTTGACCACTACTGTGAACAACTTAAGGTCACACATAAATATGGCAGACAAGAAATCGTGAACGTTAGGAGCAGTCACATCACCAGGTTTGATTTGCACCTAAAAGCCAGAGCAACTGTTCTCATGTCCTTAAAAGCCAATATTCATCAAGCTGTAGAAAAGATAAAAATGGTAAGAAGGATGGATGGTTTTCTTAAAGTAGAAGAGAATCTAGTGTATTTCTTGGCTCCCCCAGAGCACATTCTGACTGTGATGCTCTACATGATGGTATCAGAGGAAATTCATTCCAGTGACCCTCTGAAGAAACAGCAGTTTATCAGTAATCCCATCTTTGACATCTTTATGGAAATCAAGAGTGTACAATCTATGGGGCTGAGTCATATTTATACCTTAGAGTTATTGTCCTCTGGCTTTTTTTCAAGGATCTGTTCAAAATTGCGTAAGGCGTTTGATTGAGTTAAATAACAGTGAATCTGTAAATAGCTAACCACAGATGTTAACCAAGAATCTAAATGTGAAATTATTTAATCTCACATTTAAATAATTTTAAATGTGAGATTAAAATGATCTCACATCTCACATATAATGTATATGCAATGTATATACATTGTATATATACTGTATATACAATGTATATATATTGTATATATGTTGTAACATAACCACACATTGTATATAATGTGTAAAAAACTAACAAAAAAAGAAAGAATAATTTCCCTAACTGATGTTTTTACAATACTCATATAGGTTATTGTTAAACACTCACAGCAAATGCTGTGACGTAATAGACAAGAAAACATTATAGGCAACAGAGAAAAATGAAGACTGAAAAATATACCCCCCAAAAATAGAAAGATATCTGCACAACAATGTGAGAGAATAAATGTTATTTTTTGCACTCCTAGACATTCAAAGTAAATAAAATTGAGGGCTAAAAGCAGTGTATTTTGCCTATATGTCCCTTTTAAGAGACATGACCAGCAATCAGTAATTTAGTTTTTTGTGATTTCATCTTCTATAAATGTGCTGATTCATTTAAAAAAAAAAAATGCATGTGAAACTCCAAATAAAGTGAGGAAAAAGTCTGTTTTAGAGGCCACATTTTCAAAATGAAGCAGGTTTTTTTGTTTTTAACATAATTTTCAGCCCCAGAAATGAGAAACATGCTGCCACCTGGTAGACAAATGCAGAACTGAAGTTAATTTGCAGTTGAACAAAGCCTAATATTTCCCCATGAGCATTAACTTTAACAAAATTAAGTAAATTTGAATTGAATGTCAGTTAAACACAGTAGGGGCATTTTTCCTTTAGCTGCTTGGTAATGTAAGGAAAACGAAGAAATTACTTGGTGATGCACGATTGTTTCAGTTCATCTTGAGGGTGCAGAAGAAAATCTTAGGGTTTGCAAAAACCCCTAAGATTTTCAAGTGTTTTAGACATAATGATTGTCTTGGGAAGGTTCTCAAAAATCTCCAGCCATGTTCTAAAAGCTTGTAAAAAATATGATTTTGTAACATAACCACTGTTTTTGTTGCTTTTGTCTGAATAAATTAAAGAGTAAATGTATCAAACTGTTTTGTGGAACAGTTGCTGTTATTTCATTGTTACAATTATTCCGAATCTCCACTGTTTAAAACTGATTTCGGGCAGCATCATGCTGGTTTTGGGTGTGGTTGAAATTAGTGAATTAAAATGGGGCGATGTGCGTCGGCGCGCAGCGGCGGAACCGGAGAGGAAGACGCACACCGTCAGATCTGTGCAGCGGGAGATTTGACTTGATTGGACGTTTAAGACAAGTTAAAAAAAAAAATCTAAGAAAAGAGATAAAACAGCAATCAAAGTTCGCCACAGCGCCGCAAATCGTGCATTTAGAAACCGGATCGGAGCTTGTACCCTGTGCGAGAGGACGGGAAGCAAGACGCTCCCGGTGAGATCAGGACTTTACTTGTCTTTTTGGGGGTTCTTGGTGGTACCACTCTTTTTTCTTATCTTTTTGGGGGGGGGACGTTGACATTTTGAATTTTTCACTTTGGATTAAAACAGAGAGATACTTCCAGGATTTGTTTTGTCTTTTGAGGATGTGGAACTCCTTTGCGGACATTATTCTCTTTAAAAAAAAAGAACAGGAAATTTTGGACATTTAATTATTTAGTTTTTTTTTTTGCTGATATAAACAGAGTGATTGAAATCTAACCTATAATTATTTTTGGAAGGATTTTTGGTTGCTGATCTATTGATCAGAATAACTATTATTATTTCTTAGTATTGTGATTTTTTTTTTTTTAATAAATCATTGTTGCTAAAAAAAAATCTACAAATTTCATATTGAGTGGTTGGATATTTATTTTCTTATCAAATTAAATGGTGTAACATATTTTACCTGATTTCTGTGACAGATCCCCCTTGAGTACATTGTGAGTTCCGCTTTAAATCAAGCTGAATTTTACAATTTTATATTTCAATGTGTTTTCAGTTTGTATTCAGCTGTTTTATTCAACTTTTTGAACATACAAGGAGAAATGTACAAATAAGAAATTGCATAATGTTAACATGAAAAATAAAGACAGTGGACAAGTTGTTCCTCTTTAAGCTTTTATTGATATTTAAGTTTGCTTTTTAAGGATGTTCATCGTATTACACAGGGAAATGAGTCACACAAGTAAATGTCAGTTTATGTTTTGTTTTTTACTTTCGATCTTTTAATTGTTAATTATATTACTCTCCCTTATAAGCGCTAATGCTAAAAAAGTTACACAAGAACTAGCACACGGTTAACTAACTTGTGAGCACGTTGGGACAACAAACTAACACTTCACACAGATATAAAGAAAAGAGATGTAGAAGAGGAAAAAAACAGGTTGAAATAAAAATTAAGAGTCAGACAGAAGACAACATGGACAAGCATTTACAATCACACATCCCTGCTCAACTCTTTAGAAAGACAGAAGTACCGCTGGACTTTTTCCTCCGTGTCTGACTGAAATCGGAACCTGCCTCAAAACCAACACCACCCTGAATCCATGTTACATTTTTTCCTGCCATTATAACCTCCATCTTAAAGCTTTCCATGGACTTCCCCCGATCACGGCTCGGCCTCCTTTTTAAAAAAGCTTTTGGATAAGTAGAACCGGATCACACAAACACGAAACAGGCCGTCTCCACCCGACTCATTGAAATCTTACGGTTTAAAAATGTGAAAACGTTCATGGCTGCATCCACATATAGGTTTTTTTTTTTTTTTTTTTTTAGAAATATAGTCAGGCTGTTGGCAACATGTCACGGGGCAGTGAACAGCTTTGTGTTGAAATATTAACGTTTAGAGGGAGATCCGAGTCACCAGATAAACGAGGCGCTGAAATTTGGCAGTTCGCTGTCACTTCCTGGCTGTAACAGGACAATTCAAGGTTCAGGCGGTTTTTATTTCGCTTGTTTTGGCAGTGGGGGGCTGTTTCACTGAGGGTTTTTTTTTTTTCATTTAAAAAAAAAAAAAAAAGAAAAAAAGCATCCTCCTGTTTTCCATTTTCGTCCTCCTACTAAGCTAAGTTAAATCTGCAAACCGGAAGCTAACACTTCCCATCTGCTTCCGCGCGACAAGCAAACACACAAGCAACTGCCCGACTTCAATAAAAGCTGCTTCTATTACTGAGGAGTGGGATTTTTATCCCGCCTCAAGTAAGCCGTGTCGAGGTATCCACGTACAGGCAATGTAATGCTGCGTTCAGGTTACCTGCGAAGTTGAAACTGGTGTTGGGTTTTGACGTCAGACCCGAGCTAACGGCGTTCGAGTTAGGAAGTTGGAATTTCAAGATGGCGACGCCCGTAAACATGGTTTGCATTAGCTACAAACATCAATTTAAGTTTTACGCTCTACAATCAAACGCCACTTTTAATTTGTTCACCACTCAGTTTAGAGTCGCACACGCACCTCTAAGCGGTGGCGCAGTCTTACCTGTGCGTTTCCTAAAAATGAACGTTTCCATTGTTGATTGGAGGAGCCGCCATATTGAGTCCACCTTACAAGTCGTGACGGACTTGCTTCCAGTTTCCCCGTGGGGTTTACGGAGGGCGGCCCGGTTGAGTTTTCCTACTGGGAATTCGTAATTCTCCAGTTCCCGAATAAAACTGGAACGGAGGGTAAGAAAGGAAAAAAAAGAGCGCGAGAGAGAGAAACAAGATCCACAACCCACACGGTGAACACAGTGGTCCCTTCTGGCCTCGGCAGACGTCACGGGTGGTTCGACGCGCGGCCAGAAAGGTTGGAAGCACTAGTTTAGAAATGTGCGACTCGAGTTCACGACAGCAAAGCTTTCGCTGAAGCAGACAACAACCCGCCCGGTCCTTCAGACTGTCGCTCCAAAACTCAAAACGACACAAACAAACAAACACACGTTATTAGCAGAATATGAAAGAAAAATATCCAGTCAGTATTCACGTGGGGTGAGACCAGGCATGCAGATTCGGGAGAATAAATAAGAAAAAAAAAATTACAACTTTCAACCTCTTTACACCCAATAAAAAAATAAAAAAAAAGATAAAAGTAAAACGTTGAGGACGGGACGAGTGGAAGACAAAAAAAAAACAAAAAACCTGGCAACACCAAGGAGGGAAAAACATGTTTATCTCAACAAAAAAAAAAATCTTTAAACCATTAAAAAGTTAATTTATTTCTGTTATTCAATTCAAAAACTGAAACTAAACATACAGACTCCATTACATACATAGTAATATATTTCAAATCTTTATTTCTGTTGATTAAGGCCTACAGCCAATGAAAACCCCAAAATTATGTTCCTCAGAAAACTTGAACACAAGATCAATAAAAATCAATTTTGAATACAGAATTGTTGGATTTTACCCATATGATGAAAAAAGACCCAATCATGTGGACAGTTGCTGACAAGATAGCTGCCCAGGTTTTCGCAGAGATATCCATAAAGAGGTAATTCTTAAAAAAATAATAATAATAAAGTGTAGTGTCTATGCAAATTGATGGAACGTTGTGTGGAAAGAAAGAAATGTGTGAAGCAGTGAGAGGATTTTAAAGAAAAGCTCATTTTGTATAACAGTACATACAGAACACTGAGCTAATATTCATCTATATTTAAAAAAAATCTTTATTTCATTGGTCTTGTGTAAAGCTTTTATTTTCTAAGAAATAGAATTTTGTGTTTTCATCAACTGTAAGCCACAAACATCAACACCAACAGAATTAAGGGCTTGAAATACATCACTGAAACTGAATACATATAATACGCGAGTTTCAGTTTTTGAACAAAACCGAAATAAATCAAGTTTTTAATTATGTTAACCTTTTTTTTTTTCTTTTGAGACGCACATGTAGTCGCTAGAATGGCTCTTGCTGACTGCTTCAGCCATTAGTTGAGACGGGTTACAAATCAGAAAAAAAAAAAAAAAACACATTAGAAACTAGCAGTAAAAGTTGTGGACACACACATTGTAGTAAGTATCTCTGCTATAGTATGTTTTTTTTTATTCTATATTATATTAAAATCATGTAATAAAGAGAAAAGTGTTGCAGTTTTTTTCCTATTACATCATCATTAGCTTCAGCATCATCATCATCATCATCATCAGTTCTGCTTCCTGACGTGTTTCTACGGGTTAAAGTGATGAGTGCAGCTTCTACATGCCACACTCTGGATCTAGGTTAAAGGGGTCTACAGGCTGACAGAGGGAGAGAGAACTGCTTCCTGTTCTGCAGCTCCTTCCTGGTTCCTTTTAATCTATTCTAGCTGAAAGACTGCATCTGTGCTGGACCAACATGGAGGACAGGCCCTCTCTCTCTCTCTCTTTCTCTCTCTCTGTCTGCTTTTGGGGGGAGGGGATGGTGGGAGTCGTGTTTTGACCGATCGAGGAAGCCGTTCGTTCGTCTCGTTTTCTTTGCGCTCACGCGTCGCCTCTTTCCCTTCTTTCCTTTGTCGCTCTCCGCTCTTGCCGTCGTGAGGTGGTGGAAGGGGGGCGGAGTCTTCTTCAGCAGGAGACCTCCATGGTTTGGGAGGGGCTGGGCGGCATCTGGCCCCCCTGCGAGCCCTGGGACAGGGTGCGCGAGCGAGAGCGGGACCCGTCCATGGAGTAGGAGGAGGAGAGCGAGGTGGTGCGGGAGCGGGACAGGCGGGTCATGCAAGAGGAAGCCACTGGGGAGAAAGATTGTGTTTATTTATGTTCAGAAGGCGGTAAATGTGAAGAAAACAACCCACTGCAGAACATTCCCATAACTATGGCGTTCATTTTTAGTCCAGGAAATCGGTTCGATATCAGCCAAAAAGCGAGTATCAGATTGTATGGGCTTGAATCTTAAATCCCTAATGTAAGCATAGGCGTGGGCATTTATCGTATCGTTTATCATGTATCGTGATAAATTTCTTATAAGAATTTTGATTCATCATTTTCCTATTAAATTCCAATCAATGACGTTTAAAACCCTGGAAAACTGTAGTTGGTTTTACTATTTCCTCCACTGTTTGTCCAATGAGAGCATCCTTAAACAACAATAAATTTAGAAATATGATTAAGTGCAGTCACTGCGTTCAGAATGATGATACAAATCACTTTTCTTAATGTGACCGGTGTCCTAAAGAAGAGCCGCAGCCTTTTTCAAAGCATTCTAAAAACATGCAAGTAATTAGGGATGAATCGATGTGATAATTTGGGCCGATATCTGATATTAATGTTGCTGCTACAGCAGATAACTGATGCTGCATATATTGTACATGTATTTCAGTGTCCTTTTGACACCTTGGAATAAAAACTGCCACACCGCTGACGGCACCACTTCTTCCCTACTTCAATTAATACTCCCTGCATTCCTGCACTACATCACATGACCAATCAAATGCCACATTACCAGCCTTCTCCCCACTCCTTCCAGAAACAAATGACAACAAGATCATGATAAATATTGGTTGTTAATATTGGCCCAGTTTTGTTATCGGACTAACATGATATATATATATATATAAATAAAACTAGTATCAGCAGATACCAATGTTGGGGCCAATATATTGTGCATTCCTATTAGAAATACTGTGAATTTCATGTAACATTTAGTGATGCACAGATATGAAAATGTGGGCGGATACTGATATTGTATTGCTGTTGTGAACAATAAACAATATTTACTGATATTATGTATATATATATATATATATTTCCTTACCAAGAAACGTACAAACAGGAAGAACCCATAATCAAGAATCATGTTTAGCTGAGGAATGTTAGATGAATTTTCAGAAAAGTGAACTTACTATAACCCATTCCTTGGATGAAATATTTGAAAGCCTCGGTGAGTTTAGCAGGCTGCAGACACAGAAAAAAACAACAATAAAATCAATCAGTTAAGCAAAATCAGAAACATTTCAGAAGGGTTTTTACGTTTCCTCTTTTTTTAAACAAATGCAACTTTTATTTTAACAACTAGGTCGCTTTCTCATGCATTTGAAATGCAGTTTGTGACGTTTCTAAAACGTTCAGCTGCTCCTGTTACCTGAGTGAGCTGAGGGAGGCCGCCTGCGTCGGCCATCTGTGGGAGAGACAAGAGTCACAACAGAATCAAAGACGAGACGCTAAAGCAAAGACAAGCTGATGTTTCACCTTCAGGAAGGAAGTTGATGTGGGGTCCAGCTTGCTGTTGCACTCCACCTGGTGGACACAGGAAGAATAACATGAGAAAAAAAAATCAACGTTCTTTACAGGATTATCAAAGTTACAAGACCTTGAACTTACAGCGGCATCTTCGTACGGAGCTTGATCCCCAACTACTAACATCACTGGACACCTGACAAAGACACATTTCAAACTCAGATGGGCTGCATTTAACTGTTTAGGAGATTTTTATTTTTTCAAGACAGAAGAGGTGCAGTTACTTGAAGGTATAGTTGCGGTCCAGGTTCAGATCTCTGCGGCTGTGGCGGAGAGAAAGACGGGGTTAGTCGCGGTTGGGTTCCGGTGCGTATGCTGCCCCCTGCAGGACGGTTTTACCTGTTGTACGTCTTCCAGAAGAGCTCAATGTTGGCCAGATTAGGAGCTTTGGAGATCCGCTCTCTGTGAGACTGCACCAAGTCTGTGTTTGCTGAAAGTTCCTCCTACAAAAAGGATAGCTTTTTTTAAAAATAGAACACGAAAAAGATGTAAATTGAGGTGTTTTCTTCCAGAGGTTTTGCCGTACCTGACTGAAAAGGTGACATAGGATCTGCTCTGTGAGGGAGGAAGTCACAGAACTGAGCTAGAGAGGAGACAAAGAGGACACATCGATTAAGCTAATCCTCATATCCGAAACATAATCTATAACACCGTCTCATCTAATTTTATATCCTTTAACTGAATAACAGCCCTGGTCAAACTTTGTTACAATCTCAAGTTTCTGTCAGCAGGAAGACAAGAAGTCAGACGGTCAGCCGACAAACCTTGTGAGCGGCCCAGTCCATCCATCCTTTAGCGTTAGTGTCGATGTTAACCAGAACCAGGCCCTCTACTGAATCTGGGTTAGTGAGCTGCAGACAGAAATCAAGTTTAAAGCAAATAAAACTTCGACTTTAGAATCGAGCAGACCGCCTGCGGTCAAGGTAGCTTCATGTTTGACTCCTTTTCTTTGTTGGTACATTCGACTTTACTCTATCCGAGATGGAAAATGATAATAATAATAATTCATGGTTGTAATATTTACTCTGTTCTCTCAAATCAAATTTTCCCAGCCCTTCAAATACACATCTATTTTTGCTGGATGTGTATTTGAAAGACTGCTGTGTTGTTTATTCTGTCTGTAAATGAGTTTGTACCCTTTGAACTTTTTCACACTTTCTCACGTTTCAAAATTCAACTTGTTTGGCCCACAATGCAAAATGCTTTATGTGGCAAAAATTTAAATCCGTTTAAGTTTATCTTTGTGACAAGACA
This sequence comes from Xiphophorus maculatus, assembly GCF_002775205.1. NCBI lineage: Eukaryota > Metazoa > Chordata > Actinopteri > Cyprinodontiformes > Poeciliidae > Xiphophorus > Xiphophorus maculatus. The sequence goes on from NC_036456.1 coordinate 5,854,877, forward strand.
AATGTGTAAAGGTGGGTTCAAAGGGAATGAACATATCTGCAAAGCAATAAAGGTGCAGGAATAATTATTGTCATTTTCGTTTGATTTTCTGCTTAGAGGTTTTACTAATATTTATTAAAGATGAACCGATATGAAAATTTGGTCCGATAACCGATCTTAACCAACTATAGACATTGATTCTTCAGTTTAGGTGAACTCCCCACAATCCTGCGCTTCATTCCTATGTGTTAATTTTTTGTTGTGTTACATGACCAAACAAATACAAAATGGCTGACCCCTTCCAGAAACACATGCCCAGTCAACAACAAGGTGGAAATAAATGCCAGATGTTAATTTCGGCTCATTTTTACTTTTTGAACCAATATCGGTGTGCTAAAAAGCAATGGCTAATATTGAGATTAGCACTGACACATTGTACATCTCTAATATTTATAAACTATTGCGATGAACAATGTATCGGCTTCAACATCAATATCGGCTGATTTTTGCCTTTTTTAATATATTGGTATCGGCCCGATGGGTTTTACTGTTTGGACCAATACCGATATGTTAAAAAAGTGACTCACATTGGCCAATACCAATGTTATTGCCAATATATCTTTCATCCTTAATATTTATCTTACTAAGGGCTGAACAATATATATCAGCATCTGCACTAGTATTGGCCGATGTTTGTCATTTTTAAAAATATATTAGTTTGATCAGTTTTACTTTTCAGCCGTATACATACACATTAAACAATGACTGACGTTGGTTTATATAGATGTTGATGTTTATATATCGTGCATGCCTAATACTTACCTTACCTGGGGATGAACAATATATCTGGATCAACATTGGCATCGGCTGATGTTTGCTGTTTTTTAAGATGTTGGTATCGGTTTGATACGTAAAACTGAGCTGATATGAACAACCCATGATGTTGCTTTTACACAACCTTGAAACAGTAGGAAATATATATTTGTATTTTTAATAAATATCAGTTTTTCAGCATAGCAGAAGATTAATATTGGATATCGATATCGGACCAAATTGTCATATCGGTGCATCTCTCTCTAAAAGTACCAGGTACACAGTCTCTACAGTATTTTCCCTAAATTTGGTGCAAAAACACAATTGAAAAAGTCTAAGACAGCTTAAAACTGTAACACTGCTCCCCGCTTTATTGATAGCTGCCACTCAAAAAATATCTATTTTAAGCAGAACTCCTTAATTTGCACTCTTTCAACGGGACTGCACCATGTTCTTCATCTGCCTGACTGCTAGAACAGTGTCAGATTCTGACAGCTACTTTAGATTATGCAAAGGACACAGATGGTAAAAATGACAGCTCTAACAATAGAAGCTACTCACTGTGAACTTGGAGAGGATGTACGCTCCCGCTCCCACCCCCACTCCAATGACGGTACGGAAGCTGACAGACGGAGAGAATTAACAAAAAAAAAAGAGCTTAATTTAAAGACGTTTTGTGTGGGAGCACATCATATATATATATATGTGAGTCAAGTCAAATATAGTATTTACTTGAAAAACTGCAGCACAGCAGGGATCATCTCGGCGACGGTCTCCATGGAGGGGTACTGGTAGCTACAACAGCAAAAAGAAATGGAACGAGGCCATCAGGATTTTTGTTTTAGCCTCTGACAAAACCGCATTTAGCAACCGGATATGGGAGCGGGGAGATGTGAGAGATGGGAACATTGAGTATTTTTAGAGGGGATTACTTTGAAGCCTGCACAGAAGATTATTCACACTTTGAGAAAACGAACGGTTGTGTTAGGAAACGGAGATCAGCGTACCCCGGAGGGTAGGCAGAGGCCCCCTCCTCTTGGCCCGGAGCGTCGATGTGAATCAGGGTGAAGTTCTTGACGATCTCCTGCATCTCGTCGAATTTAAACAGAGGAGAGAAGCAGCTCTTACCTGCCGGAGAAAGAGAGCAACGGGAGGATGAGGAGGAGAAACGAAGATGCCGAGGCATAGAGAGAGAGAGAGAGCTCTACTCACTGTCCAGACCCACGTCATGGCAGGTCAGGATGGCGGGCCGGCGGGTGGTCCGCGTCCCGTGGAGGGTCACGCGTAGGATGCCGTGCGGGGTCTCAACGCTGTGCTCCTGAGCAGAGACAGGTGGTGGCATTAAGTCTTGGATGTTAACATTCTTAATCATCACCTGTGAGGCGTCTATTCCACTTCAGATTTTTTTTTTAGTCATATCACAGCCACAACTCCACCGTTTTTCTTTGGAGTTCGGTGTTGTAGGCCAGCACAGAGAGCTGCATTTCCACTGATCATACATTTGAGCAGTTTGACATTTTGAAAATAAATTTGCTTTATAGAAACACGCCAATTTTGAAAAAAACAAAAACAAAAAAAACACTCTTGATTTTGAGAAAAACTTTTGCTGTTAGAATGAAGTGGGTTTTTTGTCATATAAGTGTTTGTTTCTCAAACCAATTTTTGCGTCACATGACCGACAGCCGGATGTTGCCTGAAGAAGAAGACAGGAAGTAGTTGGAGGATCATGTGTTGAAACGACTTGCTGCGTGAACAAACTTTTTCCCGTGTGGTTTTAATTGTGTTTCGTATTTAATAGAAACACCATGGTTACAAAATTGTGTTTTTCCCACATTAGTGGAATGTCGACAAAGTTTTGTACACATTTGTAACGGAAACCCAGCTAACGTTTGGAAGGAAAATGCTACAGAGTGGTCAATTTACTTTTACAAAAAAACGTCTGTAAAAGTGTAGTGTACATTTGTATTTAACCCCCTGAGTCAATATGTTAAGCAGATGTTGTTTAGGCTCCTATTCAAGCTTGAAGGTGAAATTTTGTCTCAAGTATCTGATTACTGATGAACAACAGGTGGTGGAGACAGCAAAACAGGCAGACCGAAGAAACAAAACTCAAATGCAAAGAGAAAAATAAAATGCACGAGTAAAACAAAGAAAGTAAATTCAAAGAAATGAACTCAGGGTTTCAAATATAAGACTTTTTAAGACTGCTACGAATGGAATTTAAGACCTGTATATCGCCAAAGAAATGTACAAACTTCATTTCTTAGAATGCCTAAAGGCATTTTAGGATGTCTTAAAGCACACAAATTTAAGTCAATTTTAAGACTTTTTAAGGACAGCCTGGTACTGATATAATAAGACTTTTCAAACAAAAATGAATGTAGTGGACTGAAGAGAAAATGGTAAAACTTGAACTGAAGTATACAAACAGGAAAACAATCAAAATACAAACAAAACAGTGAGATAGAAAGACCAGTTTTCTACACAGACTGTAAAAATGTTGAAATGCAGTTAAAACAAAAAGTATTTTTCATGTTTTATGTTTCTATTTGTGTTTTGTCAATGTAATACATTTTTACTTGAATGTGTTGATGATCCCACAGAAACATCGCCTTGTTTTGCTTTTTGCCATGTATAACACAACATATCGACGCATGAAATTAACTTTTGAAAGGGCAGCTACAAAGGTTTACTTCTGTACACACCGTAACTGGACAGAGAGGGGAAAAAAGAAACTTCTTTGCTGAGTATTTAATCTTTGCCTGCTTCAGTGAGTCCCATTTCCCAAAATAAAGCAGAACCTTTCTTTGCATTTTAATCCAAACAGCCTCAACGCCACACACTCCACTCTGTTTCTGCTTTACAGTGCTGAAGCAGAACTAACCCCGGCCAATCAAAGTATTCACATTTAATTGAATTCAGTCTCTAACATTACTGCGTGAATGTAACAGTGCATGCACAGCAATTATCCACCATGCTGGAGTCATTTTAGTGTTGAATAAACACAAACTCCGGGTCAAGCCAATAATGTTTCTGAACCTCATGTCTAACAAATAACATATTACTGGATTCCTCCTGAACAGAACACACCAGCGTGGCTATCCTCTATTTATTTATCGGGCTTTTTATTTTCTTCGTAAGACAGTTCGATTTCATTTCACACAGTCATGTAATTTACTTTGCTTGATGCGTTCAGACAGATGACGGTGACGATGAGAGCAGCTGAAACATTAGTCATTCAAATTGATGACGGTCAAAGCAAAGCGTCAAGGTACAACAGCGGTTTTGTCTTCACGCGATTAACCGGAACTGCACTGAAATACCTAAGAAACAGAATTTTTCAACTATTAAGTCGTAGCAAAAAAAAAAAACAGTAAACATGCTAGCTTTAGCCTAGCATTAAAGACTGTAACTTTATATGTATAGAACCAGAAAGGTCAAATCAGTTTAATTCATTTTGACATAATCCAGTCAAATATGGTCAGATTCTGATCCAGTTATATGGAGTCTAATTAACAATAAAATTATCATTTAAACATAAAACACCAACCGACACCGATGTTGTTTATTTCAAGGAAGCTCAGCAAATAGCTTTGAGAATAACCAGTGTTTTATTGGCAAACATGTCATTTTTACTGTTAATTTGCAGGTTTTATTCTCTGGTGTGTTTTTCTCTCAACCTCAATTACTCTAATCAAGAAACTGTCTGAAGGTCACACTTCAATTATCACTTTGTTTTCAATATTTTATAAGTGTTGCTTTGTTATGAAAGGTAATTTCTCAAGATATCTGCTTTTAAACATGGGTTAGAATTATTTTCAACCCGACTGAACTGATTTATGCATTTGTGACGGTCTTACCTGTCCTTGATCTAGGAGTATCCTTGCAGCCAGTTCAGCAACATCCTATATGGAAGAAAAGACAATTTATTTATTTATTTATTAGTTGTAACAAACATAAATAGAAACTTCTAGATGTTTAATTATTGGTAAAAACAGGTTGGAAGTGGAGGTGCTGATGTGAGTTTTATTATTTTTATACTGAATGCATATTACCTAAGTTCTGTGAGTTTGCTGTAGCAACACCACTCTTTGTTCTGGATACTGCTGCTGATTGAAGACGATTACATTTTAGCTATCGGTGGCATTTTTAAAAAATTAAGCAGTTTGAAAGAAAACTGTATTTTCCACGACATACTGAGACGTGTCTGTGTTTCATTCAGGCTGCGAGGAAAAGAGAGAGAGCAAGACTTTCAGCAGATAACAGGAAGGCAGGATGGAGTTTTCTTGCTAACGCTGATTGTATTAACTGCTAATTTGTGATGCATTTAAAATGTCAATCTGATCATTTTGTCCTCATTTTAAAAGAATGAATCCATGTTGTACAGATACTGCTCTCTCTCATACACACAGTGTGACGTCGCCTCCTCTTCTAATATAAATGATAAACGGCCGCTCATGGTAGGGAGTCAAGAAAAAGAATTTCCTTGCTGCTCTTCTTACAAAAAACTCAAATTGAAAATAATAACACATTTAACAACCTTACAGAAGTCAAAATATTTTCATAATCAAGTCCTTTTAAGATTGCTTACATTGTTGTGGATTTCTATTTATGTAACATTTTCTCTCCTTTATATGTTAGTGGTAGCACAGTCCTAATTAATATTTTAAGACGCAGGAAAAATGCTACAAATATTCACAGTTTCTGCTGCTGGATCCAAACCAGGTTGTAAGCTGAGCAAAACGAAGAAACAGAAACAACAGAGGTAGCAAATGATTGAAGACTGCGCCTAAACTCAAACAAGTTCATCACCTTAAACAGGATTCTGCAGTAAGTAGAACCACTATTCTTGTTTGGTTTCTTCTGTATCGTCTGTGTCATCACACTGTTTTAGTTTAAATGCAGTATTCAAATATTTGCCTGCTCGAGTTTTTGAGTGCATCTATTCTCTCAAAATGTAAAAAAGAAAAAGCAAAAACTTTTTACGATTTAATGCATTTATGCTATACTCGTGTTGGCCACCAGGTGTCACCATCAAGTCACCTGATGTTGCCATGCAGATGTTGCCCTGCAGAGCGAGAGCAGGATCTGCTCTCGCTCCCTCGTCGTTTGACGTCAACCCAGCAGATAGGAGCCAGCGCTGCAGCTCTGCTCACACACAAACACCCGCTTATGCTGCGGGCGCCAAGACTTTTCACATATGTGCTTGGAAGACAAGTCGTCTGATGAAGGATTTGCTCAGACTGAAGAGTGCAAACACTGATGCTGGGACACACACACACACACACCCAAGTTCTGCCTGGAGTCAAAATGCTTCTGATTTGAGCCTGGCTCGGTTTGGACTTAGTGTGATGGTTACAGATATGCATTTTCCTGTGCAGTGTATATGATATTTAATGTCAGATGCAGAATGTCTAACCTTGGCAGCATCAGCCTGACCCGTGAGTAAAGGCTTGTCCTCTGTGATGGCAATTTCCTGCATTTCTGATGTCATGGTGGCTCCCCCTGAAGGTGGAAAAGAATAACAAAAACATTTCATACCTCCTTTTGAAATCACACACTCTGTGGCTTACATTTTGAGGCATCTCGATGCACACAAACACAGATTGTGGCCTGCACGTACACAGGAAGTGATTAAATACTGCATGTAGCTGTTGTCCTCGTGGGACTTAAAATGGTCTGTGGGGCCTTTTCAAAGTTAATTAGTAATTAGTGCCGGCAGAGATGTGCAGGGAGGGATTGTGGGGGAGAAAACGCAGAGCAAAAGGAACCATTGGGAGGGCCTTGCAGAGAAGATGGACACATCAAAATAACGGTACATACATAACAGATGGCTAAAGTACATGTGTGACTGGGATTTACTCTAATATGCAGCAACCTGTGCTGAAGAAGTGACAGCAGCCTGAGAGGACGGTTGATGGTGAGAAACCAGAGCCTCTGGCAGGGAGGAGAAAAGCACCTTCACAGCCACAGCGTGATACTGAGCGCTACTGTGAGAGCAGCCATGAGCTAAGCTAACCTGAAGGCATTGTTAAGAGCCAGGTTTTTTGGATTTTGTACACACTTCAACAGTTGAACCGTTTCGACGTGATGGGAAGATAAACTCTTAATAAGCAACTAATAAGTAACTGTTCTCTGATCACTGGCAAATGGTGCAAAAGTTTAGCTAATACACAGGTATTCCATTTGCTTATAGTTACTAAAACCTCCCATATTCCACTGTATTTTTACACTAAACACAGTCAACAATGTTCTCCAAAACTGAAGCCAGACCAAGTATTAGCTTCTAATGTAGCACTTCTCCAAAGCCTGAAACTTGTTATAAGACATGGAAAAATTTGGCACCAAAATAGTCCAAAGTTCATCAGAAATTCTGATATCATAGTTGCCTGATGATTAGTGATAAGCTGAAGACAAGATGTCAAAATTAACACTAATTAAATAAGTTTTTCAGCAGTAAAGCAACATTTAGCATTAGCTTCCAGTTTAGCACTTCTCCTCCACCCAAGAGTCTTTTCAAAAGAGGTTAATAATGTTTATCTAAATATTAATCTTTCACATTACACTTGCCTGACTATTACTGATAAGATGACGGCATAATGAACCGTAGGTAATGTTAAAGACAGAACAAATAAAATATGTTGTTTGCTAAAAAAAAGTCAGAAGTAGCTGCACAGTCTTCTGCATTCCATGAAAAGAAAGCAACACAAGGTTATTTAATCCTACATACAATTTAATAGCTGTTGCTATTTTAGCTATTGCTTAGCTATCGTTGTTATTGCCTGAAGTAAATATTCAAATTGATTTAGAACGCAGCATTATTGAAGAAGCACTGCTGTTTATAGTACACTAACTGCATGTCCTGCTTTCAGAAAGCGATGACTGCATTCTGTCTGCAGGTCTGGCATTACATCAGGCGGATGAAGAAGGCCAGTTAGTTTGTGTGATGCGTGCGTACGAGCATCACGCACGAAATGAACAGCTTTCCCCCCTTGGGGAAAAACTGGGTCTCAAGCGGAAATGATTAGTCACCAAAGAAGGCCAGCACACACCACCAAACACTCACTGCTTCCATTGTTCTCCATGTAGCTCTCCTGTTCCCTCCTTACATTCCTTAACCTCGTCTTTCTGTGCATTTACTTGGTCACTTGTTTTCTTAGAGTCAATGCCGTCGAGTGGGAAAGTCTTTGTAATGCCTTTCCCTTTCATGCTGTTACTCTAAAATGTAGGACTGACACATAATAGGAGCTATTAATAAGCAAGGAAACCAGGAAAACAGATTTGAAACAACAGACAAAGATCAATTTTATTACCACTCTCTTCATCATGTAGATGGCCGAGCATGGCAGATCTATTCAATGTCACATGTTCTTTATGATATTCTCTCAGCTATGTTCACTCCCACATAAACATTTGAAATCAGACTGCATAGCCCAAGCTCTGCCTCTCTGCTGCATGAATGCCATCTTTAAAAAGTCACAACAATCTTAACACTTAAATGCAATTCAATTCCTGAAGGTTTTTTTTTTTCTACAAAGAGAATTAACAAATCGACTCATTTTCCATGGCGACCAGCTGTCTGGTCATCCCAGTCGAAGGCTGATCTAATGTACGGTCATGCTTAATCTACTCATCGTAATGACTTTATCTGATTAAAATAAAATTTGTCATTAGATACCAATTACAAAATAAACCGATCTCTAGCTGCACAGTCTATAGTTAATCCTTTGTCCCGCAGGAAGGTTGCTATTTACAGAAACAGCAGCAGAGGAGCAGATTTACTAAACAGCACAACAGGTTGAAGAATGGGACAGTCTATCAAAATAGAAGGAGATAAAACACAAAAAATTAACAGAGTATGAAGGGAGGATTAAAACAGGCAGGAGAGAGTTTAACTTTGTTCTGCCGAACAGCTTATAAAGAGCTCTGCAGATTTGTCCTGGTGTCAGAGCAGCTATGATTCACCCAAGTGGTAATTTCTTCCCTCAACAGCATGACTAGGTCATCTACTATCTGCGTTACAAGCCGATAATGTCGCTCAGCATTTTAGCCACTTAAAAACTGTAGTGACATTTGATCAATTTGACAACGAGATACAAATTGACAGATTTGCATATAAAAAGTTATTACTCTGGGCTGTCGTTCCATTTTTTTGCGAGGCGGCCATGTTGGATTGAGGCCCGGTTGGCGAGAAGTCAGTTTTCCAAGTTGGGAAAATCTGAATTTCAAGCAAATCACAGCATACAACAATGTTTGCTGTGTTTTGCTGGAGAGACGAGAATTCTCTGAAATAAGTTCAGTTCCCACAACTCCAACTGATACCAGCAAGTTTGATGAGCTAGTTGTGCGCCTAGCCCCCGTTTTTTCTCTCCACCAGTTACTGCACCCCTCCACGTTTTTGCAACTACTTGCACCGACTCTCAACCTTATCAGCTCGGTGTCACATACAAGACCGTTAGAAATAAACACTGTTCCCCACTGAGCAGTTTTCTGTGTGACACTCAGTACGCGGACGGACGTGTCTGCTTTGCATATGCCTTGGCGGAACTGGGTGGAATGAAGTGCATCCAAAGATATGGGAGGCTTTAAGCTAAAGGGTAGGTTACACCAAGGCAATAATTCGAATCCCACCCGCAAATCTGTCTTTGAATGGTTTAGTGGATATCCTTTGTTGGTTATTAAGGTAATGGTGAGGAGGGTGTTACTTCAGAAAACACACTCAAAGGTAGAAGTTTTTTGTATTGGATGATTAAATGAAGTCAGAAAGAATAGAAATGTGTAAAGTTATTTTAAAAGAAAAGACAGCTCACAGTTCAGTTGGCTAAAATGTGTTTCTGCAGTTCAGAGCTTTACAAAACTGGAGATCAGAACTCGATATGCAGTGCTAGTTTTCCATTACAAACAGTTCAAGGTGTGTTATCACCGTTGTGAAAAGGCAGCAGAGAACGGCGTGACAAGACAACTGATACGGGACTCATGTAACTCTGCCTCTCCACTCTTCCACAAACACTCACTTTCCCTACACAGTTTCTGATGTTGTAACACGTAATCAGGCTTACTCCCTCTATCATCCATCATTCTTTATCTCGGCCGCCTCTCTGAGTCCGTGTGTTTCCGAGCGTGTAATAACTGCTAAACTGCACCGTCAGTCACCGTGGAGAAAGGAACGGAAAGAAACTGGGATTTCTGTAGGTGGCCTGAGGAGAGGGACGCCGACATACGAGGAGGAGAACGTGTAGCTGGCTGAAACAAAGAGGCCGGTCTCACTTCCTGTTGGACCGCACTTCCACGTTTCAGCTGTCAGGAAACAGTTGTTGGGGCCATCAGCTGTCGGGCTGCGGACGATAATTCCTCCAAATTAGTGTTGCGCACATTCATAATCCATAATCCAGAGATGTTAGTTTGTTCCATTGCGTTAGCTTGTGACAATCCAACTTGTCACAAGCTGTTTTTGTCAATCCCCACTGTCAGGCTGCACCCTGCTCGCCCTGATCTCCACTGCTGTGTCACGCTGACTCCATGTGCCTGTCCTCCAGGGCAATGTCACCACACAGCCAAACCCTGGACTGGGCTTCCGGCTGCTGCAGTGAATTTGAATTTTACTAGAAACAATCCAATCATTACAACACCATTTTTTTAAAAAACTACCGCAGTAGAACACAATTTTTTGCATTGTGTTTCTACGATACAATACAAGGAGTTTTATTTCAGGGTCTGTATTGCAAACCATGGCGGGCCACCAGGCTTTACTTCCCCCTCACCACCCAGCTAAGTCGGTTGTTTATTTGAAAATGGTTTTTTTATGCACCAGTGACAGTAAAAATGGGTTAAGGTAGGCGTATAGTTGAACTGCCACCAGTTGCACCTGCCCTTTGGCCTCACACGCCATTGTTTCCAAATTAGGGAATGAAATAATTGCTTAAATAAAAGTCACGCAGCACATCTGACCATGTCCACCACATGGCTGCTTCCTGTTGCATTTGAATCCGACATCTCAGCATACTGTGACAACAATTCATTCTTTCAAGGCTTGCTCCCAGGACAGGTATAACACTTATCTGTGTTAAAACCAGTTTGCAGTGACCCGTTACATGTGTCACATGTGGGAAATGAAGATATGTGGAAAACCTCATAAAATCCGATCTAAGTGGACTTTTCTTTGGAGAAGGTGAGCCAAGGGCAGTGTCTGTGTAATGTCTGTAAGAGTATGATGAAAACGCAGCAATTTGCCGCCGGGCACAAAAAAGTTGGAGCTTAAAGACCTTTTGCATTTCTGCCAAGAGAAGTCAGCTGTACTAAACAGAACATCTTACTCCACACATCTTCTTGGCTTTTGTAAAGTTTTATCAACTTCAACTAAATAAAACCCTTTCTTTCATTGACAGTCCAATATGTGACAGAGCCAGCCGCTTTGACAAGATAAGTTTGTCATTCCTCCAGCTCCTTTGGTATTTCAATCGCCTTCTTAGAGCTTCTCACACCTCTGAAATTGTTCCCGGCTCTTTCCGCTCCTGACTTTTTATTTGTCACTCTCAGTTCCCATCTGTTTTCACTGTCCTTCTTTCTGTCTGTTATTATTCCACACCCAACAACATGTGAAAACAAAAAAAGGGCAATCATTAAGACATGCAGAATTGACTCATTTACTAGGTCCTTCCCTGCCTCCAGCTCTAAGTTAAAAGCCTCCTTTAGACCTCAAATACAGTTAGCAAACCCAACCAGATGTAAAGTTGTCTGAAGTCAGAATTACGCAGTAAAGTCACCAATGTAGAGAAAGTCTAGCTGAAGGCTGAAATGTCGAAACGTTGAACCTGTGGCATTTTGGGAGACAAGCACGGCTGTTTCAACAAGTGGAGCCATTACTTTGAAGGTTTAAGACTGAAGATGATGAGTAGCAAAACCTTTGAGGGTCAAAAGAAGAAGGCAGCTTAATAGTTCATGTCCTTTAAGCTTTTGGACCTTCTTCAAAGTCCTTGACATTTTACATGGACGGTTGTTTTAAGAGTATTCACTGTGCCAGGCTAAACCAGCCTTAAATACTTTATTGGTTTCTAAAGTTGACAGCAGTCGTGACTTTGAGTTATGGTATAGTTTTAGTACTTTTTGTACTGCCCGTATATTCCCTATTCCATGCTTTTGTGTTTAGGAAATTTACTTTCTTAAAAAATAGTTAGACCATGTGCTAATTAATCAACCACATAGAAGGTGCCACATTTTTGGCACCTTCTTTTCATGGGCTGTTTGCTCCCTTTCTGCATATGTGTTTCAATGTAAATTGGAATTACAAAAATACATTTGCTTAATAGAAACACTCCAGTTTTGAAAAAAAACAACAAAAAAGCAGTTTTATTTTGTTATGAGAACTGCAACTCAGAGCCAAACAAGATTTTATAAGGAGATTTTGGCAAATTATTTTAGGAGTTTGATGTAGTGGAAGGGTGGCATTTAGACATAATACTGTCAATGTAATAAAAATATCATGGATTAAATGTTTTTGGCACTCCATAGCCAATCCACAGTAATACCTCAGAGGATTTCCTATCAAAAGTGGAATGCGCACTACGGATTTACCCCGGTGCTGACACAAACACACACACACACACACACCTACACACACAGTCACAGTGGAGAGCCCCAGGTGTTGAGTACACAGCCACTTTGAGGACTTTATCTGCCCTCTCTCCTGAAGCGAATCCCGTTAGTCTGCTGGGCCTCAGTGCTGTCACATCTGGCCACCACTGTGTCAGTTTTAGATGTGCGCCGGGCACCGCGAGACGTGTAGCCGCGCACACAGATTATCTGCTGAGGTCATGCTTTCTTTCTTCTTTTTTTTCTTCTACTATTCAGCACAGTCAAATGTAGATGGAAGGCAAACAGAAGGAAGGAAAAAAAAAAAAAAAGAGTCCTGCTTTTCAACTGTGCGCTCGCTAATGCACCGCTGGGTATGTGGAGAGGTAAATGCCACAATGACAATAAAGATTCATGCGGCTGAAAACGACTGTGACGTTTGATCTAAATGCCAAACCTGTGCGAAGGATTACAGCCGACAAACACTGATTTAAGAGGGACTTTTAGTTTTGTGTCCCTGCGTGGCTTTGCTGTTTTTATCAAGATAATGCTTCGCTAGATGAATCCCACTGGCACTGTAGCACTATGGCATTTTCTGCTCACTTCCGACACAATCGCACAATCTCTTGCGAGCAGTTGGCTGGGCAGAGAAAAGCGCGAGACGTGAAAAATGGGCGACAAATGTGTCGAGAGAAGACATGACAGCAGCCTCCATGGAGACCCAGAGTTGTCCTCCGAGTTTTCTCTCCTAAATATTCTCTGAGATCCATCACTCAGTGGCTCCACACCGCTTCTCTTTTCTTTATCAGGTTGTTTTTCATTTCCTCCATCAGGACCTCACCTCTGAGCAGAATCTCTGTCTGTCTCTCTCTCTCTTCTGACAGAAGTCCAAAAGCAGATCATGAGTCACTTGATCCTCAACGGGGTCGATGGGAAGTCGTCGGCGAATCATCGGGTTTCATCAGTGGCTCCTCGAGTCGTTTATCAAAATTACCCTAATCTAATCAATTATGGGCGGCCAATGCACAATGCTTAGTTTTCATACAGTGCCACAAGGGAAGGACACATTTCCTGAACTATTTTCTCCTCCTTCATCATGAAATTAATATTGCGCCTACTAACATTGCGACGACAGTATATTTGTTATATATTGTGCATCCCTAATTCATGTGTAGCCCAAAGCATGTATCTTGTTTGACCAGAGGACCTTCCTACACATGTTTGCTGGGTTCCCTTGAGGCCTTGTGGAAATCTTTGACCTTCCCTGCCATTTTTACATGAATTCAAGATTGTGCAACTAATAGTTGCCTTCAGACTCTGCTAACTGAGCTGTAGAGCACTACAGATCGCCATGTTGCTCTTTGATGATGCTTGACTTGTATGGCAATTCAGGTGTCTTTTTTTCTTATGTTTTGTTTTGCTTTAAGGCCTAAACTTCTCCAAGAAGGCCTGTCTGCTGTCTTCCTTTGTCGTCATGATGCTGCTTGTCCAGTGATACTCTAACAAGCATCTGAGGTAAAATTGGATCAAAATACAAATTGGATCAGAATACAAACTGGATTGTATCACTTTCCCTAAAATAACTCACGCAAACAATCGGATCCCTATACAACACTTATGTTAGCATAAAAGCTTGGCTTTTTTAAAGGTAATTCAGGAATACTTTGGTGCCTTGAAGCGGTGGTGTAAACATAAGAATGGCCAATTCAGACAATAACAATATAAACTGTCATAAGATCATTACATTTAGTTTGAAGTTGTGAACTGCAGATATTCAGCCTCATTTGCCAGTTTTTCTTTCAGATGACCTACAATCATAACCTTGACATACCTTCCAAACACACATTGTACATCCATGTTTAATGTTAAAGCTTGTGACTGACCCTAATTGGTTTTTGTCTCTTAAGAATCTAAAGAAACAATCCGACAGAGTGACAAGAACCTGTCAGCGCTTCGGGTTCATTTAACAACCGGCAGCCGCAGTATTAACTTCCGAGAAGTCTCCTCCGCTGAACAGGAGCACGGATGATGATGAGCATGTGCTCCTTGCTTTGACTCCGTTCATCCATGAAACTCACAATCTCTCTCGACTGCCAGGTTTTCGGTTGGCTCGTTCCGTAATGTCGCCGAGAACATTCATCAAAGCGAAGCATGAGCCGAAGCAGTGAATCCCCCGAGTGATGCTGCGGCGGTGCAAATGACGAGATGGCTCATCTTGCTCAGATTGGAATGTGCTTTTTCCACTGATGCTAAAAAAATAAAACAAGAAAGAAAATGGGATTTGGACAGCTGAATCGATCTTCTCAATCTGGGTCATGAGCCCAATAGACGAGCACATGATCATGGACACAGACACGGAGAGACACGCTTCCACTAATTGACCTTCCAACCAGGGTAATTTGATATTGTGAGGCCATTGGCTGGGAGATGAAAGAGATAAACAGCCTGGCTCTCTGATTTTCTGCCACAGCCCAACATACAGCAGCTTCTCGTCAGACACTCATTCTAAAAAAACTCCTAAATCCTATAAAGGCAGATCTTAGAGGTAGAATCTCGTTTCTAAAATCTACATTTCATATATTTTACTCTGACACGGAGCTAAAGAAGATGAAGCTTAAGAAGAGCTGCATGAAAGCAGATTTGTAAAAGTCTTTCTTCCTGTAGCTGCGTTCCGAAAACCGTAACACTGACTTTCCATCCGAGTTCTTGACAGGGTTCCATACTCGTCTTTCCTATTTAGCAACGCGTTATTGGTCTGAGAGAGGGCAAACTTGCATTATTATGCCATTATCAATAAGTTACTTGAAAATGTTATTGTTTATCATGATAATTTCTGGGACAATTTCTTGTTGGACAAAATGTATGATCGTGACAGGTCTAAACATCTGCTATGGCATTCATTTGCCCTCTGAGGTTTTTTTCTGCCCTTCTGTGGAGCGTTAACAAACTCACTGCTGCTCTTCTGAGTAAACAACCATTGCAGGGCTACATCATTATATAAAATGTTGCAAAGCACTAGAAGTGCCAAGAAAAGTCATTGCAATTATTTTAATTCAAAGAAACATTAAAGCCCGACAGAATTTTTTTCATGCTCAGTAAATCTCAAGAAGACACGAAGAGAAACATCATGAAATCTGACAACATCAGGCTGCCCACAAGGAATGAATGATTTACACATTTAAAGTATAACAAAGCAAGTGCGTGTCCAGAAACGTTCAATTGCAATGACGGGCCACGTGAATGTAGAGATCAAAACATTCTCTTCTGCTCTTTCTTCCGACTTCAATCATCTGCGTCCAGAACCACAAGAAATACCATGAATGTTTCACATCTTCTGATTGGCTGAGAAGGCTTTTTACAAGATTTTCTTTTTTTCCTGTTTGGAAGCAAACTGCAAACATCTGCTTCCATCTGCACCAGCGCAGGACAGTGTTGTTCCAGTCGGTACAGTTTCATTTAGGTTTAAAAAAAGAAACCAAGAAGCAACATTATCATGTGGCGTTCCTGGTATTTTTGTCGGCAAAAAAAAAAAAAGGATGTAATCTGACAACACGACGAGGAATGTCCACATGCTTTTGTCCCTTTTTACGCCAAAACCTCTCCTCTCAAGTTCTCTTCTTCTATGATATTTAGCGAATGTGACAGCGCGGCCAAAATTCCTGAAGGCATCTGTGCATCATCCACCACACAAGTCACGTGATGAGAGTTACATGAGTCACCCCAAAGACGGGCACTTGAGACTGCGTCACGCGCCATCACAAGTCGGTTCCGATATTCGTCATTGACAGATCCTCTGTCGGCGCGGTGGCCGATGTCGGCGTGAGAGGAAAGTGAGGTCCTGCTTCATGAAAACATAATTAGGACGGTTACTTCATTACTCCAAATCCAGTGGCCATCACTGAACGCAGCTGGAAATCCAATGATGCTGGGTATGAAACTGAAACCAGTGGATGACATTTTTTAGTGGGAAAATTAAATACGGTGGATTTCAAAAGTCCTTTCAGAATAGCAAGATTTTTGATGTTTAATAAGAATAATTTATAATCTTTTCCAACTGAAGTGTGAGATATTCTGTACCACTGAACAGAAAGCAAGGTAAATCTGTTAGGAGGGGAAACAAAGAAAACACACCAAGTGCAATAACCTGGTTGTCCAAGTGTGGATACAATGAGATAAATACACTGTCTCGTTGTGACAACACACTTTGTTTTCACAATGCCTCATTTGATACATACTAAATTACAGTTATGATTAACCACTAATGAATAAAAACAACAGTTCAGTTACTTTTGCTTTTATTTAGTCAACTATTTTTAATTTGATTTTATGACATTCTAAAGCTTAAAGTTGAAAGTATAGCACTTACTGGAGATTTGGTTGGCATGTTTTACAAAAAGTAAAGGAATATAAAACAGCTATAGTCAATGTCTGGATATACTGATTATATAAAAATATAACTGCTCGAATACAATCAATGCTTAAATCAGACTGCTGCTGCGTTTCCATTAAAAGGGTGCACAAAAGTTTGTCGTTATACCGCTAATGTTGAAAAACCACAACTTCTCATCGCGGCGTTTCCATTAAATGAAAAACACAATTAAAATTCACACGTGAATACGTTGTTTCAGGCGATAAGCGTCATCATCGACTCGTGATGGGAAAAAGTGTTTCCATTGCTGCTTTGAGAAACACACCAATTTCAAGATGGCCAAAAAACCACTTCCTCTTAGTGCAATAACTTTTGATTGAAAAACCTGAGTTCTTTTCAAAATTGGTGTATTTCCAATGAGCACATTTATTTTCCCAATTCCAGTCTGCACAAATTTATGGTCAATGTTGGCAAAAGTTGTGGCTCAGTCCTCGTTCCAGTCTCCACTGCACCTGCATGAGAAACTTTGGTGTCCCTAATAGCAGAATAAAGTTACAGATGGTTTCTGTTTGTTTTGACGTCACTTTTCAAAGTTGAGTTACAGGAGTTTCCATTGAAAGCAACCAGATTATTGTCCTCTCATTTTTTCATGGTATTCCCTCTATAGATTTGTTTGTCTTTCTGTTAAATATCTTAACATAAATAGCATAACTATGTGAGAAATGGTGTTTCATTTCTTTACATAAAAAATGTGTCATTTCCTCTATAAGTAAGTGATTTACAAATCTCCTCTTCTGGTGTAATGAGAAGTAATGAGGAGCAGGAGCCGACCTGCTCTGATTAAAGTTATCTATAAAAGAAACTAGAATGTTATTCAAGCTATTCTAATCTATAATCATTTCTTTTTTTCCATAGTTATGGTGACAGCTGGATGGTAGTGATCTAACAGAGGAAGCAGCAAATGACATTAATGTGCTTTAGATATTGTTCTGAGTTACACTCATCCTGATTAGAGCTGAAACATTCAGAGTAATGATTTATCCACAGTTTTTCTGCTTCCCACTCTTTGCAATACAACTGGACACAGAGCAGAGTGCATCCTAAAACTGTTTGGCTTTTCTATCAGCTCGGCTAAAGCCATCAGCATCTACAGTTATCTCTGCTTTCCCACCTTTTTAGAATTTGTTTTATCCATGCGTTTTATTCAGCAGGAAGATTTTGTGTGTACTTTATTGTACTTGTGTTTTCACGGCTGATAGTTCGGTAGACTCGGTACAATTGGGGGCCAAAATTGCAACATTTGTTACATTTTCAGCCGTTGCGGTTCGCTTCCACACTGCACTGTGTGAAACGAACCGAACCTTTGAAAAAGTTGTTCCCACACTCGCCGTTGGTGGCGCTGCACCAAGAGCCGCTGCAGGAACCGAAACAAAAACCTCTGAAGAAGACGCCGACTGAAACCTTCTTCTTCACAGAATGTAAACAGAAATTAAGTAGCATCAAATTTTAACTGTTGTAAGATTTCTCATTTGTCTTTGACCAAAGACCACAAATTATTGTGTTTTGGTTGTATTTACCCAGAATGCCCTGGGTATTATCCTCTTCCTGCATCTCTGGTCTGCTAGAAATCCACATATGCATTCGACCCGTACCAGAGTTCACGTCAACTGAACAGAGACCTCAGTTTTTAGGCGGACCAGAGTTCACTGTTTTGGTCTGCATCAGATATCAACATCTCCCCAATTGAACCGGACTTTCTAGGCAAACAAACTACAGTTTGACTGAAGTGGAATAAACAGGGCTGGTGTGAATGCAGTCTAAGACTCAGTCAGAGATAGAGGGGAGAGGGGATAACGTAAAACAGGTTGTTCAGAAACCTCTCTAACATCACAGTTCAATGTTAGGGAAAGTAAGGGCGTCTCACTAAGGCCATTTCAGTCAAAGGGGGTTAGACTAGCTGTCACAAAGATTGGACATAACTCTTGTTTTTTTGTGGTAAGCTAAACTTCTTGTGTAAATACAGTGAAAACACGGCCGTATTCCCAAGAGTTGTTATATTGTAGGATATTATAAAGGCAGAATTTCAAACCCGGATAGGCCTTGTTAAAGGTAGCCAAAGTCCAACGGAAACCTTTCAGGAAGCCTGGAGAACTTTATGACCACTTGATGTTTTTACAGAGTGATGCACCTAACATCAAGCAGAACTCCATCATCACCACAGCAGCCTGTTTCTAAAAGCCATCTTTTTTATTACTGTACACCCGGCCATCAGTGGCCAACAGTTATACAATAAGTGCGCTCATGCATTGTTGCTAGGAGATTTGTTATGTACATGTACACAATCAGCTGGGTATGAACCCTCCTCATATGGATATTGCATGTGTTGATTTGCTCTGATTGGTCTTTGGGCCAACCCGCCTCTCTCCCATCAGCCTGAAGATTTATTGAGAAACACTCCTAGTTGTGTAACACACACATGGCATACCGTCAGCTCTGACAGACTGGACATGCACTCGGACACACAACGTCAAAAACCTAGAGGGAGAGGAACGCCAGAAGACGCTTGGATCCAACCTGAGAAGTATGAATGGAGTTGGATCTGAACGTTTGCCTATAAATAGGATGTTGTGAAGGGCCGTTTGGACTAGTAGGAACAGACGGAGCTTTGTGCTGCCCGGCCTATCTGTATCTGGCCTTAGGCCATCAGCCAGTGGACTGATGTGTCCCCCAACAAACCCACGCCCACACACACACACACACACACACACACAGATACATATAAAGACCTCTGCAATCTTATACACCTACACTCAGCTTTAAATCCATACACACTGACCCAGTTGCTGAGCCTCTTGCGCACACTTACACCTACACTGGATATAAATAACAAAAATCCATATTCTTACTCAAGCTGGTACATCCTAGACACTACCATTGGCTGGTAGAGAAAGAAAACCTGAGGAGAATATTGTGTGCTAGTCACATGGCCAGAATTTATTCAGACTAGACTGATCTGGAACTCCCACGCAGCGAGCGTCCTTCCAAGCCATTTCAGTCATCAGCTAATGTACTCCTCTTCGCCGTGCGGACTGTAAAAATACAACCGGGCTCGTATTCCAGAAGCCGCCCGTACAAGTGAAATATGAGGAGCCTTATCGGAGTAATTGGCTGTAAGGATGTTTGGTAGCACAGGCGGAGTGTTGAAGCACTTTTAAATCCCCCTGTGTATTTAATTTTTCACCAGAGGATGAATTCATGTGGTTCCACAAAGTATTTCTAGCTTAAAGGTGTATTAAATTACACATTTTTCAGTGCTGTGAGACTGGATTTACTGCAAAAACTTTTTAAGTTCAACTTTCTTTTAGGGTTGTAACTCATGACTAGTTGAGTAATCAATTCTTTAGATGATTAATCGATCAGAAGAAATTGCCATTCTGCAGAATTTTTATTTCAATCATTTTTATAAATTATTAAGATATGCATTAAAAGATGTAAGTAATTCAATTCTTTTTATAAATAGGAACGCTCTATTGCCCGAAATCCAATAACATAGCATTCCTTCAGTGTATGCTTGATCATTTGTAGATTAATTGGAATGTTTTGTACAGTTTTGGCTGAATTACTGCTCTGAGTGTGTTGTTCTTTCAGCAAATAATCTTTCACTGGAAGTTCCTGTTAATGAGTAATCGATGCTACATTAGCTGACAATTATTTCAATAACTAATTAATCATGATTAATTGTTTCAGCCCTACTTTCTTTATCCCCTTTTGTTTGTTAATTGCGCTACTTGAAATCAAAGTGTGTGAGCACAACTGGAAATGTTTTGATTTTCATTTTTGACGCTTCCTCGTGCGGTGCCGGCCAGGTTTCACCAAAATGTGCAGAGTGCTTGTATCAACAGAGCAGCGCCTGTGTTTAACTCTGAGCCAAGAGCCAGAAGTATAAAACTAAACAGTCTTTATTAGTAGGAGCTGCAATTTCACAGGCTGCACAGGATTTAACTGGGACATGTGAATAAGAGAGACGGGAACGGTTCGACTTCATGTTTACAACATGTCCACAAATGTTGGTATCTCTAAATCCAATCTGAAATACAGTAATAATTTATTTGGATAGAGCTAAGGATGATTAAATTTTTTTTGGCACTTGACTCCAACTCTGGTCACACAAAGTTGAGCATTTTTAAGACAGCTTTTCCTTTTCAGCTGAAATTACTTCCCTCCCCCCCCAACTTGTTTCAGCTGAAACACAAGTTGATGTCGATTGGGAATCATGTCAAAGAAAGTATGCGGATATATTGGTGCATTTTCTTGTCACAGACTTTTTATATGCGAGATCCTATATCTCAGTTTATCTTCCTACCCACTCAAACACAAATATGGAGTTTGGTCAAATGTTCACATTGGTCAAAGTTTTCATAAATGATCGGTTTTAGTAGGGATGTTCTGATCAGGTTTATTGCTGCCGATTCTGATACCGATCACCCAGGAGGCCGATCTCTGCCAATCACCGATCTTTGTCGATTGCCTGTTTATTTTTCGCGTTAGTTATAAATGATACTATGTGATCTGGCAAAAATTAAAAATGATCTGGTAATAAATTCACTTAATTAATGTAAACATGCAACATACTTGTAGGCACAATACAGCAGCTACTCAGTAAAAAGAATGACTGAAAAACCTGCAACCAGTTAAACAATATTGAACAGTAAGGCTCTCTGTACCATAAATTATACATGAGTCAAATAAGTCTCACAACGCTGCCTATATCAAATAATGTCTAGTAAAAGAGGGAAACATTCATTCAAGACAAACAGTGGAAAACAATGCATACACAATGGTTCAGCTGTGATTAAAATCTTTAAAGATACCTACGACAACTTTATTATTGTTGATTGAAACAGAACTGATCCTCACTTTGTTCAGATTTTGTTCAGACTTCCAGCAAAAAGGGAAGAAACTCCTGAGCCTTCAGTGGTTTTGGAGAAAATGAAAGCAAAACTCAAGAGTCTGTCGAGGAAATTCCACAGACCACTTGTGCTTGCCCCTTTCAATCAGAGCCCGGCGTCCCAACAACACGGAACGTTATCACAACAGCGGCGCGTATGCAACAGCTGGCATTCTGCACAGTCCAGCGGAAATGGAATCGGTGTCGTCACCGCCTCCACAGAAAGGCCAGCACTATTTCAAGGCGGACAAGACGATAGCAACATCGACTCTGCTCTTATTCTGGGAACTTAATCCACCTCTGAAGCAACACGGATCCAATTAAAGCTGTTTACTGGACCGCCTCAACGTAGCTCCACACATTTATCTACCCTTTAATAGCGCTCACAGTGACTGAAGTTTCATAAACAGAATCTCAGCTGATTGACCAAACTGGTCAGTTTTTCAGTGACACTCAATTTAACACTCGTGGTTAGCTAAACACATTGTTGCTAACAGTTTAAATTTAGAGTTACACTATTAGGTTACCTGGGAATTGATTTAATGATGTGTACCTTACTTAAGTGCTACCAGGTTGCTCTATCAACAACTATCTTCAGAGTGGAAGTTGTTACTGAAGGCAGAAAACTAAAAAGTTCATGATTTTTACTACATCACATCGGTTATCCAGTCAGGTTCCAATGTAAGCAGAGGGTAAGACCTCAGCTGATGTTAGCTGCAGGCTACCCAGCCAGTACACAGATGTTTACAGCTGAAAATGCTAACTCTGCCAACCCTGCTAATCCCTGACATATTGTGGCTAATAAAAGAGTACACCCCTGTTAAAACTCCAGGTCTTTGAGACATGGTAGTTTATTTCCTGTCATGGTTTGGTTTGTAGTTGGATCCAAATGCAGGCAGGGCCAGAGGCAAAAAGGCTCCAAAGGGAAGAAGGCAAGGAACCGATAAAACTGAAAGACAGAATGTAACAGAAGAATCCAACAATGAACAAAGAAAACCGGTGAGCTTATGTACTGAGGAAGGGGTGGGAAATGAAGAACCAGATGGGCTAATCAGACACAATCAGTTGCAGCTGTGGCTGGGAGAAAGTGAGGGAGGGAGACTAATTAACACAAAGTTTTGAATGCATACAGTATATTCAAAGCAAGCGAACTGGAGACCTCTTCACACGCAGGAAACGGACTGTAGCGCAGGGCATTGTGGGCAAATACAACCAAAACAAACACTTGCATCTAGAGCTAGCGGGAGAAATGGTTTGTGGTCTTTTACCAAAGACAAACTAGAAATCATGCAACCGCTAAAATCCGAGGCCACTCCATTTTTGTTTACATGTCGTGAGGAAGGAAGTTGCGGTCAGTGTCTTCTGAGGTTTTCATGTCATCTCCTTAAATACACAAAGGACGGACTACAAAAATAAATAAGGACCTAAACACAAAGGAATGAACGAGTACTGCAAAATCCTTATGTCAAAAATGACAACTGAATATGGAAAGAACTAACAAAAATACACCAAGAAATGATCAAAAGACAAATGAAAACACAAACCTGCAGGATTGTGACATTTCCAAACTTTTCTCCACCTGTACAGTTATACTGGAAAACAATGTAAAAAATATTTAACCTGTTAGAACGTTACAAAAGCAGAGCTTGGAAACTCAACACAAAATCTCTGAATCAGTATCTCTGATTCAAAATGAAACTGTCAATGGTTTTTTTTTTTTTGTTTTTTTCTTTTACATATAAATTTCCCAGTATAACTCACTTTAGTATTCAGTGTCAGAACTGTCAGCCTTATGCTTCTGTAGAGCCATTACTCACCTAACAGATCAAGCTTCCCTGGAGACAACACTGACGGATCAGCAAACACTGTGTGAGTAAATGTTAATATTGGTCGAGTCAACAGACAAGGTGTCGGTCTGTATTTGCCCTGGTTTTCAGGACTACCTGAGGAAGTACGTTTGTTCTTTGCCAAACAAAATAAATATTTATTTGGAATATTTGCCGTCTGCTCTGAGTGGAACGGTTGCCATCTGAGTGCAAAATGGACATTGGGAAAGTCCAGTGATGTCACAACAATCAATAACGAGGTCAGGTTTGTTCAATAGCCGCCACTGAGTTCAATAGTGTGGCGACGATAGAACATGGCTGATTGGGGTTAACAAATACAGTCACCGTCTTTTAGCACCCGACAAAATGTTTCAGTTTTTGTCTGCTGTCTGATCACTTCACGGCCTTCTCAGCGGGTTCATAAATGCGTGCCACCTCCCTATCACCCGGCAATGATGTCAGCGAGTTTTATCTCCTTGGATGACTGATGGACCCGGACCGCACACACTCAAGAGACGCTGCATCAGAGCAAAGGGCAAGTGTTTCAGCTCAGGAGTTTATTTTTGGCTCCGACAGATGTGTATGACTCGGCTCAAGAAGAAAAGTGGGAAATCAACAGCGAGATACGCACGTCAACAGTGTTAATATTGCTCATTGAAAGCTCATTGAAAGTGAAACACTGGTCGCCAGCATCCTTGGTCTGATGGCGGGCGATTGGTCAACGTTTCACTTCACAGGATCGTCTCGTATGTTATTTAAACATATGGGGAATTGGTACTGTTTTTGAAAATGCAAGTTTTCTCATTGTAACTGAAATAGCCAACTTATAAATCATTCATGTTCTCAACTAGAACTGTCAAACATTTTTTAAAATAAGATTGCTTCTTTTCTCACAACCCACATCAGTGCTGAAAAATCCACAGTCAAATCAAGCTTGCCAGATTCCATTCCTGCCCACAGCATCACCATTCATAACGACTCTGATAATATGGGATGATGTGAGATACAAGGGTTATTACTTTACTTGGAATAAACAAAGTATCTTTGAATCAAAATATTTGAAAGGATACAAAGAATAATCACATATAAGCCAGTTTTAGTTGGGGCTGTTTTGGCATTAGAGGAATCTTAGTTGATTTGGGACCATTTGTGATGTACAACTGCTTTGAAATTATGTTGTAAATTTATGTCAAAAGAGTTAAACTAAACTTGGTTTATGTATTTTAAAAAACATTAAATATACAGTTAAATCATGAGACTGGGTTTTTTATACTGATATCAGATTATTAAAACATAAACCTTTATTTCGGAAACCTTCATGCTATTTTGAAAACAAAAAAAGGAGAATTATTTAGTTTTTTTCCCCAAAAAAATAAAATAAAGAGCTTGATTTGTTTTCAAGAGGAAAATAGTTTTTTCTCCTATTCTGAACTGAACATATTATTACAACTCTGACATTTACAGATGTAATTCACATGTGGCAGAGTATTTTAATCAGCGCTAACCCTGGTTTCAGACTGAGCTAGCTTTCACTTATATATTTATGTATGTTTATAATAGATGCGGCGGAACGTAACTGGAACTTGTCTAAACATTTCACCTGACTGGCTTCTGAAATATGATTTATATTTTCAAAGCCTGGATTAAATCTTGCAACTACTGAACAGCTCATTATTAATGACCTGAGTGATTCTTAAGGTGCGTGTTTATGTAAGACGTTTATCAAAAGCCATTCATTGTTCATATTTTACAAGAACAAATACATATTTTGAAAACCTTGATGAATTTTATGAGTTGATAACCAGCATCATGGTGCCACCAAGGTTGGTTGTTACTGTTGGGTCTATCGATGAAATGTTGAAACTAATTAGTAATCCTCCAGTCTGGAGAGTCATTGTGACATCTATCAATGTCATCGTTTTTCAAAATGAAATACCCTTAATGGTGAGGAAGTGCCTCTTCTACAGCCCAGCATCTGTTCAATAATCGTACGAACACAAAGGAAGCATTGCAGAACCATTTGTTACCGTGACCTAAATAAATAAACCATGCTTTGTAGCAGATTAGAAGAGCAGAAATGCTTTGAAGTGTACAGTCATGTCTTTCCACTAATGCAATCAGCTCACAAGCACAAGAGAAGTTGAATCACAATATGATGTTAACTGAAGCACATAGAGATAGGGAACATGATAAGATAGCTTGTAGGGTTAAAAATGAAAACCTACATTAAAAAAACCAACTATTTAGAATTCCAGTCATGTTGAAAATGTTGCAATGATGACTTGGACAAGAGCCAAGCCCTTGTGTCAAAGTACCGGTAAATCACAATGACATGCTGATTAAAACCGGGCTCTGCATCAAAAGTTAGAGCCAGCAAACCTGCTTGTGATCCCATCACTTTGTTTTGGTGTTGTTGTAGCAGATTCAGTGAAATATCTTTGAGGTGGTATGGTACGTCCAAAGAACTCTCCATAGAGCAAAAACAAAACAACTTCCCATTGCTTTCCAATAACCCTTCGTGGCAACCGTTGCAATGAACTCTGTAATTAGCTTTGAATTCTCCGAGTTAGGCAGCACTTCATCATCACCAGTCCAATGTTCTTCTGGTTTGTTGTGGCACTGTTGTGGCACTGTTGTGGTCTGAGTGGAGCCAAATAACAGCTTCTCATGGCTGTGTTTCAAATATTTTCATAGCGTCACACTCATCCATTTGATTTGATGCAAATGTGATGTGTATGTAATCTATGCGTTAACCATAACTTACATGTAATCCAGTTCATATGTTTGTGATCGTTCATGTCAATGAATCAAAATTCGGTTTTTATCTTCCATCCCTAAATGCAACTGCTTACGTTTTTATGCACATTTGTTATTGAGTGGAGTTTGCTTGTGTTCTGTAAGATGACAGCAAGAAATCTGAGTTGTATGTGAGAGTACTGGATAAATTACTGGATAATTTGGCAACACAATCTTGTGGTAGTGGTTTGTGATGAGGAGTTTATTTTCAAGGGATTTGCGAAACCACTGCACCATTCACCACACCTGCCAAGAATGAACAGCAAACATTGGCAGTGGGTCTAATTGAACCAGTTAGTCCCCAGCATTGATCCAAGGGGTGGTACTGATACAAAACAAATGATAAAACTGAAAACCAGTTATAGCAAGTAAACAAGAAAAACATTTCTAATTGTTTTTTATTCTGTCTAGTCACAGAATAAAGCTCTCCACTCGGCTTAGGCACTAATGCTAAATGCAAAATACATTGGATTTGTGTATTATTTTGTGTAACAGTGTGACTACACTGGCATGTTACTTATCCATTTCAGGCCGTATAAGTAGAATACCTATACTTAAACGGCTATTTAACTACAACTACTAGCTGTAGTTAAATACAAAACTACAACCAGGAGTACAACTTCAACTTCAGCCTCAGCATCCACATTAGCAGCCATCGTCTCTCCAGTCATATTCTGGCTCATATATTCAATGTTAAACCCCTGGTAGCTTTAGCAGTGTCTCTGTCTGATTTTGTAATGCTAACCTCAATTGTAGTTTCAGTCCTTAGGGAAACAGAGTCAGACTTAATAAAACTGCATCAGAATCCACGTCAGACTGTTAAAAGTTGCCAAATCAGCAAAATCATCATTAGTTAACAAACATTTTCTTTGTGTGGCTGGCATTGATTACTACTATTTTCCCCCCATCTCATTTAAATCTTTATTGCCTCTCTTACATCAAGTGACCCAGTTGATCAATATATATAGAAGCAATAATGTTTGAGTGATTTGCAAGAATTTTAAAGATGTTGTATATTTGCGAAAGCCTGTATTGGAAATTTACTTTTTTTCATCTTGGTGTGCTTATTATGAAATTGTACAGTTTTTGAAATACACACCTCTGACCAACTAACGAGATATTAATCCATTGGATCTTGTTGAGAAATGTTGGCATGCAGTAGAGTCTACTGAGGCCCATTGGTGCCAAAGATGGTAAATGAACTGAAAGTATATGATGCTGTATATGATCAACCACCCAAAGCTTTTTACACCATGTATCTCCTATATTCATTCAGCCACACTAACAAAAATCCACACATTCAAACACCAATCAGTAGGAAACTTGGTATTAAGTGCATTGCCCAAAGGCACATCAACATAAGGAGGGAGCTAGACTCTAACTTACAGCCATATGGTTGCTTCTAGTTCCAAGCAAATAGTCTTAACTTTAACACGAATTAGTGTGATTTTTGTTTGGTTCCTATAATGTATTTAGAGTTTTTAGGAAAGCACTACAAAAATAAAATGTATTATTATTTAGCCACAATTGTCCATCAGTTATAGTTATTGTTACATACTCTCGAAATATTCAAATTGCACACCCACCACTTCAGCTTGGGGGTTGATCAAATTTACTAGCCACTTTGTGAATTCAGCCGCACCGTAGCAGGTGCTAGTTTCCACGCCTGATTGGAACACATCAAACTAAAAAGCCTTTTGAAAATGACATTTGTGAGTGCATTTGCAGGCAAAGGTCAGACCTTATCAAAAGCAATGCTGCGTTCAGTTGGGATTCTCTAACTTCCCAGCCTGAATGGCAAAATGTAGAGAGGAGGCTACAGCTCAAAAATGAGATTTGTAAAAAAAAAAAAAGTGGTACAGGGCAAGAAGTGAAACAGGAATTACCTATTTGAAAATTTGCTAACTAACCCTTTAAATCGTCTCATTTGTATTTGATTTTTAGAAATGAACTTCCTGCTGTAGTCATTCATTTTGATGTTTGTTATAAACATGGAGATTTAGGTGCTGAATAAACACCACGCCCCAGCAAGAAAAAATCCGGGGCATTTTCTCCTGAACGTGGCTGTGTTTGCATCGTCGCCCATTCATCAGTTCTGTCATAGCGCGTGCAGGTACAGGTGCGTTTCCTGTGTCCTCGTGCGCCCGCATTTAAAAAAAAAACAAGAAAAAAACCAACAACTTTGAGCATTTAAATTAAAAACAAATGAGAAACACAATTCCTACTTTCGAAGAGGCTATTTGAGTGTGCGCGTGCACGCTGTCAGCACGCAGGGGCTCTCCACTCACTTCGCTCAAGCAGCGCGAGCGTCCAAATGCGGTATGACTCACAGGAGCTGCGCGCGAGCTTCCGTGTGAGTGAACGTGTGCGCCTCTAGGTAGCGCGACAAACCGAATCAAAACAGCACCCAAGAAGAGGCTACATATAAAAGCTACCCGCGGGTTTCCTCGTGAAAATGGACCTTTATTGTGACATTTCATGTCAGTCGTCTCTCTCGCGCTTATATCCGAGCCAACACGGGGGCCACTAAAGCCACACTCAGGGGACACACCTCCATTTGACATTGACACATTTTTTGGTAATGTGGCAGCTCCCTCCCAGCACTTCGCATTGGGAGGAAAAGAATTAGAGGAGAAAAAAAAAAACAAACAAAAAAAAAACCTCGCAGTCGCGTAAATAAAAAGCACCGGAGCATGAAAACAGCCTCGAGCTGCAGCCCTGTGGAGTGGACTGTTTTACTGCACAAAGACAAGCATGGATGCGGCTGAAAGGCAGTAAAGAAATGGAGGAAGGAGAGCAGAGGAGGGGGCAAGGGGGGCGCTCCATATATCACATAAGTTCGTGCGGTATGAAAATGTCAATATGGGCCTATATCCTGCCATGCCGCGGCCACTTACTGTAGCAAGAGGCTGGAGCAACAAAGAGCCCGCTGGCTGTGCCACATGTGCGCATCAATAACACGCTCCGCCACGAGCTCTCGCGTTAATTAAAAACACAATTTATTGTGCGAGCAGACACCAAAAACTTGCAGCGGTTCGAGTTGAACACGTTCCAGCTAAGCAGACGACGTTTAAATTATTCACTGTTGCAACAGAGTTTAATACAAGAGCAACGACGAAACAAACGGAGGCTTTCACAATAATGTGGTGCGCGCGTAAGAGA
This sequence comes from Xiphophorus maculatus, assembly GCF_002775205.1. NCBI lineage: Eukaryota > Metazoa > Chordata > Actinopteri > Cyprinodontiformes > Poeciliidae > Xiphophorus > Xiphophorus maculatus. The sequence goes on from NC_036456.1 coordinate 5,884,338, forward strand.
AAAATAAGCAGAGACGTACCTTTTTAACGTGAAGCTCGCTGTCAATAAAATGAACGGACTCCAAAAAAGAAAATTATATGGCAAGTCTCCTTCCCCACTTGCTCAGTTTCTTCTTGCTCTTTTTCCAACCTGTCCCCTCCACTTTTTTCCGCGAAGCTCCTGTTATGATACTTTCTCTTCCACCGCTTTTTTTTTTTTTTTTTTTTTATTTTCCGCCGTGCCTTTTTCTTTCCCAGCCTTCCACTGTTGCCTTATTTCTTTCCAGCAGGGGGAAAAATTCAGCACCCAGAAAAAAAAAACTATATGTTGCGGTCAATCAAAAGGCAAGATGGAGCCTCGGAGTTTGAAAACGGGGGGGGGAGAAAGAAACTTACAAACGGAACAGCTGACGACTAAAACCCCTTTAAGTTTATTATTCTTCTTTAGAAACATTAGAAATCTTATTTTGTTTGTATTACGGTTTGCGCCCGGGGGCTAGAGTTACTGTTTAGCTAATATCGCCAGAAAAAGCCTGGTTTCACTCGCTGACTCCCCCCCCCCCCCCCCTCCTCTTCATCGCTGCGGTGGTACAGCCCGTCCTTGTGGCGCTCGCGGAGCAGAGCCCCCCCAGCGCGCGAGCGTTCCCGCCTGGGACCGAGCAGGCAGGTAAACAAACGCACCTGGAGCTGAAGATTCGGGGAGGATGAGGGGAAAATGGCCGCACTTGGAGGAGCCCGACAAAACGGCAGCCGCGACTTCGAGCCCACTTTCTCTGTAACGTGTCGCGAGCGGCTGCGTTTCTGCCGCCCTATAGTGTCAATATCACCACAGATGTCCCCATCAAAACATTAAGAATATGAGATAAGTACGTACTAATCCGCAAAACGACACGAAACTGTACTGAAGTTTATTTATCGGTCATATTATCATGACTTTGATTCTGTGAATATACATTTTATAAGCTTTGTTAATATACAACAGTAAAAAAAAAAGCTTTTATAACATTTGGGCATGTGGATATTTAAAATCAACTTGAACAATTGGGCTCCAGGTAAGACTGATTACCTTATCAGTTTTTTTTGTTGTAATTTTTAAATGAAAAACGTAATATCTGGTGAGGAATAAATTACAACACCCCCACATTTATTCCAATTTAACATGACTAAAATCCCACAGAACATAATTACTCAATATTTTGAGCAAGGTTTGCCCATTTTGCCCCTAAATAATTTAGTTTGATTTGGACCTGTCAGTGAGAGTGAGGGGAACTGGAAGAGCAATCTGAAGCCTAGACAGAAAAAAAAAAAAAAAAAAGACCAGCAGCTTGAAATTCTGGTAAGGCGTTTAAAGAGGTTCTAAAACAATTTAAAATGAACCACTTTGCTTTCCTAAAATTGGCCCACAAGTGGCGAACATTTAAAAACACAGCCAACATGCTCAAGTTTGACAGCCTAAGCAAAACACGCAACCGAAACGTGACATAAAGATCAAGGTCCGGTTTCACATCCATGAACATATTTGCAGAGCTTTTTAAAAGTCGGGTAGTAAGTCCAAGGTGTTTTTAAGTCGGCAGAGTTGAAATACCTGTTCCTGAGTGTCTGCGTTTTTGTGCGACAGCATGCTGCGCAGCCAGTTTCCAGCCATCAGATCAATTTTGGCATGAACTTTTGGCAACTGAAGCTCACATTGAAATAGAGAGCGAGGACACGGTCACAGTACTGTGGATATTTTCGTCCCAGCTTTAAAAAAAAAACAAACAAAAAAAAAACTATTATGGTCTCTTAGATTCCAAATCCGCTGCATCGCTTGTGATAAAATGCATTGGTTTTTGTTTTATCAACTTTGATGCTGTGTGGAATATTATGCTGGGCGTCTTTACTAGAATGTGCCAGAACGTCGCTCTGTTTGTCCAGTAAAACTGGGTCTAGATGAGTCGGACCTCACTGATACCGTGCCTTGTCTTAATTTTTAACTTCATATTTTTTCTCCTAACAAATAGCATTATCGTTTTTCAATATTTTCCCACTAAAATGTTTTTACCTGCGTAGATTCATCAGAGGTGGCTAAACATTTTCGATTCGAGTTTTATGTATTTACAGAGTTAATAGTAAAGCAGTGTATATTTAGTGTGCCATTGTCCATATATTGAAATCATTTTGTGGGTGTCGACCGTAAGAAGATTCAACCGAATTAGATAAGAAAAGCTCCACGTTCCCTTCAGGCTCTATGTTTACGATATATGGTGAGCATACGGGGGCCCCTCGGGACGGAGCCAACCTGATTGGTCTGACATGATCTCTGCTGGGCCAGAGCCTCTGATTATCTCTGTCAGCAAGCTGGTTTCCATCGGTGGCCCGTTTTCCTCTTCGGTTTTTAAGGACCGATGATTAATAACACTGGTGACAATAAGTTTTTCTCCCTAAAGGTTCAGTAAAAATGGAAAATTTGTGAAAAGGTTACACTATGAATCTGGTCTTCCTTTAGATTCCAATTTGAATAAAAAAATGAATTATTTGAACAGGGAGAGAATATTTGTTAAAAAAAGGCAAGTCATCATTGGTCCTGTGTTGACCCGGTCCACGGTTTGACTTTCAAGAAAGTTAATCTTAAAAGTGCAGATGGAAAGGCAAGCAAAACAACAACACCACAAGAATCCACGTAAAAAGCGGAGTGGCAATCAGAAGCAGTTGGCCCTGAATGTGTATTCTGATCTCACACCTTCAGCTGCTCATGAAACCTTTAGTTATGTAACCGCGACGCAGCGAACACCGCCAGGCTGAATCTGTTTTCCGTATAAAACCCCACAGTGAAGTTCTTTCACGCAGGAGGAAGACGGGAAACATAAACACGACACGTGTAATCCCCGGCCGAGCCTTGCCTGCGCTGGCTGCGTTTGGCCGCGGACCGGATCCAGGAGCAGAGCTGCTGAAAAACAGAGCATCACTCATTGGTTCTGAGGGTTATGTAAGCAGGGTCACAGTTTTCTCCGCCCCAAAGCGACACGCTTAGAATCATATTTGTCTTGCCATTAGCTGACCACGTTGTTTCCTACAAGTGTTCGCCAGCTACGGCTGGAGAACAGGAAAACATGATGTAACAGTCCCGTGAGGACTGATGGCAAACAGTGCTGATTGTGTGAATAGAAGATCTTCTTATGGAATTCCTTACTCTGTGTTTTATCATTCTATAAAAATCTTTTTTTTTTTTAACTATTTCGGGCCAGCTTGGAGTAGAAACCCTGACGTGTTGCTTCTGCCAAGCCAATATTTTTGTGGTCGTTTTAAATCTCCCCGCAGCCGCCTTACATAATGATCCTCAAGCCTGTGCTTGCTGTCAAACTGTGGCGCTCCAAATATTCCACCAGAAACACACTAACGGCACAGCAACACGTTTAAACGTGCTGCCGTGAATTCAGCCCATACAGCATTTTCTGTTGTCACATGTTCAAACTTCACGTCTCTGTTTCAGAGGCAAGGAGGGGAAGGAGTTTTGGTGGTGAACGTGAAGGAAAAAGCAGCTCTTTTTGTTTGCCTGGGCTTCGTTGGTGAGAGCAAGGCGGTGATCTGCACGGCTGCTGTAATTTGTGCAATCACATATCAGTGGTCACTGCTTATCTTGGCCTCACAGCTGGGTCGGCCCGGGTGGATTAAGGAGCTTCCGGGTGACGTAAGACTCTCCACTGTTAACATCTGCGTGATGGTGACAAGAGGTGAAACGGTACCCAAAACAAGCTTACTGGTGTATATTGATGTGCGACTGTTGATATAATTAAGTTCTTTCAGAGAAAGCATTGAGTGTCTCTGTTTAAAGAAGCTGATTTGGCACAAATTTGTGTTAGTGACTGCAAATTATTTCAGTGCACCGTCAAGCGTGTGGTATTTTTTTCATTCACTAAGCAAAACATGTTTGTTTTTGAGACTGCCCTGCTCTGCTTTTCTTACATAAACACACGTAGAAGGTGTCGGTGATGCTCCAGTCTCGGTTTAGCTGACAGCTTTAGTTTTGTTTGTTTGTTTCCAACAGGTTGCTTTCTGAACGATTAAACTCTTAAAATGGTGTACGGACGTAAAGAACCGCCCGCAGACTGGCACAGCATCCATGCAGCCACGGATAGTCCTACAACAGAGGAGTGTTGTTTTACTGCACTCATCGACTCAATGGTGTCTGCAGACATTCCTTATTGGCACCCATTGATTTTTCAGAAGAATTCAATGAGATGAAGAGATAAAAAAAAACAAAAACACGATATTAAAATGTGTAGGTGATGTCCGATTGTCCGGTGTGTTTTGATGGACGCGTAGGTTCTTATGCTTTTGTTGGCTCGAGTGAATCTGAGAAAACTGAATTACAAATAGAAGATGTTCATAAAAAATGGCCCTTTAGTTCCAGTGCAAGGCAGGTGTTATCTTACTCTACAAAAGTTGTGACATGTATTGGAAAAGCTGAATTATTGAGGTAATCATTTTTTTTCAAATAAAAAAATAGGAAAACGTGGCCTTTTTGGAAAATCACTAAGCTAATTTCTCTTAGCAATGCAAGCTAACTCAAGGGTGTCACAACACGTTCACAAAACACAGCGTACTGTACTAAGTGTGCAGCGGATTCAGTTGAAAATCCGGTATATAAGCTGTAAGCAGTTTTTCCAGGTCGGCCATGTTTGAGTTTGAGATCCTGACTGAACACCAAGAAATACCAGACCTGCAAAGATACCTGGATTAGTTCAATCAAAGCCTTACTTATTGTTGTTGTCAAATTGTTTAGTCCAGCCTCCTAGCCTTAACGTTTGAATCTCTTGACTTCCATTTCCAGTCCCGTGTCTGAAAACCTTAAAGGGTTATTTCACTTTCCGACAGGCTGAGATCCCTATAAGTAAAATGTAATATTTCAGACTTCACTTCCATCTTGTCTTGACCGATGTTTGATCTGATCACCCTGAAATTTCAATTTCAAATCCAGGCTTACTATGGATGCAACCACTCTGATGCAGCAAGATCCATTACTCATAAACCACAATGAATTATGGCTTCTTAATTTACCGTAATACAGAGTTTTATGGATAATGAAACGAATGAGTAATGGAGAACAATCGGTGTGAAAATAGTCTTGTTTGGTTTCTGCTGCTTGTTTTGGGCTGCTGAGCGACATGGAAAAGTGAGCTGGACGTTGCATCTCGGTGCTAAATTAGCTCTGCAAGCAGAGAAGCATTCGCACACATTGTGAATATCTGTAAAGACTATCTATATCTTTATAGATATTCAACAAGAATATCTATAAAGGTCTGTGTAACAACGGGGTCCGTTTTAAACTTAGCAAAGCAGTTTGTCTTTTTGGTAGACGGCTGCCTCTGCCCACCTTTCTATTATAATCAAGCTCGCCCACTGTGCCAATCAAATACCAGTCTGCGTGTTATAACTCAGCATGCTGTTAAATGAGATTTTAGCATAAGTGAACCAAGGGCAACCTTAGCTAAGTCCAAGTTTTTCACCAAATGAACAACTCCAGTACAGGGGAAAAGAATTCATCACCTGTTCCGTTTCAACAAAAGCTCAGCTGTCTACAGATTGGAGAAAGATTTTGCTCTATTGTTATCATGTCAAAAAAAATAATAATAAAACATCTTCAAAAACACAAATAAGTCCAGCTTTGGATTAACAGAAATGTGAATAAATTAAACATGATAAACTGTTAAATCACGATAAAAAAATGCGCGTTACAGTTGACGGAAACGTCCTTACAATTAACAGAAAACATCCTGGTGATTTTCTATCAGGATTTCTTTTGTTTTGTTTTGTTTGTTTCCTGACATTTTTCTTACAGAGTAGCATAACGGAGCACTGTGACTTCCACTCCCACGAACCAGTTCACACACACGGTTCAAACTGAGAGCACATCAAAGGCAACACGCTTACTTGAAAGACCAGGCAGACCTGCGAAGCATTACTGTGTACATGGCAAGGAGTCATTACGTTGCCTATTCTGTCTGTGCAACAAACAACACTGGTAGGACTGTTTGTCTTTGCGTTATTCCTTCCAGCATTTGAATGTAAATTCAACTTTCTAAAATATCCATTTTCACACTTTTTGCCCACAAGATCCCTTACTTTTAAACTGACTGGATGCTGATCCTGTGTTTGACTCCTGTTTGGCTCGAGGGAGACGGTCACCTTCATCATCCGAACTTCAACGGTGTCTCATGGTTCTTTTCAGATTCCAGACAAGTTTCATTACCGATAACGCTTTGATGTCTGTGAGAAAGAAATATAAATGAATAATCTGCAACGCAGTGGCCTTTGATCGCTCAGATGCGTAGTGTTTGAATTAAACTGTCTGCAAGTACCGTATGCCTTGTTACTGTGAGACATGAGTCATCCCCAATTTTGCTCTCTTTCCATGTCTCAATTGTGCCACTTAATGAAAAGACAAAACACATTTGATCTGTTTCTTCTTTCTGTAGTCATTTATTAAAAAGAAAAATAAAGGTCCAGACCGCAAATGAGGAAAGAATGACTACGGGAGGATCTGACAAGGCGTACCCTAATCGGACAGACGTTAGCTGCCGCTGAGGAGGTGATTATGGAAACATTGGTTTACCAAATTAAATGAATGAACTGCAGCTGTGGAAGGATTATTGAGAAGGAAAAGGAGAAATGAGGGGAAAATAGTGAGAAAACAACAAATATTAACTTGTGGCATATTGAAACTTAAGATTGAATTGAGTACGGAACACCATATGTGACAAATAAAACAAACTCTTGTGGATTGTGACAGTTCATACTCCTCCAGTGTTGCAAAATGAAACAAATTATAGTAAGGAAAGTGGCACAAATGTCTTCCACAAGGTTCAACCAAAATTATTGGATACGCTCAGGAGTATTCATTACTGCAAAGAGCGACGCAACCAGTTATTAGGCTTAGGGCACAATTACTTATTCATACGGGCAGGTCGGTTTCGACAATGTATTCCCCTAAAATTGAACGGCATTGTTAGAAATAAATTTTTTTTGTATTGAACTAGGTTGCTTTTTTGACAATGAATCAAAAACAAAATGTGTGAGGAGGCAAATAGTTTCCCACAGACCTGTGGTGGGTGTGTTCTCCCTTTAATCGAGTTATTTTAGAAGGTCACTCTTTGATTTAGCTTCAGTGACTCCCTTTGACCTTTTACCTACATGCAACCCAGTTATCCGGAGCAATTAACAGCCTTCAAATTTAATTACCAACTGAGGCCACACCTTCATGTGCAAAGCACTGTGGATCTGTTAGTAAGATGTTATTCTCAGTCATTGCCAGAGAATATTTGCATTTGGCGAATGACGCTGTTGATGTGTTTTTTTTTTTTTTTCACATTTACTCAAAACTGGGACATACTTAGAACTGTCAGGGTATAGAAGCCAGCATCACAAAATAATAAAAAAAAAGACGACCATGTAAAAATGTAAGAGTTATGCTGAATCACATCATGCAGAGCCACACCTGCCTCAGGATTATATCAGAAAAAGAAGAGCCGACTCTTGTAAATTATCAGCTCGTTCCTTCGTGAACAGTCGGGACAAATTCCTTTGATGGACATGTCGTTCTGTTCTGCGCTCTGTCTTGTGAAATGGTTATTTTCAGATTGGACGGTTGTATGCACATGAGGGGCCCTTTTCTTTTCTCACCGCCGTGTCTTATTACCCTAGAACAGGGGTGGGCACTCCTGGTCCTCGAGGGCCGGTGTCCTGCAACTTTTAGATGCATCTCTACTTCAACACACCTGAGTCAAATAATGAGGTCGTTAACAGGACTCTGGAGAACTTGACTGCACTTAGGAGGAGATTCAGCTGTTGGATTCAGGTGTGTTGGACCAGGGAGACATCTAAGAGTTGCAGGACACCGGCCCTCGAGGACCAGGAGTGCCCACCCCTGCCCTAGAATGTTAATCACACCATCTGGTCTCTTTTTCGGCCGGTAGATAGACATACTACACTTGAGGGTAATTCAAACTTAAGTGAACAAAACACAGCAGCAACAAAACCGACAGGAAAAGGATCTATGGCAACAAGAAAGAAGTTGAAAGTAATGGATGATTGCCAGACCTGTGAGTATTACTGTAATTTGTGATAAATGGCTTAAGAGAGCAAATAGCACAGACACTGTGTACTGGCACCGTAATGTAACACAACTGACTATTTCAAGAGTGATTTGAAACATGGCCTCTGCTGTGTTAGGAAAATGTTTGTTTTTAGCTTCATGCACTATGATTAGGCATTGGCCATTTTCTAACACCAAAGTAAAGTTAAAAACTGCCTTGTTATGGTGTAAACTTCTTTAAATTAGATGCCAGAGAAAGGCCAATGAAGAAAGGTAGTTTTTTTTTAGGGGGAGACACAAAAGCAGCATTGGCCCTCTCCAACCTGATGTTGCACTTTGGTGGCCGACTCGCTGAAGAAATGCTACAACAATTTGACCTTCTTACAGGGTGAACAAATGTGGCTACCTTTAAACACTTCTGGTCATGAAAAACGAGGTGTGAAAATCAACAAACCCCATCATTATTATTACAGTAAGGTAAGCTGTTGTTATTGTTCAGCTATTTCAAAGGAAAATATGCACATTACCGAATACGCTACAGTTAGCCATACAAGCTAGCTAAGCTATACAAGCTAACTACTGGTTCACAACCAGTATTGAACTGCCTTTATGCAATCAAACATTGTTACCACTAAGGCTGGAGCTTTAACATGTTCATTTTGATTAATTAGTAACATTAATTTCAACGGGTTAAAAGTTTTAACACATTTACTAGCATTTTTCTTTTTTTACATCCAAAGGTTCCAGATGGAACAGTATCTGCGCTTTTCTGGTACCCCGTAAAGCATAACAGAAAAAAAAGCCACAATTACCAAAGGATGACATGTCTATTAAACAGCTGAATGAAGACTAGCTATCCAATCAGCTAGCCTGACTAATAAACTAGCTAACTAGCTTATTAAACTTGGGCTGAACAACAGGAGGGACAATTTTTAGCAAATATATATATATATATATATATATATATATATATATAATTTTTTTTTCTATAAAAGATTACCATTCAATGGAAATAAAGATGTCTGTCAATTGCTGCATTTCCATTAAAAATGTGTGCAAATCTTTGTCTACATTCTGATAATGTTGAAAACCACAGTTTCGCAATTTCATTAAATAACACATAAAATTTTAATCCCAAGTGAATAAGCTTGTTCACGCACATTTTGTGATGCGACAACCTTAAAGATCATGGCAACAACGGATGCAAACATGAGATATTTATAATTCAGCAAGGATGCTAGCATCGATCATTGCCAGCACCATGACAAGACGAAACGTCGGCATCTTGTTCAGGGTAGACATAGAAGATGGATGGGTAGATTGGATGTTCACAAAATTACAATAAATTGTGCATCTTTCAGTTATTACTCACAATTAACCTGTCATAAATGTTGCCTTTCATATAAGTTGGAAACTTGCCATAAAACACTCAGTATGCCTCTATGTTCCCCATCTTAGCAGTCTGGAGCAACCGTGTCTTTTACTAGTCTGCTGACCTTAATAGTATGTTTGCATAGCATCCTTTGATAATTTGTAGTAAACCTTGGGACTTGACTTTTTTATGGATGCGCTTCACTTTGATTTTTATTTTTTCAACAGAATACTGTACCTCTCTGTCTTACTCTATCGTCATCCACATTGCTTCGGAAATTTGGGGGTCTGAACCTTTTTTTTTTTGTAGCTACATATTGTTTCGAATTCAAAAAAAAAAAAAAGATTTTGAAGGGGGATTTATTTGATTTGGCTGGAGTGTCAAAATCACCTCTGGTTCTAAATCTGGGACTCCAAATCACCTTTGAGACGATGTGAACTTGACACAATGGACTGCGGTGTTTGTTGCACTTCATGCAATTGCTAATTTCTGGCTAATTTGATCTGCCAACACATAAGGTGAGAGCATGCACAGCTTTTTGCACAGAAAGGAAACAGCTCAGCTGATATTTGCATGTAGTGATAATTAGATTGACAGTATCAGGGTTTCATTTCCCTCTTTGTTACCGTGAGATACTTCGGCAGGTCATTAAAAAAAGATCTTAAAGGCATCAAACCCACGTGTTTTTTGTATTTTTATTCCCTTTACGTCCCCGTCAAATGAAGTCTACACACAGGCGAGTCGGTTTCCGCTTGCAGCTCTGTTGAAATCGCTCCTTCCCTGCGACGCAGCCACTCTCTTCCACACAAATGGAGGCTTGAATGCCTCACCACTGCGTCCTGATGAAGGCAGAGTGGATTTGTTTGATGCTTGGAGTCAAAAGAACATCAGAAATAGCTCCCTGTGCGCGCCGCAGACGTCCTCTTTGGTGCCGTCTGAGACGGTGAAGAGGCTTAGCGAGCTGAAATGTACGAGATGGAGGAGCGCGAAGGGAAGAAGAATGAAGACCTTGAAAAAAAAAAAAGGAATTGCAGATTTTTCTCAGTCAAACTCATAAAGGCTTGCTGAACGTTGTTCCGATTGGACACGGTTTTCATAAATCCTATAGAGTTCAAATGTACTTAGGAACATTATGTCACAAAACAGAAAAAAATTGGAAAAGTTTTCATTCACAGATGGTGTTGAGGTCTAGAAATTGTGAAGGTCACATTAGGCCACTGTTGAGAAATCGATTCTTCCCGTTTTCACTCAAGTCTGGTCAAAAATCTGCTTACATTTGCACTTTGCTTGTTCTGCAAACTGTACTTTAGTACTTTCTGATTAATCATTGCTGAGACAAATTTCCTGTGTTTGGGGACACTAAATCGTGACCTGATCTTGGTCGGTTATAATGCCCATTTTTAAAACATCTGATTGACAGCAAAAACACTACATATTTTTTGTTATTGTAAAACTGGATATAAATTCAGGCAATACAGTGTTAAAAAGACCAGCTTTAAACCTGGTCCTAAAAGTAGAACAATTTTCTACCACCTAAACCCCCCCCAAAAAACTCTGAGCTAATTTGCAAACTTTACAGGGAAGAAGCAGGAATTTGAGTTAGGCATTAAGCATTCACAACTTTGTTTGGGGCAAAGACATTGTGGAGCTGTGAGTTGGCGAACTGCTGTATTCTCTCTGAACAGCCCAGCAGATGTATAGAAATGTTTAATAATCACCAGAAAGCAAAGCAGACGCTCTGTTTTAAATGAATAAATACATGATAAGCAGGAGAGAATAGCATCGAATCTTTTCCCCCCACGCTCTCTATAAGCATCCGCAGATGAGATACTGGTGTCATTTTTAACTTTCGTTGTGGATCAGCCCCTCTCCTGTTCTCCCAGAAGCCCCGGCTGTATCCATGTTTACAGCCGCAGGACGGTGTAGATGTGTGTGTGCATCTGTATGTCTGATTCTAGGCAGCTGTTGGAAACCAGTGCAGAGGCTGGGGGGGAAACAAAAGGGAGGAGTGTCCCTGCAGATGATTGGCCCAGTGGGATGGCTCCGGAGTAAGTGACATCACAACTTCATGCCTGACCTAGTTAAAGCGCCCGTGACGTCAGAGCTGTCTCTTTTATTCTGTCTCCCTTGTTTGCTGTCACCCACTTTAAATCTCTTATACAACTCTCTCCCCCCAACACACACACACACACACACACACACGCACGCCTCCCTTCCCATCTTTCACATGAATATGCACTTTTTTTTCTCCCCCCGCCCCTTTTTATAATCACACTGAGACACAGGAGCAGAGTTAATCAGGGGAATGAGGCAGAGAGGATAGAGGAGAAACATATACCACTTGCCAATAACCCACTTTCGAGAGATTAAAGCTATCCAGATGAATATTAATGCGCTGGAACTTGGAAAGCGGCGCTGGGCCTAAAGATGTTACAAAACGAGGAGGCAAGCTTCCACCGTATGGACAGAGACGCTCTGCCGCTCACTGCGACTCGGTGCTGCTGTGTTTATTTTTAGTGGATATGTATCAAATTAATATTAGACTGCAACACTGTTCTGTTGCACAAGTAGGTGAAAAAGAACCACATGCTGCACGAGGCCGCTGCCAACTGTGTGTGGACACAATCCACGGCTGTGGGACTAAGTTGTCTGGAGCTCTTGAGCCTTTTTGAGTTTTGTCACATTACAGCCACAAGACTTGAGATATTTTATTGGGACTTTGTGATACGGGTCAGCACAGAGCAGTACCTAATTGTGAAGTGAAAAGAACAAGATACATGATTTTCAATCTATCTATCTTTTTTTTTTTTAAATAAAGCCCATGAATCAATACCATGAAGAATCACCTTAATCTGTAGGGACAGGTGTAAGTTTCTTTACCAGTTTTGCACTTCTAGAGTTTGAAATGTTTTCCTGTATTTCTAAGCAGATGGAAAGTTTCTGTAAACTTCAGTTTGCAAATCTTGAGACAGATTCATAGTTGAGTTTGGGCCATTCTAGCACGCAAAAGCTCCTTCTCCATTCTCAAGTCTCACTCCAGCCGGTTAGTGTTTGGTTCGGTTCTAGCCAAGGTGGTGGCGTGTTCCTCAATGTCGGCGTTAATATGTGGCCAAAACTTCGATGATGTAATTTGTGCACCAGTTGAGTGACCAGTTTCTCTGGTCCATAACTCTGGTCCAACTAAAAACCTAGGTCTCAGTTCAACTGAAGTGAACTCTGGTGCGGTTCGAGCGCCACGCGGACCGCAGACCGCTCCGAAACAAACATTTGTGTCCAGCGCTTGCGGGAGAAATTTTATTTATTTATTGAATTTTATTTGGATGGTTTGAAATTGTTCGTAGTCTTTTGTCAACGACTAAAGAGAAATCCTACAATCCTGCTAAAATAAAAATTTTCGGTTACGTTTAATGGAGAAGGAAGCTGTGCTTGGTGTCATTGTTTCCTTCAGCAGCTCTTGGTGCAGCGCCACCACAGGTGAGGGGGTGAAACAGGTTTTTCGAAGCACTTACTTATTGTAATTTGACACAGTGCAACGTGAAAGTGAACCACACCTGGTGAAAATGTAACAAATGTGTCCATTCTGTCGAACTGAGTCTACCAGACTATCAGCTGTGAAAACAGCCTGACGTTCCATCTGAGCAGTTCCTGTGAGAAGCGATGTCGCTTAGAGCAGAGAATTTTGAAACGACAACACGATGCTCATTCGGCGTTAAAGACACTTGTACGTATGATTGGGTCACAGTGTATCATCAGATTTCTCTGTACCGAGCAGATTAACTCTGAGAAGAAACACCTCCAGGGTCACACCTAATCCACAGATACAGTCGGATCATTCTCCAATCGCCCCGCAGGGAGAAAAAAAGATGGAGCGATGAAAGAAAGTGAGCGCGCTGAGACGCAAAGGGCTGCGGAGGGGATGTTAAAATAAGAAGCATAATGTCGCTGAAACTGAGAACAAGGCTGTAGGACGTGATAGCTGTAAATCAACAATGGTCTAGCATGTTTGAAAGGCTACAAAGAGTGAGAGAGATGGAGAGGAGGAAGACAAGCTAACCTCCACATCCCCCACTGAGAAACATGAGAACAAAAAGCAGCTGTTGCTCCTCTTTCTCACCTTCCTCCTTTTCTTCTTCCTCTCTGTCCGCTTTGTGTTTGGTGGACGCCCCATTTCGCTCTCATTTAGATTCACCCCAGCTACGGGGAGAGTCGCAGGGCAACCACTGCACAATTCAAACGTTCAAAACACAAGAAGCTCATGAAGCTCACACTGATATAGTGTGGGCTTCACTTTATAGAGTTAACGCAAGTTCAGTTAATGTAAAAATGTGCAGAGTGCAAAGTTATGTGACGATACTCCAACTAAGCTGATCAAAAAGACAAGTAATACGCAAAAGTTGACTGAATCTACTTTTGCGTATTATAATAAACTCTGGTTGTTCTGACAACTTCCAAAGTCTCACCTGTCCTCCCTCCATCAGTAAGACCACTCATGGATTCAGTTCACCTCACTGACCGATACTTTGTGGACCTTCCTACGGTCAAGCCTCAACCTCAGAAGTCGGACTGCTTCTTCCCAGTGATTCACCAGGAAGAATCACTCTGGCTTTAACAGCCAGAGTTAAAGGAACACCTCAGACCTCGAGACCTTCCGGATTGCTAAATGAACTTGTTGGAGCTTTGCTTCCTGTCAGTGGGTTAGAGGTTTCCCACAACCCAGGACAAAAGGAGCCTCAAAAATAATCTTCCTGATCTAAGGTTGTAACAGAAGCAACATAACAACAACAAGTGAGGATAGAGTTGCTGCGGTGGTGCAGGGGTAAAACACAACCTATGTACGGAGGCTTCAGTCCTGGTCACAGGTTTGAGTCCTGACCTGATGACCTTTACAGCATGTCTTCCCCCTCTCTCGTTACCTACATTCAAAAAACAAAAACAAAGTGTGGATAAAACTCCCAAAGTCACGGAACATTTTGTGATTCGACAACCTTAAAGTTGCGTTTTCCTGGAGATGTACTACAGTGCAGCTCATTTGCATTCCATTGCACATCCCCACCCCATGGTGAAACATGGCGGTGGCACCATTATGCTGTAGGGATTCATTTCTTCCTCAACGAACAATGAAGCGCTGAATACATGTCTTCTCTGCAAAAAAATGAACTGTTTGAGGTTGCAAAACATTTGAGACTGGCGTGAAGATTTGACCCTAAAACATACAGACAAAGCTACAATGGGACTTGTGTTCGAATGTCCCAGTTAAAGTCCAGATACAGATCCAATTCCAGAATCTGAGGCAAGACAAGAACATTACTGTTCACAGACATTCTCCAACCGATTGGACTCGGCTTGCGAGTTTTTACCCAGCACAGCGCAGTTTCTCTACAAACATGCAGCCGTGCGCCTACAGCGTCGACTGTTTGGCTTGAAACTTAGCAGATATCCACCTCTGGGATTCTTCTTCTCTCCCCCTGATGTGTAAACTCAGATTTCACTGTTTTCCTAACCCTCTCACACACACAGACACGCGCACACGACGAGGACGCACTCGCCCGATTCAAGCTTACACAAGCTCTGCTACTTTTCTGTCTCTGACGTTATGCTATGTTTTCGTTCCGAGCCCCCTTATTTCTCAGATTTCTGTCACATACGTCGACTTTCACTGCGACAGTTCCCAGCAGAGCCGATAAATCACCCTTGGGGCTTCCGGGCTCTACACACCTCCAGCTCTCCTTCCCTCCCTCTGTTTCTCGACCATTCTACAGCCTCGCAGCGCTCCTGGCTCGCATCGCCCCGGTCCTCCTCTCTTCCACGTCCCTTCGCTCGTTCCCTTCCCCCTCTTCCCATCGCTACGGTGACCTTGCAGTAGCTCAGAGTAAAGCCATGCTTTTATCTGCTCCCCCTCCAGCCTTCTTTACATCCGTTTTCGCTCACCTGAGAGGCTGCACGACGTGCTACACGTTCATTTGCGTTGCACCCTCTGGGTTCCTTATCTCAATTCAAACTCGCAGTTTTAGTGTGCGCCTCTCTGCATCAGCCTGCAGTCAGCATTTTTGCTGATGCTTCTGTATTAGTCGGTCCATTTTCAACTCAACCTTCACATGGCCCCTTCACCTAAACCGGTGAACGGTTTTATTCGTTATCTCGCAGAGTATTGACAGTCAGACATCCAATACCGCCCTAATGTCTTTGTGCTTTCCTCAAAACCAAGCTGGATCCATTTTCCCAACCCTCGGTGAGAAAGCTGAAGAATTTCTTCAGTTTTGCAACGCGGCTCTTGCTAACCTCATGGGAACCCAGCGGTGCAGGGAAGTGCAGATGTCAGTTTTATGTACTGCTGTGACATAAATCACACTGTGCATTCTTTCTCTGAGCGCCGGCTTGCAAAAGCAGTTTTGAGGGAGTGGCTGTTTTTTGTTTTTTCATGCCTTGTGTTTAGTTGCAGAGGAGATGGCAATAGAAGGCTCGATAATTCTGATATGTTAAAAGGCCAGGAGGCCTGCATTAGTTTGCAATTGTGACATCAGATTTATGTGAAGATTTTGACTTTTCAAGATTGTGGCCTATTTCAGTTTTAAATGCACTTTGAGTCTTTTTTTTTCTTGGGGGGTGGAGGGTCTCCAGCTCCTGTTTCTTCTTTTTAGCATTTTGAATCACCGGCACGTGAAGCAAACTCTTTACTTTGTTCAAGAGCGCAGCACACAAAGTGAAATGTTTATAAATCCTCTTCCTGCACAAAGTAAATGGTGAATTTGGAGGGTGTAAAAATCTCTAGAAGACGGTTTTTATCTACCAAAATCCCAAATGAAGAAACGACGCAATTCATTTCACAATCGCTGGAATATCAAAGAATAAATGATCAGTATTCTAAATGAATAAAACCCAATTTAAAACAATGACTTAAGGCATATTCACACACAGTGGGAAAAAATCGTTATTTTATGCGTTCCTCACGACGCTCCTGTACCATCAAATACAGTACATATTATTTTCATGCGCAAAGCCCTCAGAAACAAACATTTTTGTCATCAGCCGACGCCAACGGACACACTTTCTATTGAAACGGCTTATCTGCAATGGCTTTAACAAGCACACTCCACTCTCCCCGCAGGTGTCTGAATATAGCCCAGCAGGAAGCATCCTGAGAAGGCTATTAGGAATATTTGACTTTCTCCGGTGTTACTAATAGCATTATTAATGGCTTGGCCACTTTGATGTGCACCAGCTGAGCCAGGATGCTTACAGTGGGCTCAGCTGTCACAACCAAATGAATTATAACCATTAATACTTTGACTAAGCCCTCCCGTCGTCGTGCCAGGACGAGCTGACTGCTACGAGAGAAGAGATGTTGCCCAGTTTGCACTCAGCAGAGAGTGTGTAAGGAAAGTTATTTTGGTCGATCGATTTTTTTTTTTTTAATGGCTGTTGCCATTGTTGCAACAATGCTTTTTGGCAGTAAACACTTTCTAAGTCTGTCTGTTTCCTCTTAAACTGCGGCGCATTTGTGAGAAATATGCATTTGTGGGCGGAGCTTGTTGCCGCGAGAGCTCCAGATCAAAAAGCCTTCCACCTCGGCAGAATCTCATGCTCCTAGTGTGCATTGCCTTGCCATGATTTCTGAAGTTGTCATGCGGTCGCGCTACTGATATGCGAGATGGCCCGCCGGGTCTGAGAAGTCATCTGATCAGACCCAGTGTGATCTGACATCACCTCATGTGGGTTCCCTCTGAGGTTTCAAACCTCTCAATTGATTTTTAAGGGGCAGTATTTTTTGTTTTCTAAGCACATCAAGTAATTATGATAACTTCCATTGTTAAAAATGCTATATGTATCAAATATGACTTAAGAGAAATTTTACTTTGTAATTTGATGCCATGAAATTGGGCCTCTGTCTCTTTAAAAAAAAAAAAAGAAAGCTCCTCCTCTTTCTGAAACTCCACCTTCAGGAAGTCATCACGACATCGTTCTTCTATTAACCCTTTATGCCAGCGTTGCACTGAGAAGTAGTTCGTATTATGAGCTCAGCAGATGTTTGCCGATCGTTGCTGGCTAGTCTGAAGGAGCTGAGTGGAGGAGTCGCGGGGGAGAGAGGGCTGCTCTGTGACGCGGAAGCTCCGAAACTTGGAAACTGCAGCTCAGAGGAGGAGCTGTGTCATCGAAAGGGGAGGGGCCAGGTCCACCCAGGCGTTCTGCAGAGCTGAATGGTTGCCATGGAGAAAAAGTTAATTTCACATGACGCTGCTTCTTTAAAGGATGTCCAGTGACTCCAGGCTGTTGTAAACATCCCTGTTTTGTCAGGTTAGCTGTGCAGTGAAAGAGCATCCAGCAGTGTAGCAAACAGAGGCCTCAGCCCTGCGAGGGTTTGCTCCAACTGTTACACCATTTCCACATTCTTCAGCTCCCCCCCCACCCGAGCGAGTAGCCAGAAATCTTTTCCACTCTTTCTGCCTTCTCTCCATCTGTTGGCTGCCCCTCCATCTGTCCCTGCTCCTCTGTGGCCTGTTCATCCCTGCTCTCATTCTCTCCCCTTCCCCTGTTAATCACAGTTCACCCTGCGAGAAGAACGCTTCTTATCGACTTAGTTCTCGCCTCTTGGCATCCCGCTTTGATTTTTTTTCACCCCCTCCTCCTCCTGTTTCTTTCTCCAAGTTCCTCCAAAGATTTCTGGCAGCATATTGCGTCGCTGTAAGGAGGCGTTTATTAGGCAAGAGGGTAAAATGTGTTAAAATACTGGACGTTTCCTGACAATCGCTCATTATAAGGAGTGAATAAAAGCCGAAGCTGGATTCTGTGCTACGCTGCGCTGCATAATTCACAATTCGGCTTGTGTACGCCGGCCAGAATGTGTATAAATATATGCAGGAGTGAAGTTGTGGTCTGCAGCCTACAAACTGGGCCCTATGCAATTTTATCCTTGTTGTTTACAACTCAGGAAGTGCTGCTTCCAAAATTATACGCCTACTTATGAAAGATGGAAACAGACAGATCTGGGGAGATGTATGAACTATATTTACCACTTTAAAATGTTCACCTCTTTCGTGTTCATAAGAGCACTTTGCTGTGGGACCAAGCTGCTGTCAGACTTTACAAAATGGCTAATAGCTTTTATCTCAGTGCGTTTATTTAGCTCGTTTAGCTTGTTTTTGAAAACTGCTATGTCCTGAAAACGCCTCTCCTAAATGTTCACGGTTATGATTAATTTCTAAACAGTCTTAGTCAAAACACATCGTCACCATTTTTCATACTCTCACATTTTGCGGAAGTGATTCCGTAAATGTGGCACTCTTAACATGGAGCTAGCATGCTAACAAAGTGCTGGCATGCTAAGATAAGATAGCCCTAGCATGCTAAGATAGCCCTAGCATGCTTCCACTCTGGAAATTTGGCTCGTAACATATTTTGGTTAAGTTCCATTTAATCACTGACAGATAAAACTTATGGAAACGTTACTTGAACTTCATAAACGTACCATTTTCTTTTGCATGTCAAACGTTGAAAACCAGTGTTTCAGTTGCTCTGTGCACTCACTGCTCTCCTGATGCAGAATAAGTAACATGACACCAGCAAAAAGGCAAAAAAAAAAAAAAAAGTTCTCAGTTTACCAGTATATCTACATTCCTATGCTTATCTACGGTTATGAGCAGCTCGCTTTCACACTTCACCGTCTCAACCGAACCAAACCCTTTGAGCAAGCTGTTCTGTCACCCTCTCGCCTGTGGTGGCGCTACACCAAGAAGTACTGAAGGAAATAACATGAAAACCTCTGAAGAAGACATGAGAGCAAATTCCTTCTTCACAAACGCTAGACAAAAGTGGAGTAGTGTCAGATTTAAGCAGTTGTCGGATTTTTTTTGTGTCTGGCAAAAGACTGCAAGCTAGTTAATCTGCTAGCGCTAGACTTGTGAGTTTGTTTAGGCTACATTTACCCAGAATGCCCCATGTTGTAGTCCGCTTACTGCTTTTGGAATGGTCTCCGGCGTGGCTGCATTCATGTTTAATAAGCGTTCTAACTGCACCAGAGTTCACTTCAACTGAACCAAAACCTAGACTTTGTTTTTAGGCGGACCAGACTTCAATTGCACGTTCACATCTCCCCAAACGAAGCGAGGCGAAGAAAATGGACTTTGATTAAAGTGGACCAAGCAGGAATGCATCCTCACGGCGATCTTTTAAAGACGCTGTGATTGAACCCTGAGGCGATTCCTGGGATCGCATCGGGACGTCCCTGCTGTTTACGCTCACATTCTGTTGCATAACCGTGTTTCTCACAGAAATGAAGCGCCAACAACAGGACACAACGAAAACAAATCAGAACAGGATCAAACTTCAACACGTTTATTTGCCTGTGACGTCAAGAAGGAATATGGAAGTCAACAGAGTTGGACCGAGGTCAGTTCTGGTTAAAAGACATTTTAAAACAGGATTTGTCTAGGGAGGAAGGGTGGACTATGTGCGCGATCACGTTTTTATCTTAGGAGCAAAAATGAGGAGCGATTGTCTGAGGAACACAAACAGGTCATTGTGATCTTGTAGTTGGTGCAGGCTGCCACCTGCTGGTTGGGATGCAGCATTGCAGCAGGATTAGCAGGTTTTTCTTTTTTGACGGATTTAGAAATATGGTCGCAGCAATTTTATATCATTTTGTTCCAAGTCAACAGTGAAAAACAAAAGGCATTTAAATAATCAACTAACAAAACAGAACACATGCGAGAAAACAGAGATATTTTAGGTGAATAAAAATGTATGAGAAAACCGGCGAGCAGTTCTTGTTGTTGTACAGTAAATCTTACTATCGCTCAGTGATGAAGAAGTCGCACAGAACGGCATGATGCTGGCAGATGGGTCAGTGAGGAAGTGTTGTTTTATGACCATGACCCTAAAAACTTAGACATTTCTGGCAAAACACGCAGCAAAATTCCCAAACATGAAATAATTTACATTTCTCATCTGCCCAACTTCGATTTTCACCAAATGTTGGAAAACCATACTTGTCTACTAGCAGCAGAGGGCCATTCAGAGGAAACACACGAAACATAACAAAAAGAAAAGGAAAGAAAGAAAAAGAGGAATTCACTTCTAATCTGTGGGAAGTCAAAGCCGTGTAAAAAAAAAATTCTATCACTTCGGCAGAAACGAGCAGATCACTGTGGTGTGGAGAAAGTTGAACACGCGACTTGTTTTGCACGGGTCGGTGTTGTTCTCTCCGTGACCCGTTCAGGACTCGTCTCCGTTGGTGCTGTCGCCGTCGTCCTCCCCTTCCTCCTGCTCGCCGTCGTCCTCGTCTCGCCCTCTGCTTTTCACCTGCGAAGAGAAGCGGGACAAAAAAAAGAATGCAACGTAACAGAGGAGAAGAAGAAGAGAACTGGGTGATTAAAACCATCCCGTGGTCTTGATAGACGGAGTCACGTGCGTTCGGGCGCTCCGGACCTCATGTGCGTTATTACAAAGTTTTTGTTTGTTTGGTTTCGGGGGGTTGCACAGTGGCGCAGTTGGTAGCACTGTTGCCTTGCAGCAAGAAGGTCCTGGGTTCAATTCCCGCCCGGGGTCTTTCTGCATGGAGTTTGCATGTTCTCCCTGTTCTCCCTAAACATGACTGTCAGGTTCGTGATTCGCAGGTTCTCTCTAAATTCTCCCTAGGTGTGAGTGTGTGTGTGCATGGTTGTGTGTCCTGTCTGTCTCTGTGTTGCCCTGCGACAGACTGGCGACCTGTCCAGGGTGGACCCCGCCTCTCGGCCGAAACGTTAGCTGGAGATAGACACCAGCACCTCCCGACCCCACTAGGGACAAGGGTGTAAGAAAATGGATGGCTGAGACCGCGGGAGGGTTTTTAAAGGAAAACGGAGCTACAAAAATGCAGTAGAATAATTGGGCTCACCTCGTCCTCATCCTCCAGCAGGTCTCCGTCCTCCTCCGAGTCGTTCATCTCCTGGCTCCCTCTGGCTCTCTTCAGGCTACCCTCCTTCTTGCTGGAAGTAGACGAGTTGAGCGGAGACACCTCGCCGGGTTCTGGCTTGGAGCTTTTAATCTCTGTGTGAAAAGGAGAGGAAAATGGATCCAACCAATTAGAAAACATAAAAATTAAATAAAGAGATTTATGAATTTGAAATATTTATGAGCTTAGTGCTCTGTGGAGAACATCACCTAACAAATACAATCCATGTTGGACCCAGCTAACCAATGTCATGCTGGCTTTCGTTGCTGATCATGGACATTTTAAGACATTTTAATAGATAATGAAGGATTACTGAATTGATGGAATGGGTAGATTTATACTTTAATGGTTTGTTTTTAATTTATCTTTGAAATTGTTGAGATTTTGTGTTTTACGATATTTTGTTATGCTCTTTTGTAATGTTTCTAAAACGTAAAAGGTTTTTGAGGTGGTTAATTTGAATTTTGTATTTTGATTGTAGTGTCTCAAGGCATTTCATGTCTTTCTTGGGAACGTTTGTAAAAGTATGATTTTACTGTAATTACTGTGCTGTGTAACCTCTCTATTATGGTAAAAGCTATTGGATAGGCTTAAATAATGGAATAAGATAGACTGGTCAGACAAAGAAATCAAGCCGCTTTCACCCTGAAAATCTCATTATTGAGGTTAAAAGAAGGTGGATGAGGCATCAGGTGGTGCAGATGACTTTCTTCAGTCTAAGCAAGCTTGGTCAGGGATGATAAAGAGAGGAAATATATACAGAGAAGTCCTGAAAGAAGTAGAAGACTTGACACTAGAGAGGAGATTTACCTTCCAACAGGAAAGTTACACTGAACATGCAGCCAGAGTTAATATGAACAAATCATATTCATGTCTTAGAATGGTCTAGTAAAATTTCAGACCTAAATCTAATTGAGAAACTACAATAAGACTTGAAGATTCTGCAGCCTGAACTTCACTAAAAACTAGCAAATATCATAAAGCCATTTGAGTGGAATTCGCAGAAGAAGAAGAAAACACTCCTTGGAACAGACTACAAAAACTCAGAAATATAAACTAATAGTGAACTGGGACACCTTATGTTTTTTGGTCAAACGAATGACATTTCTGGGAAGATTGATGCAGTTAGTTCATCAGTAACATATGAATCTGCAGGCCTACCCAACTTCTTACTGTGGTCCTTCTCCATGTGCTCCAAGCTGTCCAGCAGGTAGTCCACCTTGTGCTTAATCTGTGTCAGCTCTCTCTTGATGGTCTGTAAATCGTCCGTCCTCACTGTGGGACAAACAACAGTCAATATGTGTGTGGATACACATTAAAAGTCTCCCAAAATGACTGTCTTGTGCAATCTTAGGGCATTTAAGACAATTGCTGACCAGTAAAACCCCAAGTTCAGTTCGACATTTGAGGAAATATTAGGCTCTCGTTGGGGTTTTGGACACTTTTTGAGAAATGTGCGGCAGGATTTCAGGTTTCCAAACAATCAACATTTAAGGTTAGCAATCAAATGTAGGTAAAGGTCCATCACGGTCAAAGGAAAAATGATTTCTGCAGTTGTAGTCACAACTACAAAGTCTACTTTGGCACTGCATTACCATACACCACCAAGCTTTTCTACTGATGGTCAGAAAATCAGACTCATTTGGAGAACCAGGCTGCTCCCGTCTCTCTTCAATCTTATGCAGTTCCACTTGCTTATTGCAGTGGAGACGGGTAGAAATTCTGACCACTTCGTGGAATCCGTTGGGACCTACTTGTGCGGGAGATCCTCTGGCTGCTCTTGGCGGAGGTTGAGGAGAAGGCGGCCTTGCTCCGTCGGCTTCCCCCGCTGCTCAGACTCACCCTGGGGCGCTTCGAGGGGACCGTGGCACGTGACAGAGGAGGTGGGGCGGGAGGAGGCACCCGAGACTGGTACGGGTACACTCTGAAGGCCGTGGAAGATGATGTTACATGCCATCAAATAAGCTTCGACATTCTCATTCAACGAATTAAACAGTAGTTTGTTAAGTTTAGGGTGAGGATGGAGAAAAGGAAGCAATGGCATGTGCTATATTTGGACAGCAAAATGGTTGAAGACAGTGTAACGATATGAATGTGAACATTGAATCCTCGACAATAAAAATAAACACGCTACCTGTCGTAGTAATCTCTTTGGAAATCATAATCCAAATCAAAAGATGAACTGCAGGGAAGAAAACGGCACAGAAACACAATTATACCTTATAGCAGAAGTCATACCAATTAAATCAAACATTTCAAATGTAATCATATATTGCTATGTTGTCATAAGGGAAACTGAGCAGCAGGGATGCGCACCTGTACATGTCTCCTGCTGATCGTTTCGCCGTCTTCGATCGGCGAGGCTTCGGCTCACCTGCCAGGTTAATGTCTGCAGGAAGGAGAACACTGACGTCTAGAAGAAAGAGTGTTTTTTTCTTTTTCTTTTTTAAAATTCAAATTTGAATTTGATCACAACTGTATAACAATATGACTAACTTCTATTGTAATCTTGAAAAATACCATAAGAAGGTTTCTTTTAATGCTTAACATTCAGCACTAGGGGGCAGCAGAGTGACTCGGCTGTTGCGCCAAACAGAAAAAAAGAGCAATAATTCTGTCACTGGATCTTTTTCTAAGCAACACGATATCCTTTAACTAAAAGAACCTGTTAAATATTAGACGAGTTCTAGATGTTCTGAAGACGTTTGACCATAATTTAAACTGGGATAAAACATAGAAGACCTAAGTTCTTGGATGCATCCTGTCTTTTTCTGGGCTCTTCGATTTTACAGAATACTAAAGGAAGTACAGTTTGTCACAAAATTAGGCATTAACATTATTAATGTTAATTGTGACACCAGCATTTTCAGCACTATAATGATTGTTTTTGCCTTTGTAATCTACGAAGTGTCATAATGTCAATGATGGACCAGACAGGCGTTAGTTACAGCTCACGCCATTTAGGCAAAATCTTAAAAAGACTAATCTTCGCTTTGATTTCCTCCCCTTCAATAAATAAATTAATAGGCAAGATACAGAGTCAAGTTCTGGTAGTAGGCATTTGATGAGTGCTGCCCTTGGCACTTTGGAAAAAAAATGAAGAATCCTGATTTGGGGGTTTACAGCTATGGAAAAAGGATTTCACGAGTCAAATTTGGATGCTATTAATCTTTTCTTTTGCCGTAGAAAAATCCAGTTCACACTCAGTCTACTAGGACTGGAGCAGCAGATAATGAAATACAACCAAGATTCCTGAAAAACTGAGAAATAGTCTTTTAAACTTAGCACCAAATAGGACTCTGCAAGGCAAACGGCTATTTCAGCTAAATTAGCCAGCTACAACATACAGATATATTTTCCTAATAGTGATTAGCCCGTGGCACAAGACAAAAATAACTGAAAAATTGCTATTTGCTTGTACATGCCTCTGGCAACTGAGCCTAAGACATGCATCTGCAAGTCTTAGGTAATGAGTCACAATGTCCTTGTTTAAAACTGTCACTGATGTCCTCTGTGCTATGTGTTCGTGTCAATTTTAGAAGTAGAATAGGCGGTAATGGCCTAATAGGTCACTGGGCAAGGCACCAGGTCACGCTGGACAGGTGGTCAATCTGTCAAAGGACAGTACACGCACATGCTCATACCTAAGGGCAATTTAGATTAACCAATTGACCTAATATAAGGGAGTACCCAGCCACATGTTCACTGGGAGAACATCTAAGCTCCATCTGTCTGGTTAAAATTGGATTTGGTTCCTTATGATTTAAGCATTTCAGCTGTTTTGTACAATAAATTAAGCAGCCTTTGGGGAAACCCCTCAGGGGTAGGTGTTGTTCAAAGTCAGTCAGAGGTTGTTGTCTTGCATGTTTTCTGTCTTTTATAAGTTTAACGCACCTGGATAAGATGGATAGAAAATTATCAGGTCTCCACGGAGATTAATAAAAAATTGTGGTGCAACTGATTTAGGGGTTCTACAGCAGGGATACATATAAAACATGGAGGATGCCAACCCTTGCCAACTAGAGTTGATGGTCAATTACCCTTACCTAACACCTGTCCGACGATCATCCGGCCATCCTCCCCAGACACGGCGGCCCTGGCGTTCCTCTCGTTGGAGTACTGCACGAAGGCGTAACCCTTGTGGATGGAGCAGCCCACGATCTTGCCATACTTGGAGAAGATGGCCTCCATGTCGGCCTTGGTGACCAGCAAGGTGTTGAGGTTGCCGATGAAGACTCGGGAGTTCAGGGAGTGGGGGTCGTTTTTGTTGGTCACGTTGCTGCTCGCCATGGAGCTGGAGGTGGAGGACGACGACCAGCTGGGAGAGGCAGATAAAAAGCAGATTGTTGTTGATCAAATCCGTCATTTGGATAGTAGAACCGCTGAGGGTACAAGGTCTCTCTCTTCTGGTGAGCTAAATAAAATTTGAAAATCAAGTTGAGCTAACAGCTAGCTGCTAAACATCAAGTACCTGATACTAGTTTAAAACTTGGCCATAAAGTTTCAGTGTGTAAAATATATGCTCAACAATTCTAAAGTGTTTCCCGCAAAAATTAGACGGCTCCCACACGGGAAGCATATTCTTACACCCCAAACGGTGTGTAAGATGCTCTACCATAATAAAAGCAGGGATCTGTGAAATGGACAGCAGAAGAGGGTCGGGGTCTGAAAGCAACACTCACTCCATTGTGTCTTTATCGGCTCGGTGGAGGGCTGCCTGCCTGCCTTTCTGTCTGTTGGAGAGAAGAGAGTCCTGAGGACCCGTGAGAGAAGGAGTCAGTGACTGAAGGGAAATATCCACTACATTTTCTAATGTCTTTGGCTAAATCAAGGTGAAAATTGTGAGTTAAATAACAAATTAATTAGAATTTGTAAGCCTAACTACTAATAAATACTTAATGGGTGCAAAATTATAGATTCGTACTATGAATATTTGTTGAAGTTTATTTTGAAAACCACTAAAAGTGCTTGTAAAAACACAACACCATAGGGTTTGACTTTTTACGGCACAAAAGTGATTTTGCTGCTTTAAGTTTTCCGTATTTTGTCAGATTAAAAACGAATGTATTCCATAGGGATTTTTAGAATACAGACTAAATCTTTAGCATCATCACAAACATTGCGTTGGTGGAGAAGGAGGGAAGTGCAAGGGGAAAATGTGGATTGCTTACAAACAATACAGTCATCAATAGTCGACATTATTATAGACATTTGGTGTGTACCCAACATCACGTAGGCCTGTCAGTCCAACTGACTACCTTAAGAAGTCACCCGATGTAAATATATCGTAGGGATGCACGATGTATTCTGCATCAACATCGGTGTAAACAGGGGTGCTCCGATAAATTGGTGATCGGACGATACTTAAACGTGAAACCAATCTCATCCATCGACTGCATTTACCTCTGCAAAGGTCTGAAAACCAGACACTGTTGCCTTTTGCTCTGCCATAAGAGAGGACAGACTGATAGACCCTCCCACCAGGTCACGTTTACTCATGCATGGTTAATGATAGTCACTCTACTGTTGCCAACTTAGCGACTTCGTTGCTATATTTATCAACTTTTCGACAAAAAAACGGTATTGACCAAAATCGGAAAAGTCAGGTTAGCCTTTTTTTAAAGATCGGTAATCTTCCAGAAACCTGCAACCGGTGCACCCCTCGTATCGTACGATTTTTAACGTATTGGTCCCATGAGTAAAACCGAACCGATTTCAATAATCAATGTTTATTTCCAAATTGTTGGCATTTGTGTCCCCCGTCGTGTACTATATGTTTCATGAGGGCGGAAAGCAGAAGACTGGCCATGTGGTATTTGTGCGGCAATGTGACAATGATACTGACTAACTGCAGAACTGTGGGGCATTTAACTAAAGTAGTCAAGCAGTGTGAGTGGTGTATGCATTTTCATGGTGTCAAAAGGATTGGGAAAAAAACGTATAGAATAAATGTCAGTTATTGGCCATTAAAGAAACGATATTGGCCCAATTTTTTTTTTACATCTGTGAATCGCTAATTAAGAGTAAAATTAGAGTCCTCCTATTTGCAAGTTCATCTCAGAATGAATACAGAGATGAATGAAAGCAGGTTTATATGTTTTTTGATTGGTCAAGACTACAATTATTAGTTATTCACTCCTTACATCTGGCATTTCTGAAGGAAGGATGATAAAAATACAACCATTATTCAGATAGTTGCCCTCAACCCTAAACAAAAAAATAAATATATATATATATTCAAGCCTGTTGAGGTTTGTGCTGAATAAATAATGCAGCCTCTGTCGTGCTTCTGTTTGCATGAAAGAGCTGCATAGTTCTGAGACTTCTCTTGTCTGCTCCAGACTCCGCAGCGCTTCACTGAAGCCTCAGCTTTAATAAGAGTAAAGAGCTTTGAGTTTGTTGTCACAAAGTTATGTAAGACTGCGGTGGGGCGGGGGTGCGCATTGTAATTATGAAACAGATGGAGGCAGCAGTAAAACAAAATAAACCCCACCCCCACAACATCCAGAGCCATTCTATGCGCTCTGCTATAATCCTGTTGTCGTTGTAGATTTAATCATTATTTGACTGAATTAGCAGGTGTGTGATGACGTTGCATTTTTCTGCTGACAGAAACTTTGTTATTTCATGTAGCAAGAGGCAGATATCACTTGTCAAAAGCAAGAAGTGCAGCCAGCTGGGCCTCAGGGTAACCCAGAAGTAGCAGCAGCAGCAGCAGAGGGATTACATGCTAGCAGCAGACTGTCTGTCCAAAGCTTAATACTGTGCTCTCGCCCTGCACGTCTCTGTAAGCTGGCAACCCGACAGAGCGACCAGCAGCTGTGGTGTTTCTCATTCTGACAGGAGTGTTGGGGTTCAAGGAGGGATCTGCAGGATTTAGACACATCCACTTTCCTTTAGGGGTTTATTTTCCAAACCCTTAAGTTTATGGGGTTTATGGAGTAGCTCAGTCTTGGTTTGGACTGATCCAGACAGTCAGTCATTGCTCGGATAGTTTGCTAAATGAATTGTTTGGTCAGCTTTTCTGTAATGCATGTCTCGAAGAAAAGGGAGTACAGCTTAAGAATAATTGAATCCAAACTGTTATAGTCAAACACCAGGGTACAGCACTATAGTACTGATCACTTACGATACCGATACAAAAATCTGAGATTTAGTAAACATTGCTCAAAGTACAAAGCCTAGAAATTAGACTGAATAGATTTGCCCTTATGGATCAGGCACACTGCCTCTAATACTCAATTTTTCTTTCAATATTGGGCTCGATTAAGATATTAATGTCGGATCGGTTCATCTCTAATTATTGGTCAAGAGACAGCTAAGCTGCTTTGCTGCTAAGCTACAGTAACGCTGCCGGCTGAATCAGTTGACCCTGAAATAACGGCCTCTGGAAACAAATCTTCGCCATTGCCAAACTGATGAGTGCCATCTGATCAGAGGCTGATAAAACTCTTAATACATGGTTATAAACTGGGGGGTCTGTGTGGCTTTCGAAGGATCTTCTACTACAGGCAACCTATCACTGGTGATAACTTTATAGAACGTTGCCTAAAAACCCTCAATATACCAATATATGTGGTATAGTGAAATTATATCAACATGAGGAATGCTGTTATGTGGCATCATTACATTCATCTTTCATCAATGGCCCATATTTGAGCTCTAAAATGACCAAATTACACAATAAATGTCAGGTATGGCCAGTAATTAAAAAAAAGAAAGAATATTTAACTGCCTTATATTATTTTATTGTCTGAAACTTGGCCATCCTTATAAGAACTCAGCTTTCTGTGTCTGTGGTATGTATGAATATAGTGTTGGTGCTTCAACTGTGAAAGCTGCCGCAGTTAGCATGGCTCATGCTCGATGGCTTGAGCAGCCATAGAGTACAAATTCCCATCAGAGGGATACGGTTTGGTTACGGGTCTAGTTCTGTAGATGAAATCTTCTTGAATCTTTTTAATAATGTCAAGCTTAATATGAGGAATAACTCGTGTTTATGTATTTGTGACAAGGGATGATACAGTTATTCCACTTATATAATCCATTGGAATAACTACAAACCAGTTAATACATTCATTTTTTTCCCCCATCCATTGTCTCTAATCATATTGTTTTGGACTAAAAAAACAAACACTTTAGCGTTCAAATGATAATTATAGTGAAAATATAGAAAAAACAAACACAGAGAGAGTGCCTCTGTTGCTGGTGAAACTTTACGTAAATATGAAAAAGCGAAAGAAAATGCAATCGTTTGGGGGTGAGGGGGAGCGTACTGTTAAAGTGTTGATTTGCCTGCTAAACCACCTTGTTTGTGGTCACACTCACACAGATAAGCAAACTGAATTTGCAAATACGCAGCAAAGTATCGCCGTATCAGAGCTATTTAGACCCTGTTGGAGCTCAGTGAGCCCTCAGGTCATAACATCTGCACACCTCAAAATAGAAATAACTTTATTGTGATTTGCTCAAAAACAAACTGGGTAATCAAAATTGCACTCCACAAGCTCCCTTCAACACCTCTCCTGTAAAAAAAAAACCTTCTCCTGTAACAGTACTTTTCCCTTTTGGGGAAAAAAAAAACTTTATTAAATATACCAATATTGCCAAAAAGGAACAAAATATGTGGCACCTATGCAAAGAAAACTCCAGCTTGTTGACTGTGCAAAATGTTCAAATGTTGTCCTTGAAAAATGCCTGAAAAATGACATCACTCCTCTGCAGGAAAACATAAAGCCTCAGCAATCACTACAAAGAAAATGAGAAAAACACCATGTCAAGAAATGTAAACCTTTTTTCCTTTTCTTTTTTTTTTTGCTGGCTGATGAAAAAGCGACATAAAAAACATATTTTTATTCCAGAGATTGAGCAAGCTGGGTTTAAAAAAAAACCAGTACAGATCATCCTGGAACAATCCTCCACATTTCTCTCCGTGAAAACGAGCCAACAGTCAGATACACGACAAGAGAACACAACATGCCTGAAAAATGGGGGTTTAAAATAGGAAAAACGGAGCAAAGACACCGAGGGGAATGTTACAGCAAACTAGTTTGCTACTGCCGTCACAAAATGTACGCCATAACAGTCAAGCCAGCCTGCCAGCCAGCCAGCCAGCCAGCCAGTCAACACAGTCTCGGGAAAACCAGCCAGGAAAAATAGCAATAAAAAAAAAATAACATTAAAAAAAAAAAAAAAAAATCCCAAAGACGCTTCAAAATTCAGAAAAAAAACGAAAAAAGCGCGAAAAATCTATCGTTAAAAATACTCACCAGGACCTTAATACTAAAAATGAGAACAACTGAAAGCTTGTTTTACTCGGGAGATGGTTTATCCGCTTACTGCTCTGCTCGCCGAATGTAGGCAGCACCTTGAAACCGGCTGACACGAAATGGCGTCGACTCACACACTGTGAGCAGAGCAGGCCCCGCCCCTCCGTTTGTATTCCTGGCTTCTGATTGGATCCCCCGCCATCCCCCTTCTGGGAAAGTCTGTCACCGATTGGTTGCTACACTGGACGGATGTGTCAGTCAACCGCTGTCGCTCGACGCAAATGACGGCGTGAGAGAGTTTAAAGCCAAAAAACCTGAACAAAAGACGATTAACGTCAGGAATATTGGAGACTAAAACTCAATACGAAGGCTAAAGACTGCACTTTTTTGTCAATTTGACTTAGAAACAATCGAGCGTTTATTCT
This sequence comes from Xiphophorus maculatus, assembly GCF_002775205.1. NCBI lineage: Eukaryota > Metazoa > Chordata > Actinopteri > Cyprinodontiformes > Poeciliidae > Xiphophorus > Xiphophorus maculatus. Next base: position 5,915,379 of record NC_036456.1, read on the forward strand.
TGTAATTATTCATCTCCGTTTTTAGATTCTTAAAAACTGACAAATAATTTACGTTTCCACAAAGTAGCATTAAACTTGGCCATGGTTACAAAATTTGAATTTATGATTTTTATACTTTTTGAAGACTGCTGGCCACTCAAGACAATTGCATATAAATTCTGTATGCGGATAAGATTTGCCCATTTCTACCATAAAATTGATCGGGGTTTTAAAAAATCCTTTACAGGTGACTGCAGTTGCTAAATACTATGAAATTTAAATATTAGCTTGTTATTATTTAGAATACAGAAGGGCATTTTAATTTTTATTTATGCTTTAAAGCTCAGCTTCAACACAAGTATTGTTCCTTTGGTAAATCATTTTATTTATTTTCTCTAAACACACATACATTAATATGCATATTTAAAAAAAAAAAGAAGTTTATTACAAACAACAGCAATTTATGACCGCTAAATGCAAATTAAAATATTATACAAATGCACATTTCTTGCTATCACACAAAGGTGGTGATATTTTTGAGTGAAAACAGAAAAACGTTATTGCATTAAGTACCAGACAGCGAGAAAAAAATATGTCGATGTAAACATCTGGCTTTAGCTGTTGCTTTAGCTTGATAGTCGAAAACGGATTGAAATCTAAGCTATTAGCATCAGCTTTTCTTCATAAGGATACTTTTTTTTTTCCCAATCTAACTTTAATTTAGCTATTTATAAAAACAACAAGAGCAATGGTTTGTCTCATGCAAATGACAAAATTGATCCTCAACGCAAAGCTTCCCATGTATTCCACAAAAGCTCTGCAGCGAAACGCGGTAAAATATGGGAACATAAGAGATCAGCAGTTCAGTGTAACGGCAACATCATAAATAACTTTCTCCAGTGACTAAAAGGGAACGTCGGCAAGGTCATGCTTTCAGTTTTCTTGAAAACGAATCTGAAATAGAAACAAATGAGCACTCAAGTCAACAAATCATATAGTAAAACTCACGTTAAATTAAGCAGACAAATTGATCAAAGTAAGAGTTAAAAAAAATTGTAAAAAAAAGTGTGAAATACCTTTGATGTCAGCCATCCGTCGGCGGCTTCGTGGTAAAGTTCCATCCCTCTTCGGAACGGACTCCGGCGTTCTCAGCACTTCCTCCAGGCGGCTTTGCTCGTCGCTTTCCTGCATGGCGGATCAAAAGTAGTTTATTCAGATCTTGTAGAAGAGAGGTACTGTTCAAAGATTCTATATTTCACATGGCCCTGGGTTAATTTCCCTCTGCACCCACATGTTTCTGCCAAATTGTCCCTTTAACAGGTAAATGTGTCGAATGGTTTGGTTTGGGAGTGTTTGAAACACAAACCTGTGACGCTGGAGTTAGATGACCTTTCCTCCTGCCCACAGGCGTGCTGGGCCCCGGGCTTTCACCTCCGATCTTCTGCCGCTCCCTCTCCCGCTCCCTCTGCAGGAGGACGGCCTGCCTCGTGGACCGGTACTCCAGCGAGAAGTTGCTGATGGTCCTGCAGAAGTCCTCCGCTCTGGTGTCTCGCACCATGGCTCGGGAGTAACCCAGGAACATGAGGAACGAGTGGAACCTTGAAGAAGGAAAGACAAACGGCAGGAAAAGCGATAAGTTCTAAATCACGGGCGAAGACGTTCAACGTTCGGTGTGTGGTAAACGTGTGCAGCGTGCCTGTTGACAACCCGACGGTGGACGGCTCTCAGGACCTTCAGCCGCTCCTCGCACTCTTTCAGGATCTTGGGCAGTTTGTGACGGAGCGAACCCTCTGGAGCGAACATCTCCACGTCTTTCCCTTTCCGCTTATCCCCTTTTCCTCCTTTCCTCTTTTCCTCAGCCTTTTCCAGAACCTTCAACTGCTCCCATGATGCTTTGCACATGGCCTCCAGCTGCGCAAAGTTGGACTGGACTAGAGAGTAGTCACACTGCAGAGATGAGGGAAACCTTTCAGCACCAAATGTGACTTTGTTTAAGTATTAACCTTTTCGGGGGTTTTTTGTAGTTATCTCCCACGGTGCGCACCTTGCCGGCTTTAGTGACGGCGGTGATGTCAGAGTAGAGGTCAGAGGATTGTGGGTAGAGCTGCAGCAGGAGCACGCAGACGTGGTGCAGCAGCGGCTGGCGTGTGTGCGTGTCCCGCACCTGGGACAGCTTTCCAAGGTAGCTCAGCTCAAAGCCACGGGCCTTGGGGGAGATGAAATCTCTTGTCAAGCATGAATGAAATTAAGTAGAAATGAAAAATGAAACTAACAATTGCGCTCGCTCACCTTACAGCTGTTGAGAAAGTTACCGATGGCTAACACGGTCGCTAGGATGCACCTGAAGGTCTGGCTGGTGGCCAGCTGCTCCATGGCCAGCTTGAGGTGGAACAGAGGCTCAGCGATTTCCTATTAAATGGACGGACACACATACAGAGGGCATTGTGGGAACTAGAAAGCACACTGTTCCTGGCAGAAGTACTCATTAGTTGTTACAGTCAAGGATTTTATATAGACTCACACGACTTGGTGTATCAGTTTTTAAAAAGTTTCACAACCGAAATATGTGACAAGAGTTTCGGTCCTGGTTGGCTTTAGGAGTTGTGCTCTATACAAGATTTTCCCCACAACAACGACACGAGGTGCGACAAGATGTTCCGGTCAGAGGAAACCATGTGAGCAGAACATGTCGCTGGAATATGTTGCTAGTTGCCATTAGCAGCTTGCTAACAGGCAAGCGGATTCGTTTCTTGTTTGGTTTAGAGTTAGAAGCTTGTTGGAAGCAAGTTGTTTTTTAAGACAAAATCTATAAAGAAAGCAGCCCTCGATACAAGGCATAGCATAAGCATTTCCAGTGACATATGAGATCTATTTGCAGTTAGCAACAACTTGTTGTTTTAGTTGTTGAGTGTTAACTTAGCAATTAGGTTACTTGTAGTCCTTTTACTGGATTTTAATTTGAGTGTGACACTTTTTTTTGTAAATTGTGTGTTTTTTTTGCTGGTCCATATCTAAAATACATTGGATTTTGTGGGTGAAATGTGAAAATAACTTAATCGGGATATATGGTTTTTAACGGTACTGTAGATGAGCCAGAAGGTTCTGTGTTTTTTTTTTTTTTTAATCTTTGGACGTTGGAAGAAGCAGCAGAGCCACATTTTCGTACCATTCTGAGATCAGTCAAAGTGAGAGTCACAGCAGGTGCCGCTGTTTCTGTCTACCTTCTCCAAGGAGTCGTAGTCCAGAGCGAAGGTCCAGAGCTGAAGTCTTGTACTCAGGTGAGGTATTTCCCCCAGAGTGAGCAGGCACAGTTCAGCCTGGGCCAGGGAACCGTGGGGGTTCTGGGCCTTGGCTTCGTTGATCAGGCAAAGCTCTTCCTCTGTTGGGATCAGAGCTTCCAGTCGCTGTTATAGAGGAAATGTGAAAACAGTTCAAACTCGTGCTGGAGAGAGCAACGTAAACGCCCTGTCAGAACAAAAGTTTAAAGGTCAAATACACAGGGCCGGTGTACCTGAAGGTCCTCTCTGTCCAGCACGCTGCTGTCCATGCTGTAGATAGCAGGAGGGAGGAGGCGAGGCGGAGGCAGGCTGCTCAGGGCGATGGTTATGATGTTACTGCGCTTCATGCCCAGCACTGAAATAGACGACTGTTTCTGTTGAAGAGAAACAGGCAACACACTGTTACGATGCGATATCATGTTTCTTTGACTGCCTTTTGATTGCGACACATAGATTTCGATGCTTTATAATTTATAATTAGGTCTATATTTGGATGCTTGCGTCATTTTATAAATCACATAAATCCTTCAAAGGGTATGGATACCAATTTCTGCCACTATTTTAAAAAAACAACAACTTGACTCCAGTAAGCATGACATGACTATGACTATCTCTTAATGAGATAGTTTCTCATCATTATAAGTTCTCATAAGATTGAAAAACATCCTAATAATTATGACTTTCACCTAAAGGGTATCTCATAACGACATACCTAAATCATAACTGTGAGATACAAATTTATTTATTGCTTTCATCAAAGTGGAATGAATGGGCTTCCATATGTTTGAACTAATGTTTCCTAAAAAAAAAAACCCAAAACAACAACAACAATGTTTCGACCTAAATTTAAAGAATACAAAAAACACACAAAATCTGAACATTGGAAATGTACCTGGTGATGAATCTTCAAACATCACCATTTTGCTGCATTGACTTTAAAATCATTCACTTATACGCCTACCACAAATTGAATGACCCAGTTACACTGAATTTAACTGAAAAAGTAATGGTTACAAGATTACTGTCATGACAGCTTTTTGATTTTGACTGGATTTTCACTAAACTTAATAGCTGCCGATGACTACAAGCCATTTTTATTGATCAACTGACTTCAAAAACCATATAAAACTGCCAAACATGGTGACAGTTTCAACAAATATGGAAGAAACACATTTTTATAAGGCTTCCATACTGCTGCTTTAATGGAAACACGAAATCGTGTATTTTTGAAATTAGTGGAACAAGTTTTTGTGCACATTTGTAATGGAAACTCAGCTATTGCTACATCCAACCCTCAACACACATAGAGACTTACTAAATCATCTGTTGGGACTGACATAAGCAGATTGCTTACGCTTGGTTGACAGTAACACCCTTTGCCATTTTGTCTTTTCATGAAACACTTAGAAACGGACAGAAGCCATTACAGTAGTCCTGGTTTCAAGGGTTTTTATCATCCTCACCTGCCGCCCAGAAGCCACCATAAAACTGGTGCTGGTGGTCTTAGACTCAAACAAATACTCCAGACGGTTCGTGTCCAACTGCACTGGCTCCAGCCCGGCCCATATAGTCTGCTTCCCAAAGCGGGTCATCCTGGGAAGCGGGGTCAGGTTCTGGAGCTCCCTCCAGTGAAGCTTCAGGGTGTGGCTCTTAATCCCTGCACCTTTAGATGGTGAAGGTAAAACGGGAGGCGGAGGAAGAGGTGGTGGAAGAGGTGGCGGAAGAGGTGGCGGAGGAGGTGCCACGGACAGGTGTTGACTTGGTGGTGATGTAAGGAGCTGCTCGTCCTCTTCACTGTCGTCTTCATCGAAGAGGTCAGAGAAATCCAAGGTGTTGAGGCAAAGGCACGCGGCCGGTTTAATGATCGAGTCCCAGGATTGGTCAAAATCCCAGGTCAGGTCTTTGATTTGATCCGATTCCTTCATTGGTATCTCTAAGAAATGAACGTGTTATAAAAAACTCAAAGAAGTTACTTTTTCCTCAGCTGACTCCAAAAGGCATACCTCTTCTTCATCCTGAAAATGAACGAAAGTCTCGTTGAGGATCTACCAGACCTTGTCTTCCGTGCCCTTCATTCCTCACAGAAAAAGAACTCCTTGCTTTTCCTGTACTGTCTCTTCTCACTGCGCAGTCAGCCTCCACCTCACAGACACTAAATCTCCATCTGAACATCTGTGGATGCTCTGCCTCACTTGTCCACCACAGGAGCGCAGAGCTCCCACACCCAGAGTCCCAATTTCTGAGCCACCTCTGGCCGATCCTCACTCCACCGTAACCTGTAATTGCCTCGGGTGTCACGTTTGTTCCCTCAGATGAGAAGCGTCTGACCTAAACGTCCGCTGTTGTTCTTTTGCAGCAGAGCTCTGCAACCTCAGAGAATTCTTGTGAGCCTTGATGGGCTGTGTTTAAGTCCTGATTCCAACTCTGATGAGAACATTCACGGAATGCCTTTCCCTGCTGCTCTTTCAGAAATGCCTCCGCAGCTGCCCTCTGACTTTCATCTCCCCGTGTGTGTCCAGCGAGCATTTCGGTTGGAGAGCGACGAGGGCGAGGGATGCACTGGCGCATCGGTTATGGTTTATTTGAGCTGCGCCCTTTTCCTTCATTTCCTTATCGAGGCCGAATCTCCTGTTTGTGTTGGTATCATGGTGTATACACAAGCCTCTTTATCTCCTTCTTTAGATCTGTTACTTCCGTCCTCTTTAGTTAACACACACACAGAAGAGCACATCTTGCTTTCAAGCAATTTCCTCTGTCAGTTTTATGAAGACATATTATTCTTACATAAGTTCTTTTTTAAGTAGGGCGGTGAACTTTTTATGGGCAGGATTGCTCCAAATATGCAGGAAACATTCTTTTCAAAGCAGTACAACGCTATTGTCACATCAGTACTAGTTACTTGTTTTGAAAGAAAGCCAGGTGAAGGATACTGCAAGCAAGGTCTAGTCAGGTGAGACCATGCAAAACACGACGGGGAAGCTAGTTACTGGTGCAAAAGATCGAAGTACAGGGCTTCCAATGCATCGTCAGTGTGCATAATATTATGAGTATTACATTCCACATGTCATAATCTCACATAAATAGTATATTTTGTCTATCAGATGGAGTCTCACTGCAGTAGATGCTAACGATGCCGACGTTTCAGGGCATTATTGACCCTGGCCTCAACCAATCCCGTACAGAATTGATGTTTGTGAGTCACGTATTTGATCAGGTTTAGATTGTATGTTGGATTTTCCTTCCTGACACAACCCTCTGCATTTTCCAGACGTGGGACTGGTACGAGGAATCACTGGCTTGTGACCTCTTATGGCTGCGTTTCTATCGATGTAACGGTGGCTATGCAAAATATTTGCACACGGCGACTGAATTCAACAGGATGCCACAATTTTCTGATTCCATTTGTAGACACAAAGAAACTTCTCAGTGCTTGTCTATCGCATTAAATACCAATAAAATACTTAAAAGTTTGTGAGGCAAAATGTGAAAAGACTTTTGGACTGTCTAGAACGGGTTTCTAAAACAGTATTTGGTTTGTCCCCAAGGGTCTTTCGCATGGTCCACATGCAACCTTAATGAGGATCCCTCCCTCAGCCATTAGGTCTCCCCTAATTACACTTTATCTCACTCAGTAGCCCTGCTGTCTGCTGGCGGCAGCAGGACTCATGGGAGAATTCAGTCAAAATGAGCTCCATTTGCAAGACTTAATGCCGTTTAGGCATTTATTTATCAACACGGCATTTTAAAAGTCTGCTCCCAAATATACATATTCGCTGCTTGTCTTGGGAGTGTCTAAAGTTTCACTTCTTCCGCCTCCACAAAGACAGCTTTTACTCACAAATAAACAGACAGACTTGTTTTGGCTAGGCTCCAGCTACCAGACCCGATAAGTGCAGCTGCAGAGTTGCGGGGACGATGCGGCGCCCTTACAGAAAGGGACACGTTTTCTGTGGGAAAAAGCAATTTTCGGGATGCGAGGATGTTCTGTGTCTCTGTGCGGTAGTGGCTGTTTAAATAAATGCTGGCCACTCTTTCCCCTCCTCCCCTCTTCCTCTCTATTGCGGGTCCCTACATGGCTACTGAACCGACTGTAGGTCGACCCTTAACAGCGCCAAGATAACGATCAAGACAAAAATCACATGTAATTGCTGCATGTTTGAGGGTTTTTAAAATGTCAGGGTCAAAAAAACTGAACTTTGGTTTCGTCGTGAGAAAGGTCAGCTTGAAAAGGGACGCTCTTCCAACATGTTTAAATGTAGTTTCGTAAAACTCAAGCCTGGTCTCATTTCTTTTTTAACACGACGCCATTATTGTCGTCTTGAAAACTTTACGCGTCTCCACAGTGACTGTCGAGACGAGCTCGCACTACTCAACACTTCAACCGTGCACCGTTTTGCTTCAAGTAAACGTCTCATTTTCCTCAAAGACAATGACATACCGGCGTACCACATTGCCTCGCAGCACGTATTCAATGCATGTGGCAGCAGTGACCTGCAATTCCATGTCCAGTAGGTATGCGCCTTTCTTTGGGAAAGATGATTTAAGGGTTCACAGAACCACTTTTAAGACGTTTTCCAAAGCAAAGGTGGAGGGAACGCAACATTTCAATTTTTTGCATCAAAACACAACATTTTTTTTCCCCAGCAACTATTTCACTTAAACCAAGACTATTTGAAAGACGCATCTTTTAACACACAAAGGTTGATTTCCATCATCTTCACAGTGAGCAGGAGGGAAGGTGAAATGGAAAAATCTTTATTCCATTAGATCCACATGCTCTCTGAATATTGCTCTCAATTCAAGCGTCGGTCCTTTAACAGTTTCCTAAACACACCCATAAAGTTCACATAATGCTCAATACACAATAATGTAAAACACTCTGCAAACTCATAAACCCTGTGATTAAAAATTGATTCCGTCTGGCCCTCACAACACAAGTTAAACAATTTCTTTAGCAATTTCCTTTCTGCATGCACTAAACATACATTGTCCCTTTGATTAAATTGCAATCTTTGATCTACCACATTTTTCAGAGTGAGAAACACTAAATCCACAGTGAGGGGAGCAAAACAGTGGCATCAGTTCCCAACAGAGCACTTCAAGCAGGCCTTCAATAAATGTTAAACCAACTGTTTCAAATGTTTTATTTTATTTTCCTATAATTGGTCATAGTATCTTTGTTTTTTTATCCACAATAATTTTTTTTTTTGATCCAGCAGAAAGTATAGCAATTTATTTTTATATGACAGAATACATTGTTAGCGTAACTATGTTACGTGACAACGCGTGGGGATAAAATACATGAACTTTCCTTTTTGGATACCATTGTGCTTTTTTTCCACCGTCCTGTTAAAGTAACATCTATAAGGTAACACTAACAAGATGACACCAATTACAAGTTGATCAAAAATGGCTATGATCTCAGTATCTGGCGTGTGTACCGTATCTGTTCAAATCGCATTTTATTGCACATTTCTATGTCAAGTATTTTTTTAAAAGGCTGCTGTTAAAGAAGAAACAAAGATGGTGTCCCTCTTTTAAAAAAAAACATATCTTCATGATTTGGAATAATAAAGGAGAATATCTCACAGATCTCAAGTTACCAGCAAAAATTTCAAGAAGTCAAAGAATTATATATATATATATATATATATATATATATATATATATATATATATATATATATATATATATATATATATATATATATATATATATATATATAGATTTTATTACAGACTCAGAGTCCAGATTACATACATATGGAAGCCTGTTTCCGCCACTCTGTAAAAAAAAAAAAAAAAATTATCTCATTATAATGAGATAGTATCTCAAAATAATGAGATACTATCTCATTATAATGAGATAATTTTTTTTTTTTTTTTTTACAGAGTGGCGGAAACAGGCTTCCATAGGCTTCCATACATACAAAAGAGAACAAAGACAATAAGATAAATTTATTTCACAATAAAAACATTTCAAAATATGGATTTAATATTAATAAAACAAGTTTTTTTTTTTTTACGATTTTATAGTTTTATTTACTCTGTACAGAAATAAAGACAAATGAATATAGCGCCACTAATCTCAGAATTCCGTCTTTAAAACTAAACTCAACATGTCAAGATATAAAAAGGGGGATTTAAGATAAGTTTGAAGAGACACCTGTGATATATTTATTACGTATTATATACTATGACATAGCAATACGCTGCAAAAAGGAAGAAACGTACACGTGTCATTGTCTTCAGGTCGTTCTAATTTCACCTCGTTCAACTTATTTTGAAAGCCACGTTGAAACGGAAGTCGCGCCAATCTCTGGCTCGCGCTCTTGGAGCGCCGTGTGAGTGAGCGCGCGCCTTGCCTGGCCTGTCATCGCTCTCGCGCTGACATCACGCAGAGGATTTGCCACAATGTCAAACATGAGCGAACAGCGCGAGCTCATGGCTCCTCCGCGCCACAATGACACGCACTGCCGCGCGCGCCGGCTCGTTCTCTAATCAAAACCCTCCGCCGACCTTCTATGGGTTTATTCTGTGTCCTACGATGCTTTTCGGGTAAGATGGGTTACTCCGCTCTTATTCTGTTGTATCTTATAGTTGGGGAATGCCGGAAATATTGAGTACTTATTCAGTAAATATATGTTTGAATGTTTCGATTTTAATTAATAGAAGGCCCTTGTTATGTTGTCCGCGTTTTTTCTTTATGTGAAAAGTTCTCAGACTACCTATAACGTTGATGCTCTTCGGTTATTACGTAATGGGAGTGCGGACAGAGCTGAGCAGATGTTAAGAGAGGTGCTGTGATGTGATGTGATGACAAACCCGGCTGTTTGCGTAAAGACAGCATCACTTCTACACCACTGCAATGCTGTTTTTTTTTTTTTTTTTTTTTTTTGCAATCCATCAGTGAATCATTGTTAAAAAAAAAGGAAAAAAGTAGAGCACTCAGAAAAAAAATAAATAAATAAAACCTCCAAGTGAAAAGAGTGTTAGCGTAAATAATTTTCAGAACAAAGTCAAGTCAATGAAAATAATAGTTTCCCCCCCCTCTAGGTCCACGTAAGTGTTTGGTCCCAGTCAGAGGTCATGCTGCGGAGGGAGTCTGACACCCACAGCCTGTTTACCTCTGGGGAGACATCCGATAATGACTGTGAGGTAAGGCTCTATATCTTTTTATATATATATATATATATATATATATATATATATATATATATATATATATATATATATATTATTATTATTGCGCAAAACCTGTTTTTGGATTACTTGGATTTTGACGTTACATTACATAGAAAAGAAGCCATGCAGCCAGCTGAGACGCCTAACAAGCCTTCATACCGCCTAAACCAACTTAAAATGTAATTCATAAAATTGAGGTGACAAATTGCATGCATTTTATTTTTGCTAAATTTTAAAAAAACATTTATGTTTACAGGTCATTTAAACATATCATGTCACGTTTAAGCCTGTTTACGTGATGCCATTCCATTCGGAATGCCAAACTCGGGCATTAATTTATAGTAAAATATTCATACAAACCAACAATTGTGTTGGCAAAGTTCCCAGCTCAAATATGAGTTTATAGAGTGAAGCTTTGTATTTGAACAAATGATCATTTGTAAGAAAATTGTCATTTCAAGACAACTCCAGTTTGTGCTTCAGCAACTTCCTCCCAACGGCCGTCTCCTAAATAAACCTCACTTTTATTTAGGAGAAGAAGAGCTCCCAAAAACTACATTCTGACCACACCATCTGTGTCACAAAAATAAAATATAAACACCGAATCAAACAGCATCTACAGTCAAACTGAGAAATAAAAAGTTAATTATTGCAACTAAACATCCAGAAGAATAATTTCGAGAGGTTTTTGACTTAACACAAATGTGGATATCAACACTAGTTGACAAGTTTGTACTAAGAGAAAACACATAAAAAGTAAAAATTGTTGTTAAAAAGTCAGTTTTTACTCAGTAGACTTTATGCTCACAAACAACGACTTTGGTTGACGCTTTGGTCTGACTGTTGACTCCCTACTTTCAGGGTTCTGTACTATCTCTAACATGAACTGAACCCTCACATTTTCAATTGTTTCATAATTGTGGGGCAATTACATCTTTCCAGTTGACATACTGTTTTCAGTCAGCAACAAAAAAATCTGTCTTCATCACCATTTTGCTTCCATGGTAACCCATTCGCATTTCCTTTGTAGATGCAGCACTTAAAACTTGTCCCAATGCAAATAAACAATAAAGAAAGAAAGAAACCCATTTTAATATTGATAGGTTTTATGGCTTTGAAATAAAATGGTGTTTAGCCTTTAGTAGCTAAAATATCCTGTTACAATTTCCAAAAAATTCTAACCGATTGTGGAAACCAACTTTCTCAACTATGTACCTTAGGCGGTTTGTCATTAAAATACAACCCATAATAACATATCACCCTTCCTGTTCTCTGCTCAATGCTGACGGACAAAAATAATGGTTAATTGAACATTTTAAGCAAAATTCTCTAAATCAAATGTGTATGCAGCGTTTACTACCAGAACAAATTCCTTGATATTGTTGAAACGTCTGTGTTATTGAACACTGCAACTGCAAACCAATATACTTGATTGAAATTGTAATAATTTGTGAGGTCAGTAATCAAAAGAAAAAAATCAACACAACTTTATTGTGTAATCTACAAAGAAGTGTCTTTTGTGATAAGTGGATGTGATGTTAATTGCTTCCTCGGCTTAATTACTCCGGTTTTTCAAGCATTCGTGATTTCCAGCGTCTGGCAGAGGCAGTCTAATCAGCGCCCGGTTTTCAGCTCTTAAAAATACAAGTAGGTGGAAAAGGTTACATCACAGAGCCATTAGGAGATGCATAATTTCCACAAAAAAAAAAAAAAGAAACAGTTTGGGAAACAACATCTTAAAACTTCCTCCATGCAGCGTTGCTAATCTGCCGCTGGCAGGCAGTAAAAAGGGGGTAAGAGGCATCAAAGAGACAACAGTTCATCCTCTCTGTCTTTGTCTTTGTCTCAGATGGGGGCGAGTTGTGAAGAGGTAGATATAGTGTGCCTGTGCGAGGCCGGTCCCCGTACACTTTATTCAGAAGCACACGCGCCTACGCTGGTGAGTGCTCAGGCTTCCCACTTAAGTGTCTGTGGCTCCGCCGCGCCGCCCCGCTCCGAGCTTTTCTCTACGTGTAAATGTGCGCCTTTCGCCTCCCGCCGACCTCTTCCGTGTCTCTGTTGCTGCTTCTGTTTTTCTACTGTATGTTTTACAGGAGCAGCTCAGAGCCGACAGCTGTCAATGCTGTGTGTGTATGTGTGTGTGTGGTGTGTTTTTTCCCCCCTCAAAGTGTTTTCAGGATCAGTCACTCTCGGCTGTCTTCTTGCTTTTCTGTTGTCAGGGCACTCTGCTGTGTGAACACTGTGGAAAAAACAGAGTCTTGTTAGCCAGGTACTCTGAGGGATATGGCACAGAGGTAATATATAACAGATGAGTGTGTGCGTGCGTGTATGTGTGTGTGTTATCAGTTAGCTGAAGCACCCTATACACTGAGCTCTCTATATTATACTCAAGGTACCAACATGTCAGATCTATATTGTCTTGGAAAAGTATTCAGAACCCTTGAAATGCTTCACATCTTGTCAATATCTTTTTTTTTACCAAACAGAAATCTAGAAAGTTTGACTAAATAGTAGTAGGAATTATACAATAGCAATTCTTAAGTGAACCATAGCTTAGTGAGAAGTAAGACCACCTCTGACTACTTGATCCCTTTTTCTTTAACTGGCCCTGGATGGGATAGTCACGGTTTAAAGAACCTTCCCTTTCATACAACAATTCTATGCAGAAGTCGTTCAACATTTTGAGGTGTTCATTCATTTGTTCCAGAGGAGATCAATACCGCCGGGATATAAATAGGATGACATTTATATAAGTGGTGAGCTCATTGGTCATGCTACCAAAGGAGGCATCAGCTGGCTCATGCATATTAACAACCGTGACATAATGAAAAGTCACACACGAGCACATGCGGTTAGACACATGCCACCACCGCAGGTTGTTTCTGACAACCAACGGCCGTGATTCACCGTCTTTTTAAAAAAAAATTTGAACAACGACTCGTATTTTGATTATGTATTTTAACGTTCCTCTGCGCCGCAGGAGGAGTGCGCGTTATCCGACCCTCAGGGAGAAAGCGATGCAGATGCTGACATAGAGGACACAGACTGCAGGTTGGTTTTACAGGGGTAACCTCTTCACCACGTTTTGCTTGGCTTGTACTTTTTTTTTTTTTTTTCTCCTTATAATGTATTGACCTTAAGTCCGATTGGCTCAGAATCCAGGAGCACAGCTCTCTCCAGCGAATCAGCTCGCGCAGGCGCAAGCGTCCTCGCGTGGCGCGGCAAGACACCACGGAGAGCGAGGACGACGGAGGGCGGAGCCACAAAAGCCATCGCTGGAACCTGCGGCTCAGTCCCGACAGAGCGCACAGCAGGACCATCCTGGAGGTAGAGGGACAATCATCAAGCTGATTGGTGTCATTTAAAATAAAATACCCCATAGGTGGGGGGATAGTTAACCATTCTTTAACTCAGGATGGTCTAGAATCCTGAGTCTTCTCTCTTCTCCTCAAGTGCAACGTTTTTTACACTTTGATCCAGAGAAAAGCAACGATGAGTTTCTCTAGATTTTGCTGCAACATGAGTCCTTCAAGCTCGGAGATGTTCTTCAGGTGACAGAAGGCCGACTTTGTAAGTGTCTCTATGTGGCTCTGAATGTTCAAGTGAGAGTCCATCAATACACACACAGATTTTCTGGCCTGATCGCTTGTTTCCAGTTGTAATAATTGAAGCTGTGCATTGATTGTTCCTCTTCAGGTCCAACAATAACAACTTCAGTTTTGTTCCTAATCAGCTGGAGAAAGTTCCGGCACATCCACACATTGATCTGTTCTAAGAATCTGTTTAGTGCTTGAACAGGTTCAGAGTCACCTGGTGACATTGTACTGTAGAGCTGTGTATCATCTGCGTAGTTATCTTATTTCCTGTTACAACCTGAGCTAGTGGGAGGATGTAGATATTAAATGGGAGGGGTCCCAGGCTTCAGCCTTGCGGTACCCCACTTGTGATTTCCATCTGCTCTTCTCCTCTCCTGATAAAACAGTCATGGAGAAAAGTTGATTTTGTGTTCGGTGAACCATTTCTGTATTGATTTGGCCTCATGTTTGTGGTAATTGTCCTGCTAAGAGACGGAATGATGACTTGTTTTCAGTCTACAGGCAGAATTTGCCAGTTTTTGTTTTAATGTCCTGTTATTTGAGAGCTGATGAGTAATTAGCTCACAGCACATCAGACCTCCCGTCTGATTTAACAGAGTCCACCTTTGTAGCGTTCGTTTTTTGACTGTTGGCAGATCAACCTGGAGTGTTTGTTACAGCTAAGTTGGATATTAATTTGATCTGATCGAAGCAAACAGTTCTAGTTAAAGACCCAGTGAGGTTTAGCAAAACTCCATGTTCACAAAGTTTCCCAGGTGAACAGTCAAAACTTTGTGCCAGTTCATCCTTAACGAGAACGGGTTCTGGGCTAACGTTAGCCACATCAAGATGAATTTGACCATTTTCATAGTTCACCAGCTGAACATTCTGAACTGAGCTTGTTTATTTATCGTACTTTATATTAAATAATTTTTAAAAAGTGTTTATGTCGGTATTTATGATCCAGTGACATATTGATCATGTAATCTCCAAGCATTTGTAACCTGCCTTGCATCTGTCTCCTCTCTTGTCTTTGCTCTCACTCTCGCCCACTTCCCAAAACGCTCATTTACATATTTTATCTGGTGTTTTATTTTTTTTGTTTTTTTTTGTTGGGCCACAGGGCTAAACGAGTCGGACATTTGGACAGTAAAAGAGTCCATTTAGACTCTCTCTCCCTATTAACCCTGTTATTACTGTCCGGTCAGCGCAGATGGGATTTGACAGGAGTTTTTTGTTTCACCTCATAAGCTGTTACTCCACAGTCAAAAAGTCATAATTAGACCGAATAAATGCCAGGCACCGAACGATGAATTTGTTTTGGAAAAAGGTGCAGAAGCACTTCAGATTGGAGCCATAGAATCTAACTACATACTATATAACAACAGTTAAAATAGTAACAAGGTTGCTGTTTGTTTCTAATTAAATCCACATGCTGTTTAAACACATCAGATGAGCAAATTTTCCAACATCTAAATTAAAGTCAACATCTTTGCCGTCGCTACATCTAATTTCTGACTGCGAGAAAAAAATGGGACATGGTTTCAGTTTTACTCAGCTTAACTTTGCGGCACCGTACACTCATAAAATTTGAAATTGATGTAACAATTATATTTCCATTTAAATCCCAATGTTTAAAGCAAAGCCAATAGCATGGTAGCACGTAGGGATCAGATCATTAATTGTGTTAATCGTGACTAACAGATTATTGAAATAATTGTTAACTAATTTAATAATTCATCGTTAACTGCAATATATGGACTCAAAAAAGACCACCACAGGCAAAACCACAAAAATATATACATGTTGCATTTAGATGAAAAATATATTTGCCTACAATTATGTTTCACTCAGAACTCCTCAAGTAGTTTAGTTTAAGCTTCACCTGGTTCAAATTTTGTAAAAGGAAAAAAAAAAGATTTATTAAGTGTCTTTTGCTGTCCAATGATTAATTGGTTAATCCCATTGAAACTGAAAAAATTCCTAGACTTTTCTCTGGCTTTAACTGAAGGAGGAACCGCAAGCGCATCCAGACGCAACGTAACGATCCCCGTCCTTTGCCTTGTTTTCATCCCTCAGGAGAGCGTTTCGCAGGTGAGGCCGCTCATCATCACTGGGCCCAACGTGGAGAAGCAGAAGAGTCCTTCGGATGGGTCCCGAGGCTCCAAGCTGACCTCCCTGTGGCCCTCGTCCCTGCCTCTCCCCGTCAAGCTGCTGCTCCTGCTGCCCGTCTCGCTCTCCCTCGTCATCGTTATAATCTCATTCCTGCTGCCCTGGACCGCCACATGACACAGCATAATGGTTGTTTTTTTGGTTTTTTTCCAAACATCGCACAAACGTCATCGAGTCTTATGATGTAGTCGATAGCATACTTATTTTTTATTACTATTTTTTTTTTAAAGGAAGAATTAGGAGTGATATTAATGATGATTTCTGTTTAGATTGCGTTGTATTGAAGGATGCTAAACGCGTCTTTGGCCAAATCTTTTCAAGGAGCTTACAGTCGCTAAGTCTCGGTTTCTCACCCCCTCTTTTGTAAAAATAGACTTCTCATTTTGTGGCCCCCGGGTGGGGCGGGGCACCAAGGGGTTCAGGAACCTTCAAACAGGGTAACAACACACTCGATTGGAAAACATGTGAAAGACGATGCCGCTACACTATGCAATTCCTCTGTTCCTCCTGCGGCGCTGTGAGTGCTGTTAATGATCTTCGGTCTCGTCATGTCCTTGGCCCTGACACTAACCCCCTCACAGGAGGGGGTTAGTGTCGTTCCTAACCCCCCTCTTAGGAGTATCTTCTGTTAGCGCAGGGACCTGGGGCTCTAAATAGCGTGCAACCCAATTTAAAAAGCAATAGCAACTGAGATCAGACACACGTTTGCTGTGTATAATCTACTGAACATCTGTTGGTTTCATGAACAGATTACATGGATCTTTTTTCTTTTTTTTTTGAAGATTAATTTAAAACACCAAACCATAGTAAAAATGAGCTGACCTCAAAATAAAATAAGCTTTAGGGAAAAAAAATACTGTAACTATGTACAATAAGTTCATATACATCCACATATTCACATAATGCCAACATGATAAATATGAATCTTACGTTACGTATGTTATCGTATGATTGCTGTTTAGAAAAACTGAGCTTGACAATCAATCATGCTAGTTGTTACAAGCTGAAATGCAAACTGGTAAAAAGCCATTTGGCTACTCTGTACTGTATGCTGTATTTGTTTTTACGATGTTCTTTATGAATGATATTTAAACATTTTGTTCAACTAGAGAAAAGAGAAGTGGTTATTATTCATCATCATTTACCGTATCCTATTAGGTACTGTGAATTTAGTTTAGTCTTCAACCCTGCTGTACTGCTCTTCCTAAAGCTCGCATTTCTTCCATTGTACACATATTTCAATTTTTGTGTTTCATGGGGCAATAAAATGTCAATAAAACTAGATTGTATTTTAACAAAAAATAATAATTTAAACTCGTCTGGTTTGAGTTTCGGGGTGCGGGAGGGATATACTAACAGAAGAGTTTTTGCAACATTTGAAAGATATTTTCAGTGCATTATATGGCACTAGGATTGATTGATTTACTTTTTTTACATTTTCAGCTGATGTACATTGCACTGAGTCCAATAAAACAAACCCTCTAAAATAACCTTTTCCCCTCCCTCACCTGCGGTGGCGCTGCACTAAGAACTATTGACGGTAACGACACAAAATCCTCTGAAGAAGACATTCAGCGCAACTTCCTTCTTCACAAAACGTAAACAAGAACGGAGCGGCGTCATTTCAGCGGCGTAGGACTTTTGCTATAATTTTAATGTGAAGGTGTGTGTTTTGTTTTAAGCTTGAAAGGAAGTTGTTCTTGAGAACTTCCTTATTAGTAACTGTAAACTAATAAGGATTACGTTAGCATCTGCTTCACAGATTTATTTTAAAATATGAAATGGAAAGATTTAAGTGATGTTTTGGCATTAGGAGCACTTTACATTAGAACAGGCATTAGGGCAAAAATTTATGAACTAGTCTGACATATTTTACTCTTTATTCTTCAAAACACAATTTTGGATTTGTGAAAACTTTGCCCTATTTCTTAAAACTGGACTTGACATTTACTATAGCAGTAATTTGTAAGAATTTCCTCAAGAAACGGTGAGAAAAAAAGTAGTTAAAATCGAATTTTAGATTAACTTTGACAGAGACTTGCTTCAGCTAACTTTGCTTTTATTGAAAGAGTTGTGCTTGCTGACTTTCCTTTTCTTTTTCCTTCTCCGATTTAAGTTTGATCTGCTTTTCTTCAGCTATGCGTGACACAAGTTACACTGCCATCTACTGATGAAACCGTGACTCATTTTTTTATCCACTCAGACTAAATTCCTGCAAAAAAAGAGACAGATTTTCTATAAAGTTGCATTTTTTGAAAGTTCTCTAAATTTTAGCTGCCAGTGAATGTTTCCCTGCCTATTGGCTTTCACAATGGTCACCACTAATAACCACTAATGCTCTTGCATGTGTCTTGTCGTGGTTTAGTGAATGTGTCTGAAATTCTCTTTGCATTGCAGCTTAGGCATATATTTATTCACTACAGTTAATGAATAGTGCACTGATCTCATTTCTTGCTGATTTCAGTGCTTTTACTAAGGTAGACCTTTTGGGTTTTGGTTTCTAAACATCTCTAACAGTCGTCTGAAAATCAGTATTTGTCCAGTTCAATTTTCTTCATATTTTCCAGTGTTTTCACTGCAAAGTTTTGGAACTGAAATGTTTAAAAATAAAACAGATTAAAATGTGTTTTTGCATTTGGACTTTTCGAAAAAGAGAGAATCTTTGCCTGGGCACTGCTGCTGCTCTCGATCAGATGGCCTAAGGGTAAGACTTGTGGAGGAGGGGTCCCACAACGAGGTTAGATCTTCTCTTGCTACATGCCGTTGTTATGGTAACAATCCGAACTGCTTAGAGAAAACAGACTTTTCATAAGTAGATTATAGCCAGAGTTTAACCCTCTGTTTAAACGTCAGTGATAAAGTGATTACTGCAACATCTGCTCACCTACTGTCCTACAGAAATATGGTTAAAAAAAAATCTTTGTGCCCTACTCGCATCCAACTTGTAAGGATAATAAATGTGGAACGCACTTTATTGCATAGATGTTTTGTTTTGTTTGTGCATTACTGAGAACCACCCGACTCATTTTCCCGCCTGTTGTTCAGGAGTTTCGCTTTCCGTGTGAATGGCCGGGAGAGTGACATAGCTGCAGTGGATTCAGGTAGGAGTTCGTTTTGTGAAGCGAGATATTGCCCACCGGTTTCACTTCCATTTCGCCCACACGCAGCGCTTCAACTTCGGAGAATTTCAGCAGGATTTGATTAGAGGCTCACTGTGTGTGTGTGTGGACGCAATCAAAGGCCTGTTGCAGAGGTTTTCCAAGGCTCTTAAAGGACCCACAGCCAGGAAATGAAGTTGGACAAGTTTGTAGTAAACATTGGCAAAAAACTTGATTTTTTTTTCCAACACTCATTTTAAGGTATACAATAAAAAATTTTTTTTTTGCATTCTTTGGTTAGCAAACAACATAATATCAATGCTATCTATAACAATAGTAGTTGCTTTTTCTTTTTTTTTTTTTAGATCTGCCTTAATTATTCATGGCATAGATTCAACAAGGCGCGTGAAGGATTGTTCTGAAACTTGTTTCATTGACATGATATACATCAAGCAATTGCTGCAGATTTTGGCAGCTGCACATCCGTGATACAAATTCTGAAAATCCAGAACAGAGAGCTGCTGTCTGGGGAGCCTGGTGGAGCTCAGCGTCATGTCTAAGAAACCAGCTTGAGATCATTTTAGTTACATGATATGGTGCCGGGGAAGTAATTATTAGAAGTGTTGGACATGATAGGCAACAATACCTAAGCCTAATCAAGGAGTCTGGTGATTTGAGGGAGCAGGCAGTGTTTTTTCCCATCTGTTGTCCAGATTTTGTGAGTCAGTGTAAATTGTACCATTAGTTACCTGTTTTTTTGTTTTTGTTTTTAACGTACAGTGGTGACCCCTAGTGTTTGGCTTTGTTTTTGCTTGAGAAATAATGACCGTAAGGAATCCGTTCTGTGATTTTGTCCACTTCAAAGACGGGGAACAGTGCTTTCGAGTTCTGATGCCATCGAACAAGTCTAGTTTACAGTGTCGCCCACCTGTTTCGACTCTCAGCCGACGTCAAAGCGAACGAGCCAACAGGTGCTGTGTGTGTTTTTTTCTTGCCCTTTTGGCCTCCTTCTTTCAGTTGTGTCTCGAGATCTGTGACCCAAATTCCACAGCGCTCGGACGTGAAGGAGAAACGTGATGCCTCTGTTGACCCTCTGGGTATATTCATGGGGCAAGAGTAAAGATGCTTGACAAGACTAGGGTGGACAAATCAGCCCATTGCGTCTTGCTTCGAATTGAGCTACATAGTTGATAAGGACAGTGACAGGTTGGAATGTGCAATCCATTTGGGAACGCAATGATAAAATACACGAAGAGTAGCTATAAAACATATGTCCAAAAGAACTTGTGCATCAACCGCTTTCAAAACTGTTTGGTCTGAACGTGACAACAGACAACCAGCTGAGAATTGTACCTACTTATGTTACACTGAGTATATGTGGCACCTTGGTTATAACAGGAACTCTGGGAACTTGTGCTCCTTCAATGTTTCCATGCAGCTGGAGAGAGAGAGAGAGAGAGAGAGAGGTGGGACTGGAGCAAACATATAACACTGCTGCTTAGGGGGTGAGAAGCAAAGGAACACACAAAAATCTCAGGAACTCAACATAATTTGGACATCCACGACTTGCACCTGTGTCAGAACTTTTCCTCAAAAAACTTCAAACAGTAAGGGATCCACAGTCCTGGAGCATCCAGAGGCCTAAATAGCATCAGCTAATTAAAGTTATTAGAAGAGAGTACAGGAAGACGGAACAAAATGGCAGTAGCTAATCCGTGCCTGCAGAAAGAGTCGATGGAATGGAAGAGAGAGGTGGAGGAGAGCAGGAGAAAACAGTGGAGGGGGACGATATGCCACCAGGCTATGGGTGAAGTGAGAGTTGAGGATGAGGCGGAGGAGGAAGGTAAGGATGTCAGCAGCTTTAAAAAGGTGAATGAGGAAGAAGAGAGCAGGGAAGTAGGAGGACCTGAAAAAGAGAAGGAAGAGAAAAGTGGTCACTGGAAAAGAAAGGAAGATAAGGAGATTGCTGAAGCAAATACAAAAGACGATACAGGTAAACGAGATGAAACGGAGTGGGAGGTTATGGAGTGTGAGGAAGTAAATGAAGACGAAGAGAAAGATGAGAGTCAAATAATTGATGACTTGAGAGAAGAGAGGGCAAAGGAGTCAGAGAAGGAGAGGATGATGGACGGGGAGCATGGTGATGAAAGTGAGGAGACCAGGCATTTGAAGCGAGAACAAAATGACGCCTGTGACCTCAGAAAACAGATAAATTAAACGCAGCCTCAGCATTTTCAGCAAAATGACGAAAACGACGAACAAAAACGCGTGAAATGTGAACATGACGGCACAGTTTTAGGTTCAGCGCAATCAGTTTGCAGTGAAGATTATCAGAACACTGAGAAACAGAATCAAGATGAACTAAACTATCCTAACAAAAAATCACAGAGATCTCATAGGAATATTAATCGAGACCGTAAAACTCTGGAGAGCAGCAAAGATGGAAGCAAGACATTGACATGTAGCAAAATGACAGAATCTTGGAAAGCTCAAGCAGAGACTGAATATGATGTTGTAAATCTCCAAGAAGAAGATGCAAATGGTGTGGTATCTGAAGAGCCACTTGATGAGGATGAGAATGAAGAGGAAAGTTTTGTAAGGATGTACTATAAAGATGATTATCCTACAACCGTTTTCTTTGCCTTGAAAGAGTTCAGGGATTCTTTTATTCTCACTGACCTTACGCTGAACACAGAGGATGGCAGGAGCATATGTGTCCACTCCACAGTCATGGCTGCTGTCAGCTCACTCATCTGGATAAAACTGAATGAAAGAAAAGTAGAAAACAGCAGTGTGACTGAAGGTAAACCTGCTCATGCTAGTTCTGGAGGCCGTGGGTGGTCAGTGTCTCTTGGTCCAGAAGTGGATTGTGTCGGATTAGAGGCGGTTGTGGAGTTTGCGTACACTGGACTCATATCATGCTTGAATGAGCAAAACGTTGATCAGATACAAGTTGCTGCTCGAGCAATGGGCTCCCCTCGAGTTTTGGCCCTGTGTCACCTGTACGAAGAGAAACCCACATTACTTTGCAAAGACAATAAAAGGGTAAAACTCTCTGCTGCAGAACAAATGAGCATCAATCTGGAGTCTATAAAACAGTTGTGGATGGACAGAGTTGGTTGTGATGTCCAGTTGGAAGCAATTGGTGGATCAGTTCTTGGTAAGTACTCAGCCAGTCTTCATAGACCACTGTTCTACAAGATATAGATGTGACTGTGCTCCATATGCTTTTATCAAACAGTTATATTGTACCCCATCAGCCCACCATTTCTTCTTTTAGTTAATTCAGCCACTGGGAACTAGAGCAATATCCAACCAATGAAACTAGAGATCACAGGCCTCGGAGGACTGTTATGTTATCTATTTGTGATGCCTGACTGAAACATTTCTTTACCCTAAAAAAGTAAGCTAAATTGCACTAAGGTCTACAGTTGCACAATGGATAAATTAACAACTATGATTTCTAAGATCAAGAAACATCAGAGTTATTGGCATATACAGTTGTTTCCACAGTTTTATATTCATTAACCAACTGAGTCTGTCTTTAGAAACCAGCTCAAGCCTGAACAGCACCGACAGAGTTAACATTTGTATTTAATACTCATCACCTTCTTCTCTCCAGTTCACAGAGTTATCCTAGCTGTCAGTAGTGACTACTTCCGTGGGATGTTTACGTTGGGTATGAAAGAGTCCCTTCAGTCTTGTGTGAGTCTTCCATTCCTCTTGGCCTCAGATCTAGAAGTTCTGATTGGCAGCTCCTACAACGGGACTCTTCCCCTTAACTGGACGGGTGTCTTTGAGATTGCTTGCCTCTCTCTTCAGCTCCAGTATCAACCTACCCTGTCCTTGTGCTTTAGCTTCCTTCAGCAAGAAATAAATGCCCACACTTGCCTTGACGTGGTATCTTTTGCTGAAGCCTATGAAATGGCACATCTTCTGGAAGCTGCAGATGATTTTGTCCTTCGGCAGTTCCAAGAGGTGGCCTGCACCTCCAAGTTCAAGGACCTGCCAGCCAAACAGCTCGTGAAGTACCTGAATAGCAACTCACTCTGTGTTTCATCTGAGCTTGTTGTGTTTAATGCTGTCCTATCATGGATTCAAGCAAAGCCCAGTCGAAGGATTAGACTCGCAGATGAGTTAATGAAAACGGTACAGTTTTCCCTGATGACATTTAAGGAATTCAAAGAGGTCCAATCACAGAACATTTGGCGTGATCACATCCTGACAGAGGTATATAAAAACGTGTTTGAAGACTTCTGCGGCAACCGGACTCCGCAAAAGAGCCAATGTCGTATCTATCTGCCCAAAGAGAGTCTTGTCTTGATTGGGGGCGACCAGATCTCCGAAGACCTGCGCAGCCGCAGCATCAGCAGAGATGTTTGGTTTGGAAATTCTGTAAGAAGTCTAACAGGGACAAACAAGGCAATTGAGTGGAGAAGATTGGGAGAAATACCAGCTTCACCAAGGTTCAGTCATGAAGTTGCTGTGCTCAATGGGCAACTGTACATTCTTGGAGGCAAAAAATATTACGGCAAGGGTGACATCTTTAATTCCGTTTATAGGTGAGGGAAGGCAGTATGACAAAGACAGGAATAAATTAGTATGTTATCTATCACAGTTTTAACATCTGTACTTATCTCTGCACTCCACATGTAGGTACGACCCACTTCAGAACAGCTGGGAGTGCCTGGGTGAGATGCAAGAGAAGAGAGCCTCTTTCTCTGTGGTTGTACTGGATGGACGATTATATGCTGTTGGTGGATACTGTGAACCTGACCATATGGATACTGTTGAATGTTACTGCCCCACTACAGACTCCTGGAGGTAATCTAGAAAGAAAAATAATCACGAGTTCACTGCCATGTGTATGATTCCACAGCATTCTTTTACCTACTTTGTGTCTTTGAACACATTAACACATATGGATTTGTTGCTAAAAACATCTTTACTAGTTTAAATGACATGAATGTGTCTATCCTTTGCTTACATCAGTCTCTTCCCTTTCAGATTTGCCTGCCCCTTGGATCTACCTTTGGGTGGACATGTAGCAAAGGTTTTCAAAGGGCAGATCTTTATCTCAGGAGGACAAAACACTGACCAGTTGTGTGTTGCATCTATGTTCCTGTATCACCCGGAGACAGGAAGCACCTTCCTGACAAGCATGAGCAAGCCTCGAGCTCATCACAGCATGGAGACTTTGGGAGAACACCTGTATGTAGCAGGAGGAATCACCACAAATGACAACATGGCTGTTATTGACCAGCTTGCCTGTGAAATGTACAGTCCAGCTGCAAACTCCTGGACCGCGTTTACGTCTCTGCAGGTGCCACACGTCGGGGCGGGGAGTGCAGTTTTGGAGGGAATGTTTTATTTGTTGGGTGGATACAGCCAGGAGGACTTCAGTGACACTAACATGGTCCATCGCTATGACAACGCCACGCAGAAATGGGAGAACATGGGACAGATGCCAGGGCCCAACAATGAAATACGAGCATGTGTGCTGCGTTTGCCGCAGCATTTACGTATGTAAAATGTTGTCAGCATATCAGCGATTTCAGACCCAACTTTTCAGGAGCTAATAATTTTTTTACAATGACGTGTGTTGGGCTTTTGGCTTCTGGTATCTGAAATATAATTTTTGTAAGGAGAAACTCAAACTTCAAGTGTTCAAGTGATCATCTTAAAATCTAAATGATTCATCTCAAACTACACAAATTTGTCGGTTTTATTGACCTTAGCTTCCATTTTTTAAGATAAAGTTGACTGTTAATTATATACATCCAACAATGAAAAAAATACACTACTGCAGTAGTAATTTGAAACTTGCAAAGTTTTCAAACTGACTAGAGATGTTACGGTCCCTGTATATTGTAGTAAACAGGTTATTAAATAAATGTATTTTTAACAGTGAATCAAAGTTTATGGTTTATGTTTAATATATGTCTTATGATAAATGTGTCCAAACACTGCGATATATAGGTGCAGACATTTAGAGATATTTATATGATTGAGAGTTTTGCTGAAATAAATTCTGTAAAGTCATCAGTTGATTTTTTATAATGTCTGTAATGTGGTAATTAGGCCTGTCACAATAAATTCGGCTGGATGATAAATTTCCCCAGAAGTTAACATGAAAATGATTTTCTCCTTCTTGCAATACCAATCTATGACCACAAGAGGGGCCTGTCCTCCCACTCCCACTTTGCTCAATTGAGACGCTGCAGTAAAAGGTTTTGAGGCACAGTAAACCTTGCAATGAGATAAAAACAACAATTCATACTTGGTCTACAGACCTTCATATCTACTTTAATACATCTACAATTTAAACTAATTAATTGTCTTTTAATCAGGTACTGCATTTTTCTTTTTTTAAATTTTTTTTTTGTTAAAGTAGTTTTGATTACCATAAAAAGGCTTTCTTCTTACGTTGTCCCACGCTTAAGAAATGTGAAATTTAGTTGCATTTTGTTGTCAGTTTGTTGGCAGCAGTAGATTTTCTCACAGTGGACACCTGCAGCTCTCCTCACACTTAACATCAACTCACCACCTCATCCATCTGGCCTCATCCTACCGCGATGATATGAGAGGGGTAACCGCAGTGGGTTATATTCGTCTAGATCTGCAGTGCTGTTCAACTGAGTGCACAGATGTTGCAGTCATAACAGAGAACCTGTTAGGCGTCAAAAGAGATGAATCACTATATGTGTCCATCTTCCTCAACAATAGGGTTTTGTTTCACACCAATTCTCCCAAGTCTAAGGAGTGACGTCGACAAACTGGAGAAATGCCGAGAAAGAGTCGGGGGAAACTTCAGTGGAATCGAGCAGAGGCTGCATTTAACCGAGAAGAACCTAATCGGAAAAAAAAAAAAAAAAGCCAAGCTCGAAAGTCTGGAGATGAAAACTGAAGCTGACTTTGAGAACATGAAAACACTGCTGGACGCGTACAAGCACGAACTGTCCCACCTCAACTCAAAGGCCCAAAACCTTGAGGCACAACTGGAAGGTCATCTGAACGTAACCAAGGTGGACCTTGAAGAAAAACTGGATGCGACTGAGAAAAATACTGACGGTAATTTCAAACTTAATATTCTTTGAGATCAATAACAATATTCATAATTGAAAGGTTTTAACTTACTTAACCTGTATTTCAAGCTCTTAGCACCAAACTACGCAACCAAAAACCTGAACTGGACCACAAAATCACAAGCAGGTTCAACAAAGCCATTCATGAGCTGAAAACACAAAACGCCACGATGAACCATCTGATTGGTCAAACTGTTGTAATTCTGATAGCTGATATGGAGCCTAAAATGCCAGCAAATGTAGTCAAAGTAATCATGAATAGGGTTTAGCTTGTTGACCTGTTTTGGCCATAAAAGCCAAGCTTTTCCATCTACAGATGGAAACCGAAGATTCAATCAACAACACCAAAGCCTTTACTGGAAGCGAACAAAAATGAACTTTCCCTCCTGAATTGAACGACTCGGGGTCTTGAAGTGAACCTTGAAGACCGACTGGTTGCCACCAAGACTGACCTTGAAAAGAAACTACAGATGATTGAGGAAACCACTGAAGGTAGTTCTGCAATGACACGATCAAATGACCAAAATTCAAGATTATCGAAGTGGACGATAAGTTTCTTTTAGATAAGGCATAAACCAGATTAGTAAAAATATTTCTTTTTTGTTGCCACGTTGTTGTTCACATAGTGTTTAACTTGCCAGTAATGGGATTGAAAGCAATTTAATATTTTATATTGACTTTTGCACTCTTTTTGTTTTTTTTTACATCAAAGTGAAGATTATAACTTTAGAGATGGAAACTGAAGCTTCGTTCAACAGCAGTAAAACTCTGCTGAACTCGCACGAGAATCAGATTTCCCGCCTAAACTCAACAACTCAGGCCCTCAGAGTCGATCTAGAATCCCGACTGAACGTCACCAAGATGGACCTGGAAAACCAACTGCAGGTGGTTCAGTTCAAAAGCGAAGGTAATTTTGACAGTTGAACAGCATTTTATTTATTTTCTGGTAAATTACTTAAGGTTTGCACATATTAAACTGAATATGTTGCGCAAATATTCTTGCAGAGTTGACCAGATTCACAAGCAACCAGAAAATCGATATTAGCGTCCTGAAGAATGAAGTTGATGAACTGGAGAAGCACCAAGAAAGATTTGGGGGAAACTTCAGTCACTTCAGCGGTTTGGCTGTAGAAAGAAGACATGTGGAACAAGATGGGCTAGGTTGAAGACAAATACAATTCCACTTCCCAGTTATGCACTACTTTGTGTTGGTCTACCTATTAAATAATACTTTTGTAAGTAATTTTATACCTTTGCGAGTCAAAATGACAGGTTGGATTTTCTGTAACGGTTTCTGATTATGACCATCTGGTTAGTGTCTGAACTGCTGGGGCAAGTGGAGAAGACAGGCCTTAATGTCAGTAACAGCCCCTGGTAGCTTGCCCATGGTCTCCCACCGCTGGAGGCCGGGGTCAAACCGATGGACCAGTCCCGACTCGCTGTAATCGTCCTGGCAGTATCCTCCCAGAACATAGAGCTTCTCCTCCAGGACAGCCGAGGCAGAGCCAACATGGGGCACTGGCAGCGAGGAAAAATCAGCCCAAGAGTCTGTCACTGGGTCGTACACCTCACAGGCAAGCTGATCGGTGTAGAACTTCCTCAGGTTACACAGCCCACCGGCAACGTAAAGGCGTCCTCGCAATGCTTCCATACAGTGTTGGGCTCGGTCACGGGACATGTCCGCCAGGTAGACGCTTCCTCTCTCCGGGTGGTACAGGAACATGGAGGCCAGGCACACATATTTACAGTTAAAACCTCCAGAGATGAAGATGCCTCCATTTATGGCAGAGACTCCACAGCCACTGAGAGCCTGGTCCAGAGGGCGGACGAAGCTAGGAAAAAGAAAATAACATACGTCAGTTAATGATGATATAAACATCTGAAATCAGGGAGAAACTACTTTCTGCTAAACTGATAGAATTTTGCTAGCATCTGTCTTTCTCTCATGAAAATTAAATAACTAGACATAGCGCTAAGGAAAATGATTCCTGGGTTGATGGCTTTGCCAGTGACAGCCAATAGCATGTCAAGCAGCATTGCTCCAAGGTCACCTTCCCAAGCCACAATTTCTTTAAAAATATTTTAGATGCCCTATGAAAAAATCTTTAAATAGGCAAATTTACCCCAAATAACTTGAAGTTATCTTCCACATAAAAATATCTGTATATTCAACTGTGATTAATCACAGTTCAGTATTCATTGTTCTGTGCAAATGTAATTTCAATCGTCCAAATCATCCCAAAATACTGCAGTCATCCTTCTAATCCCTGTTATGGCTTTCCAAAAATATGTTTCTATTTTAGAGGGTAAACATTTTTTTAATTATTTGTTTCTGGGTCAACATCTAAATAAAGGTTGTCTGCAACTCTATACTGATAAAGCCATGAACAAAGTTTAAGAGCTGGGATTGGAGTGTATCCTAGGACAGTGTAAAAAACCCTCAAATAAGCAAAAAAATAAAAAACAAACAAACAAACAAAAACATAATTCCCTGAGCAATTCACAAACGCCTTCTAATTCAAATTCAATATTAAAAGTGTTTTCAACTGAAACTGAATTTAATAGAAACCTACTGAATACATTTCCACATTATAATCAGATGCTCTCTCAGATGGCAAATGTTGCCATCCGGTGTCCAGTCACTGGTATTGCATATTCATAAGTTAGGAACTTATGAAATTCATAAGTTCATAAGCTTCTTATGAACTTACGATTAATAAAATCGTAGCACAATACAGT
Source organism: Xiphophorus maculatus (assembly GCF_002775205.1). NCBI lineage: Eukaryota > Metazoa > Chordata > Actinopteri > Cyprinodontiformes > Poeciliidae > Xiphophorus > Xiphophorus maculatus. The sequence goes on from NC_036456.1 coordinate 5,944,489, forward strand.
TTTACTGGAGCCTGCATTTTCTAACCAAATAGAATCTCAATTATTAATTATTTAAAAAAAAAGATGATATGGTTCAAATATGTAAAAGTTCAACTTATTGGTACACTGACACAATTGAGCCTTTCTCTGAGAGAATTTACATTCTTTTTACATATGCATTACATTTACATATGCTCCAAAAACAAGTTACATTTAGAAATGGACCCGTCACTGAGCCAAACCCAGGAAAAGACCAGGCACACCTGCAATAAGGTTAAAGAAAAGCGAGCAGGAAATTGAAAGAAATAAACTTTAAAATAAATCAATGAGTAAATAATGCATTAAAAATAAAACATCCTATTAATATTAATATTTTCCACAGATTTTTAACACAGATATTAAGTAGCTTGGTCCAATAAAATACTTTGTTGAAAACTTCTGACTGGATTTTAAACTACTGAAAGGTTTATATATGTCTAATTAGTTACAAGATCAGCAATGTTGTTGTAAAAATCCCAATAATACTTATTATTTAGAAAGTATTGGGTGCTAAGCATGCCAGCCTTTAACAAATTATTTCAGAAAGACCAGGTTTGACCCCTCTTAGGGCTACAACACTGTAAAACACATGAGGACTTCACAGCATCATCATGGGATGGAGGTGAACAGGTAATGTACCAAAGTATGCTTCATCTAGAATGCTTATACCACTCTATAATACAAAATTAGCCATTAGCTAAAATGCTAATTGTAGCATAGAGGTGTTAGAGGGATTCTGCTGACCTGTCTTGTTCTACAAGTGACCAGTCCAACTCGTCTTAAGGAAGGACTTGTGGAATTTATTTACTACAGTTTTTTATGTTGCATTAACACACAGTCTCTTGTGTTTAAAGATATAGTAATAGCTCCTAAGTACCAAACAGTATCAAGTAAATAATGTGTCCTTATAAAACCAGCATGGCGCATCTTTATTTCTCAGATATAACATCTTCTTTAGCTAGACTCTGATCCAGTTTCCATTTATCCTCTGTTTTAAACATTTAAAAATTGTGTTCAGGAATTTAATTGCAAATGACAAATATATTACCTCCACGAGTTGCTATCTGGTTTATACATCTCAACGCTGTCTGTGTTGGTGTCAATCTCTTTGTCTCCACCAATGGCATAAAGGCGCTCCTCATGCACCACCAATGAGAAGTTACTTCTTGGCTCCTGCATGTCGGCCATCCTTTTCCAAGTGTTTGTCACGGGGTCGTAGCTACATGATGTAGAGTAAAAGAAAGGATATGGATGATGAGAACATACTGTAAGTCTAAGAAATGGATATAAATGGTGTGATTTGTTTCCTTACCTGTAGGCTGATGTCATTATGTTATCCTTGGCATAAAAGTAACATCCACCAGCTACATACAACCTTTTGTCCATTACTGCCACGCCATGTCTGAACTTTGGCTTTTCTGGAATCTCACCTAGTCTCCTCCACTCTATCTCCTTCACCAATCCTGTGCCATTGCGCAAAGAGTTGGCAAACCAGATATCCTGGCTTGGTATACGTTTACCCACATCTGGATCCAGCTGGTCTCCCCCAACCACACAAAGAGCGTCTTTAGGTCGCCTGATTCGGCAGTATTCATCAGACTTTGGGAGACTGAAACCAAATTCTTTGAGAGCGGATCCATAGAGTTCCACTTCTTTGTCTGCAAAGCACTCCATGTGCAGATTAATTGCTCTAACCTCCCTGAACTCACGAAAGGTCATGAGTGGGAAACGAACTCCGCTCATCAGTAAAGCAGCCTGGGCCATCCTCTCTTCGGGATCCGCTTGAATCCAGGAGATTACAGCACGAAATACAGTCAACTCTGAAGGCACGCACAGACCATCGCAGCGGAGCAAGTCCAGGAGCTTCTTTGCGGGAAGGTCTTGAAACTTTGCTGTTGCTGACACTTCCCTGAAGTTCCTCAGTGTAAAGTCATTGGCTTCCTCGAGGAGTTCTGACAAGCCATATGCTTCAGCGAATGATTCCACGTCTAGACACGAGTTTACCTGCATTTCTTCTCGCATGAATTTCAGGCAAAGCAAGAAAGCAGATTGAAACTGAAGCTGGAGGGCAGCGCAGGCTATCTCAAAAACACAGTCCCAGCTGAGATGAAGAGTCCCGCTGTAGGACCAACCAATTAGTGCCTCCAATTCACAGGCCGGTACAAAGGGAAGAGCGATGCAGGCCTGGTGAGATTCCTTCATTCCACATGTGAACATCCCACGGAAGTAGTCGCTGCTTGCTGCCAGGATAATTCTATGAACTGGAGTCAGACAGAAGTAAAGGTCAACTCTGGCTACTACCATAAAGTAGTCAGTACAGCAAGCTAATATCATACTGACTTACCATGGAAAGAAATCTCATCCAGTTCCAAAATTACATCACATCCAACTTTGTCTTCCAACAACCTTTCAATGGATCGTAGAGTATCCTTCAGATGTACGTCTGCAGAGATTCTATCTTGGCCGGTTTTAGGACATTGAACTTCCTTTGTCCCGTTTATGTTGTTGCAGAAATCCAACAGTTGCGGGACCTCCAGTACTTTAGCTGCAGTTTTGATCTGAGTTAGAGTGTCTTTGTTTAAAATCGATAGATCTCCACTGTAAGCAAACTCAATAACTGCCTGAAGCCCAATTTGGTCAACTTCATTACCCATGTGTACCGACCACATTGTGACTTTCCCTGGAGTACTGTAAGACTGTCCCGTGTTTTTTTCCTTAAGTTTTTCTAGAATGAAGGCACTGACAGCAGCCAGAATTAGGGAATGCACACTAAAGCTGCTGCCGTCCTCAGTAGCCAGAGTCAGGTCTGTAAGAATAGAGGAAATCTGCAGTTCCTTAAGAGTCATAAATATCTCTTTAGGAAAGGTTTTGCTTGAAAATGTGTAGACATGATGTTCCATATCCTCAACTGCCTCATCACTGGTATGTCCACCGGCATCATCCTTATTACTTTGAGTCTTTCTCACCTCGGACTCTTTAGTTTTATCTCCTTGACTAGCTAGGCCCATCCTGGAATCGTTGTAAGCAACAATTCGCCTCAACTCACGGTTGTCTTGTTCTAACCCTTCTCCACCTTCTTCAGTCACTCTTTTAATCCTCTCCTTTTCTTTCCTCCATCGTTCTTCCCACTCCATCGGAAGGTAGCGCCTGGTAAACTCCATGTCAAAGGTGGATTTTTAACTTTGCTGAAGGCATTCGGCAAAATCTCTTAAAACGTTCACCTCAACGCCAACTCTTCTTTCACACACAGATCTGACTTCCACTTCTCTTCAGACAGAGATTTCTACTCCACATAAACAAGCAGCTTTTTATAGCAACTAGGCCAGAGAGATTCAGTTTCAAGAAGTCTCTTGGCTTGACTTACCTTGTAGTAGTTTTCAGGGTTTTTCTGACAAACTGAATACATTTAGAAGGTAAAAACAATCTAAAGTAAAAGTTCAACATAGAGTTTTAAGGTCTGAGAAAGAAGGCAGCCATATCAAGTTACAGAAATGTCAGATTCATTATTTTTCATTTAACCACGAAATTTGTTTTCAATAGGAAATCAGACAGGCGTCTCTCAAAGATAACAAAATCGTGTAAAAGGAGAATCAATTTGGAAAGAAATAAATGTAGCTATTTTCTTAACGTGAATTTCAAAATGAATGGAATATTATAAATAATTTATGCACTTTTAAATATTCAATACAAAGGTCTTCATTGCCATTACAGCAATCGAGCCATCACCCTAATCTTTAGCCGACTCCTTACATCCTTTATCAGCTTTAAGTCTGCACTGCAGTGGAGCCATTCAAAAACATTATTATCAGACAAAAAGCAAGTAAAAATTTGCAGGTTAATTTAAATAGAAATTTGCCAAATATATGAATTATGCTGGGCTTCACTCTTTGAATTAGAGTTAAAAGATAATCTGAAATGCAAATCACTGGTTAACATTCAAAATCATAAAAAGCCACACTGGCTTACTTTGACTTTTAGCTTTAAAATGCCATAAACAGAAATGACAAAATTTAAAGCGCCACATTCTAAAATGTGCCAGAAGCTTTCTCGTCAAATTTCTTTAAGTATCACTATTTGTGCCACTTTTCTGCTTCTTCTACCCTTGCATTCTGTGTTCTGTTGAAGTATTTGGCTTTCTGAACTCGCTTGCCTTTGACCTTGAGCATGTTTTCTCGAGAAAGACTTCTGCATTTCTCCTCTGGATTCTGCTGGTGAATTTTGTTGTGGATTATTCAGAACTCATTTTTAGATAGAAAGGTCAAATGACCCCAGGCTTTGTGTGGTTTCATTGTGTGGTTGAACTGAAACTCATCCAGTAGAACTTTGTAGCAGTGCCCTTCCTGAATGGCAATTCACCGTATAACCACGGATAGCTGTTTGTAGCTAGTTGCAAAGTGGAAACGTGGACTCACGATTGGTTGATGAGATCGATTTCGTACAGAAGTTGTTCAGTTGAGAAGTTGGCATCAAATTTCACAATTGGACTCTTGTTAAGAGTAGATTGGTGGTGTACAGATCTAGGTTTCTATGTATGTATTTTGTTGTTTTGTCGTGTCTTGCCCTTGACTGTATCCAGCTGACTCTTGTTCCCTGATTAGCCCCAGTGTATTTCATTTCATCTGTGTCGTCTGTTCCCTGCTGGATCCTTAGTCGTTGTTGAGTCCATCCATCCATTTTCTGCACACCCTTGACTCTAGTGGGGTCGGGAGTCATTGTTGAGTCGTTCTGAATCCGTCGTTCTCTGTTGTCTCTTCCTGTTGGACCTGGCTCTGTCAGCTGGTTTTTGGACATTGTTAAACTCATTATCTGACCTTACCTGGGGACTTACTGCATTAATCCTGACCCTCATCACAGCTAACCACTTCATGACATCCTGAAGGTCCATTATCCTGCTTGGTTTTAGATTAGTAATCTAAAATGAATCATCTAAAATCAGGAAGGATCAGAGCACATCCTTCCTGTTGTCAACCTGGTTCTTTATTTGCTTCTTACCTGTAAATTGTAACACCAACTGACTCTGACAAGGACACACACTCCGAAACAGCCAATATGTGCAGCTTTGTCATGATCAGAGATGCATTACACATTTTTTTTATAAAGATCTTACAGGATGATAATATTTTACATGTATAGATCAGTAGAGTTTGGTGTTTCATTGTAACACAATACAGTTTTACTGGAGCCCACATTTTCTAACCTGACAGAATCTCAATTATTGATGATTTTGTAAAAATAAAAAAATGATATGGTTCAAATATGTCCTTAAAGTTCAACTCATTGGTACACTGACACAGTTGAGCCGTTCTCTGGGAGAATTTGCATTGTGAGCTTTTCTGGAGAACTATTAATTTACATATGCTCCAAAAACAAGTTACGTTTAGAAATGGACCCGTCGCTGAGCCAAAGCCTGGAAAAGACCAGGCACACCTGCAATAAAGTTAATGTAAGATGAGCAGGGAATTCAAGAAAAAATAAACTTTAAAGTTAACGAGTAAATAATACTTATTTTAAAAAATAAAATGTCCAACCACCGTTTCAAACCTACACTGTAAGTATCACTGAAGGTCCGAATGTATAAATGTAATTAAAGAAAAACAATTTTTTCCTGAACAACTGGTAAATGTCATGTTTTGCAGCATCCTGAGTTAAAACAGTCTTCAAAACAAAGCTGATTTTGTTAAGTCAGTAGAACATTTCTCCCCTCTGCCTTTAGAGGTTAGGAAAAAAAAAACCTGTGGCTCTTGCTTTCCTTTTCATGAATGGATTTAAAATAATTATATTCACGAGAAATAAGTTTGGCATTTTGAAGAGCATTACCCCCCTAGTCCCATGTTTCCTTTATTCAAACTCTGACAGCAAAATCAAATGAGATTCCCATTGCAGACTTCCTCTGTGGACAGTTTTCAACAGGATATTCAGAGGAGAATTTCTGTTCGAAGACATTAAACAAACAGAACCATACGCAAGTTTATTTACGCTCTTTGCTCTTAGTTTTAACTTATTTTGTTTGATTACAAACTGAATTTTGTTCCCAATACTAATTTTAGAAAAAGCTGTAGGATTAAATTGTACCTAGTTTAGTTTGACAAAACTAGAAGGTGAAAGAAATAGACTATTAAAATGTCATTTCACAAAAAATATTGGAAAGTGGAGATACAAACTTTTTTATCCCCTGTCCGTCTCCGTCTCTCTGCTCTCATTGTTTCTCTGTCCAGTGGAGGGAGAGCTGCAGCTTTTCACTGTTTAAATGTTCTTCATCCAACAGAGACAAACTGCTGGAGGAAAATAATTCATCTGACAGCAAAGATGCAGTGGAGTCTGATTCTGCTCTTCCTGATGGGTAAGTTGATCTGAAACACAACTAGACTACGAGGAAATAAAGTTGTCTCTGTGTTTTCACACTGAAATTTGAATGAAAGCAGCTATGATAATACTTCATTACAACTTGTAACCCATCTTTTGCATTGATGAAAATGTAATACCAACAGGTTTTATCTTCACAGCTCAGTGTTGCTTCATTGACTGTCAGCTCTATCAGTTTCACTACATTAATGAGAATAAAACCTGGACTGAAGCTCAGCAGTACTGCAGAGAGAAACACACTGACCTGGCCACAGTGACTAACATGAAGGACATGAAGAGACTCATCAACATCTCAGCTGGAGATCAGAATGAAGCTTGGATTGGTCTGATCAGTAGAGCAGAATTTAACAGAACATGGTTCTGGTCTCTGTCTGGAGTGGAGTTCAATGAAAGTGAGACAGACTGGGACAAAGAAGAACCAACTAATGGTGGATCTGAAAACTGTGCATATCTATAGAACTGTAGATTTAAATGTATCTGTTCACTCCACAGAAACTGATACATCCCATAAAAATCACTTGATTAAAGAGAAGATGTGACCTCTGGTGTAGCAGCATCTAGTTTATTATAAGAAGAGGAAACAATTTCCTGATTGACATCAAGGAATTAACTTGCCCTGCATCCTTTTGCTTTAATACATAAGTTTTGTTTGAACACTGTTTGTCTCACAAAATATCTAAAGACTCTTCAACACAGCATACAATATTAAATGCTCTTAAAAATCAATAAACAATTATTCTTTTAGCAAAGATGTGTCATTGATCCATATCGTCATCTTTGAGAAGCAAAAACAAAATAATTGTATTAATCTATCAGTGAGGAGAAACTTACACTCTAAATAAACTGATTAATTAACAGCTAAGCTAAACTTAAGATGAAGCTAAACTGGTTTTATAAAAACTGGATAAAAAAAGTGACAAGTCAGTTTTCCCAGAATTTCCTGTTAAAAACACCTGATGCATGAAGCAGCTTTTCACTAGAGCTGCTGTTCTCACGATTTCATCAGTTTGTTCTGAAAGACGTCTGTAACAAAGTTTATTTGAAAGGCAAATAGAAACCAGAAGGTACAAACTAAAAGCTGTAATATTATAATCCATGTGTCCTGATCACGCGATGCTAAAAAAAGACAGTTTCCCTGTTAATTAAATCATGTTTCCAGGATGTAGAGGTCGGCTCATCTTAATATTTTCTTTCCTCTTCACAGTTCATGAATGGCTTTTTTGTGAAACGTGTTCCTACCATGTTTTGAATATTAAAATGATGAAACAGTCAAATTCAGCTGCTGTTTAGCTACAAACAGTTCAGCTGGAACAGTTTTCAGCAGAGCATCAAGAGAAGAGCAACTAGTTACTGAGGAAGGAGATGTAAGTTTGATAAAAAAGTTTGTTATTAAGTGTAAATTTCATAAATGCTTACATTATTCTTTATTTCTAATATCATGTTGCTATTATAGTCAGGAAAAAACTGCACTATTATTTCCTGTCTCCGTCTCTCTGCTCTCATTGTTTCTCTGTCCAGTGGAGGGAGAGCTGCAGCTTTTCACTGTTTAAATGTTCTTCATCCAACAGAGACAAACTGCTGGAGGAAAATAATTCATCTGACAGCAAAGATGCAGTGGAGTCTGATTCTGCTCTTCCTGATGGGTAAGTTGATCTGAAACACAACTAGACTACGAGGAAATAAAGTTATTTCTTTGTTTTCACACTGAAATGTTAATGAAAGCAGTTTATTAACTGCTTGGGAAGAAATCCTCCCAATTTAATATCTTTAATCTTCACAGCTCAGTGTTGCTTCATTGACTGTCAGCTCTATCAGTTTCACTACATTAATGAGAATAAAACCTGGACTGAAGCTCAGCAGTACTGCAGAGAGAATCACACTGACCTGGCCACAGTGACTAACATGAAGGACATGAAGAGACTCATCAACATCTCAGCTGGATATAATACGGCAGCATGGATTGGTCTGAATGATCAAACAAATGGTAACAGAACATGGTTCTGGTCTCTGCCTGAACTGGAGTTCAATGAAAGTGAGACAAACTGGAACCAAGGAGAACCAACTGATAAAGGAATTCAAGGATCTGAGAACTGTGTGGCTGTGTATCAAACTCTCAAATGGCTAGATGACTTTTGCCAGTGGACTAAATCTTTTCTCTGCTATGATGGTGAGTATTAAAAAACACAGAATCTAAACTCTTTAGATTGTCCAATAAAAGCATCTGGATAAAACATTTAATGAATAAAGAAAGTAGCAATTTCACTCTCAAATAACAGGAACTGTAGCTTCAATGCATTTACCAGTGAACCTGATTTTATGCTTATCCTGAAAAATAGTTATACATTATGATTTGCATTTGTCTGTTTACTCCACAGAAACTAATAAAACCCATAAATATCACCTGATTAAAGACATGAAGACCTGGCAGAAAGCTCAGAGTTACTGCAGAGAGAAACACACAGACCTGATCAGTGGAACGAAGCAACTACAGGATGAAGAAGTGAAGAAATTGATGAACTTTACAGGCAGTATAGCACACATTGGTTTGTTCAGAGACAACTGGAGGTGGTCAGATGGAAGCAGTTTCTCTTTCAGACACTGGAATAATGACTTTAACAATCCACAGTCCAACAGTGGTCAATGTGCCATGACTGTGTTTAATGATGGAGGCAGATGGAAGAATATGAACTGTGCTGAAAGAAAACCCTTCATCTGTTATGATGGTGAGTTTTTGTTGCAAAAAGACAAAGTATTTAAATCTAATTGAATATGTAGGAATAAATAAAAGAGCTTTATTATACTGTTGAAGACTTTCTGTTAAATACTAAATCTATTAAAATAAATTGTTACATTTACACATAAATTGCATTAAACATGTAGAAATTGTCATGTTCCGTGTTTTTCTGTGTATTTATTTATTGTTTTCTACGTCCGTGAGTCTCTTCGTTGTCCTGTCCTCCCCTTGATTGTTTCCAGGTGTGTCTCGTTTCTGTGATTACCCTCCCGTGTATTTAATGTCACCTGTGTGTCTGCGTCTCTGTCGGGTCCTTGTCAATTCAGTGTCTTGCAATCGTCTTATGTGCGTTCAAGTCCTTCGTGTTGTTGAGTCAAGTTACCAGTTGCTACCGGCGTTGAGCCCTGGCTTCTGCTCAGTCGTGCTGACTGGTTGTTTGTGGACTATTTTGGGCTTATTTATCATTAAAACCTTCATTTCTCACGTTACCTGCGTCTGCTGTGTTTGCCTCACCACCTCAACACCCGCAATTCATGACAGAAATATGAAACATTTTGAACCTTTTAAATTGTTCTTGTTGCCCAGGCTCTGTGTCTTGACATAATTGAAGCTCCTGTTGCAATGATTTATTGTGTTTATTGCTTCTTGATGTAGATAAAGTGATCCTGATCAAAGAAAATAAAACCTGGGAGGACGCCTTGTACTACTGCAGAGATCACCACCATGACCTGGTCACCATCACCAACATGGAGGATCAGAGATGGATCCAGGAGAAAGTCAAGAACGCATCGACTGATTATGTCTGGACGGGTCTGCGCTACACCTGCACTCTGGATTTGTGGTTCTGGGTCAGTGATGAGGTGGTCATCTATAAGAACTGGGCCGAAGGTGAACCGATGGACGACTGTGACATGTCTGGAGCCATGGAGACGGGAGGAGAACATAAATGGTTCAAAAGAAATGATTCTGACTTGTTTAATTTCATCTGTTCTATGTACTGAAATCCACTCTGTGCTTCTTCTTCAATACTTGAGATATTACTTTAGATAAATGCATAAGATGTTAGTTTTAATTGAAGTAGATGGTAACATTAAGCTTCCACTGCTAAACACTCTAAACAACATTCTTGGTGCTTCCAGCAGAGACATGTATGATACCTAATCAATACATTCTGTAGATCATATATATCTTAGTGATAATTATTTGGTGGTCTGGAGTCTCATTTATAAAATATTGCCATCTTAGGTATACTAAAAATGTGTGTGTGCATTTAATTGGTTTCTTTTTCTGTATCGTCTGCTGTCGAAATAAACTCAATAATAATACCTCACTTTGACCTGCATAGTGGTGCAATTCTTCTGTTGTGGTAAAGATAAAAGTTCTGCATTTCAGTGCTATTCTCCATGTGGACATCTCCGTTTCTCCAGGAACTCCTTATTTTCTGGATTTTCATCCCAAAAACCAGAAACTCAAGCAGGAGCGTTTAACTGCCAAGCTTGGAAATAAATCCAGGAGTGTCTCATTTAAACAAGATCTTTCTCCACACAACGAGATGCAAATCTTGTTAAAACAAATAAAATTCGGTTTTCAACGAGATTTTAAGAACTCGGTAAGATTTATATGATCAAAATCGAAATATCTTCTCTGTTAAATACGAAAGGTAGCAGCAGTGAAGCAGCAAAACCTCTTTGGATTTTCATGTCATCTACAAGAGAAAGGAGTTTTAAAGAGCCTCTTTATGGCTTTTTAACAAGTTGTAATCTATCAGATGAGCAAGTTTTCTCTTTTTATTTGAATGTCTTTAGGATGACCTCTCTTTATTGATGAAGTTTATTAATTGCGTATGATGATTCTTACTGTATGTGGCATTTTTTATTTTACAAATATAAATATGATAAATCGACTTTTTTTTTTTTTTAAAGAACTTGTAAAATCAACTTTTGGCACAAACACATCTAAATGTTAGCAATGATGAACAGTAACAAAATCTGGCGTCGACCTACAGTAGACAGAGCGTGTTGGTAATGTGACATACTGGGCGAAGGTTGGGAGAGGTGATGGGTGGAACATTGACAGTTTAAAGAAGTAGCTGAAGTATTTCTGTAATTTATAGGTTTTAGGATGATCAAAGTATCTGATTAAATAACGAGTGAATAACTGCTGGTTTACTTTAAGCTTAATCAACAATTGATTCAACATATGGAACAAAGGCTGGTGCTGAAATAGCTTCAGGTATCTTGACAAACACACTGAAGACGCATCATCTTATCAGTCCTGCAAATGGTACACTTGAAATAAGACGAAACAAAATTTAAGGGTTTGTTTTCAGTCGGTAATTCCTCAATATTAAAAAAAAAAAAATTAGTTCCACCGGCACATATTTTCACTTATTATATTTTGTCCATAAGCTCTTGTTTTTCAGCCTTGGGCCCCCAAACTGTTGATGGGCCAGAGAAAGAACCCCACACCCTGTGCACATTAACTCAGCAATACTTTAATACAAAAGGTGTTGTTCTAATAATACCACTGCCATGAGCAAACTTGTTATTTAGCACAAAATGTTGTGTTTTTTTTAACATATTGAACAGATTCCTGCATACTGAATGTGTGCATTTCTGACTGGAAATACATTCTTTTATATCAGCTTGTGTTTAGCAGAGAGAGTTGACATAACACACATTTCAGACATCGTTTTTAACTCGGTCACAATACACTAGGACGGTTTTTAGATAGTCTGGAGCCCGTAAACGTAAACTAACATATCGAACTACAAAAAACAAAATGTGGCTTTATGTGGAAGAGTACATAAGCATTCACATGAAATATGGCACAACCAAACCGAAATGTATTAGTGGTTAGGCTAACCACATGCTAGCGCTGAAATGCTCACACAGTAGAAAAGTTATAGTCTATAAAGACATAGCTTACGTAAAACTGTGGCAATGACCAATGTAATACAAAAACTACATATGAATCATTTACATGTGCTTGTTGGACGTTACGCCATCCATCCATTTTCTGACCCCCCTAATCGTTTGGGGATGGGAGGGTTGCTGGTGCCTATTTCCAGCTGTCAACAGGCGAGAGGCGGGGTCACCCTGGACAGGGCAACACAGAGGCAGACAGGACACACAACCATGCACACACACGCACACACACACACACACACACACACACACACACACACACACACACACACACACACACACACACACACACACACACACACGCACACACACACACACACGCACGCACACACACACACACACACACTCACACCTAGAGAGAATTTAGAGAGACCAATTTACCTGACAGTCATGTTTTTGGACTGTGGCAGGAAGCCGGAGAACCCGGAGAGAACCCACCATGCACAGGGAGAACATGCAGACTCCGTGCAGAAAGACCCCGGGCCGGGAATCGAACCCAGGACCTTCTTGCTGCAAGGCAACAGCTCTACCAACTGCATCACCTATAATAAAAAAAAAAAAAAATTGAGATTCTCTGCTACTTGTGCACTTCATGTATCTGTGAGGACGGGCAAAGCAGGGCAAAAGACGCGTCCAACTGCCTCACGGGAAACCCTGTGGTGTAACTCAGTCAATAGGGTGTTAAATTCCTGTACATGATCAATATAGCGAAAACAATGTGATCTCACCTTAGTGAGTCACATGTTGGATACATGTTGAACTTATAAGACCTAATAATAATAGTAATGTAAATAATCAGAAATTTCACAACCACACCTACAGTTCCTACTGGGGTTTGCAACTCCCATGTTTGAAGACCTCTGTGTGTTGGGACGCCTCACACATACGAAGTTAGTTTTATCTCCATTGGCTGATTGTTCTTGTAGTCAGAGTTTCTCGATTCGCATAAATAACTTGTTTCATTTCACCCAAAAACTATTATTTCCACTTGGCAGTTTATTTTTTCACTTACAACATTAGAAAAATGTCTGGTTGTAAGTGGAAACTTCTGCCAGTAAAACTGGTGTTTTAAAAAAAAAAAATTAATGAATTACTGGCTTTAAGCTCCTTTATCTTGCTGAAAAGTTACTTGCATGTTCGTTTTGTCTTATTTCAAGTGTACTGAGAAACCAGACAAAAAATACTCGGTATAATTTTGTGTTTTTGCAGTGCTGGGAGCACACCAAACTAAAAGTCTGATTTAAACAAGGTGGACCTCTCTCAAAATGCAGAGTAACAATGTTTTTCATCATGTACACCGATAGTGACAGGCTTGTGAGTGACTTCAGCCGTCTTAGCTGGGGAAAAAAAATGAGAGGACACGTTTATATTTTAAAGTGCTTTTGTATAACCCTGAAAAATTCCCCCGACTGAGTTTATCGTGAAAGAATCTCCCCCTCCTGGTGTGGACGGTGCTATCCACACAAAGGTTTTATACAGCGGCAGCAATGATGTCCTCTAAATCTGCCTGGCACAGAGCCTCCTAGTCTACGGCCTCAAAATTCCCCCCATCAGTTTCCTTCTCAGTTACTTTTATTCTCAGGTTCTTTCTGAACAACGGGGTTTATACACGCAGCAGAGACAAATCAAGATTGTGATCTGATTTTCCAAGAGGAAGTCTGACTTCGGAGAGGTATGAAGACCTGATGTTTGCGTAAAACAAATTGAAAATGTACATTTTCTCTTATAGAGCAGATCACAAACCTTGCTAGGGTCACATTTTTTCATGGTGGGCTGGACTAGTGCTCTGATAGATGTTTAAATCTTGTAGCCCCTCGGTTTGAATATTAAGGTTCTGAAATATTTAAGTTAAACTGTTATTATCCCCATCTCAGCTCCTTCAGACTAGCTCAACAGATGTGCAGGAATTAGCAAAACATGTGAAACCTTGATACGTGTTCCTGAAAACCACACCAAGTCAAACCGTTGGAATGGATGGATTCTCATCTTATTTTTTATTAAGCCACTTCGGAAAATTATAAGAATAACAACTAACAACATAAATGTGCTTAACATGAACCTTGACGACGGTTGCCGAAAAACAAAACCAGCTCAAAAATATATGGTAGCCAAAAACATGGCACCTCTTCAAAACATTGAAAATAATTTGACCACAGGGACAACGATAAGTAATTGTTGAAAATTACTGTAAATTTCCAAATAGAACTGTAGATTTAAATGTATCTGTTCACTCCACAGAAACTGATACATCCCATAAATATCACTTGATTGAAGAGAAGACGTGTCCTCTGGTGTAGCAGCATCTAGTTTATTATAAGAAGAGGAAACAATTTCCTGATTGACATCAAGGAATTAACTTGCCCTGCATCCTTTTGCTTCCAATACATAAGTTTTATGTTTGAACACTGTTTGTCTCACAAAATATCTAAAGACTCTTCAACACAGCATACAATATTAAATGCTCTTAAAAATCAATAAACAATTATTCTTTTAGCAAAGATGTGTCATTGATCCATATTGTCATCTTTGAGAATCTAGAGGTCGGCTCATCTTAATATTTTCTTTCCTCTTCACAGTTCATGAATGGCTTTTTTGTGAAACGTGTTCCTACCATGTTTTGAATATTAAAATGATGAAACAGTCAAATTCAGCTGCTGTTTGGCTGCAAACAGTTCAGCTGGAACAGTTTTCAGCAGAACATCAAGAGAAGAGCAACTAGTTACTGAGGAAGGAGATGTAAGTTTTATTAAAAAAGTTTGTTATTAAGTGTAAATTTCATAAACGCTTACATTATTCTTTATTTCTAATATCATGTTGCTATTTTAGTTAGGAAAAAAACTGCACTATTATTTCCTGTCTCCGTCTCTCTGCTCTCATTGTTTCTCTGTCCAGTGGAGGGAGAGCTGCAGCTTTTCACTGTTTAAATGTTCTTCATCCAACAGAGACAAACTGCTGGAGGAAAATAATTCATCTGACAGCAAAGATGCAGTGGAGTCTGATTCTGCTCTTCCTGATGGGTAAGTTGATCTGAAACACAACTAGACTACGAGGAAATAAAGTTATTTCTTTGTTTTCACACTGAAATGTTAATGAAAGTAGTTTATTAACTGCTTGGGAAGAAATCCACCCAATTTAATATGTTTTATCTTCACAGCTCAGTGTTGCTTCATTGACTGTCAGCTCTATGAGTTTCACTACATTAATGAGAATAAAACCTGGACTGAAGCTCAGCAGTACTGCAGAGAGAAACACACTGACCTGGCCACAGTGACTAACATGAAGGACATGAAGAGACTCAACAACATCTCAGCTGGATATCAGAGGGAAGCTTGGATTGGTCTGTATAATAAAACACTTGGTACCAGAACATGGTTCTGGTCTCTGCCTGGAGTGGAGTTCAATGAAAGTGAGACAAACTGGAACAATAATGAACCAAATGATAAAGGAATTAAAGATTCTGAGAACTGTGGGATTGTGTATCAAGATCTCAAATGGGGAGTTCAGGGTTGCCAGTGGCCTGAATATTTTCTCTGCTATGATGGTGAGTATTAAAAAACACAGAATCTAAACTCTTTAGATTGTCCAATAAAAGTATCTGGATAAAACATTTAATGAATAAAGGAAGTAGCAATTTCACTCTCAAATAACAGGAACTGTAGCTTCAATGCATTTGCCAGTGAACCTGATTTTATGCTTATCCTGAAAAATAGTTATAAATTATGATTTGCATTTGTCTGTTTATTCCACAGAAACTAATAAAACCCATAAATATCACCTGATTAAAGACATGAAGACCTGGCAGGAAGCTCAGAGTTACTGCAGAGAGAAACACACAGACCTGATCAGTGGAACGAAGCAACTACAGGATGAAGAAGTGAAGAAATTGATGAACTTTGAGTTCAAACAACTATACATTGGTCTGTTCAGAGACACCTGGAGGTGGTCAGATGGAAACAGTTCCTCCTTCAGACACTGGAATCTACAGTTTAACTATCCACAATCCAACAGTGGTCAATGTGTCATGACTGTGTTTAATGATGGAGGCAGATGGAGGAATGAGAACTGTGCTGAAAGAAAACCCTTCATCTGTTATGGTGAGTGTTCAAAAACATATCAGTATGTGTAACATAAAACTCCAGGTTCTTAGTCACACATCTTTAAAAAATATCAACATTACAGTCAGGTTCATGCGATTTAGCAAATAACAGTTTTGATTACATGTATTAACATGTTTTATAATCAGCTGACCAAAGTTACTTTCTTTTAGGCACTTTTAAAATGTTTTTGAATGACTCTTAGTTTTATTCTTTATATTTTATGTACTTTCATGCCAGATGAAGTGATCCTGATCAAAGAAAATAAAACCTGGAAGGACGCCTTGACCTACTGCAGAGGTCACCACCGTGACCTGGTCACCATCACCAACATGGATGATCGGAGACGGATCCAGGAGAAAGTCAAGAACGCATCGACTCCTTTTGTCTGGATTGGACTGCGTTTCAACTGCAGTATGAATGTTTGGTTCTGGGTCTGTAATAACTGGGCCTGGGATGAACAGAATGACTGCAACATGTTTGGAGTCATGGAGGCAGGAGGAGAGTATCAGTGGTTCCAAAGAAACGGCAGCGAGAGATTTAACTTCATCTGTTCTTAACTCTCTTCTCTTACTATCAGCTTTTTTCCCCCTTTGTGCTTCTTTTCATAAAGTTGCTGGTTTATACAAACGTCTCAAAATGTAGCGCTTTAATTTTGGCAAGAAATTACTCATAATACAGAATATTAAAAATGGCTTTAGGCTTTAAACATTTCTTTGTGAAATATTTTTTAAATTAATTTCTTTAGATTTCCTTTTCTTTATGACGTTTCTTGTGTGCATGGATTTTTTTTTTCTGGCAAAATATGCAGGAGTTGTGAATGTTTGCTCATCCCTGGTGAAATGTTGCTTTGACATTAAAGAAAAAAAAAAAACACTTAATAAATCTTAAAAAAAACCGACAAGACTTTGGTATTAAGTCTTACACCTGTCAGTTATCTTGTCAGACATTTTTGCACTTCTATTATTTAATTGAACCAATGGTTTACAGTTTTGGTGAGTCGGACCTTCTTTACAACAGACTCGATACCTGAAACGCAAAACACTTACTAATACACACACACACACACACACACACACGCACAAAAAACAAGTTGCAGGTGTAACTTTAAAGCTCTGACAGCTTTAAACTCTTACAGAAAATAAATAAATAAAAAAACATACTTTTTACACGTTATAGCCCAACATTTTTTCTTCTTGATAGCAAGCTTTTGTGAGTGTCTCAGTCTTTTAAGCTATTCGGGATATTTAATGGGTTTTGTGCTCTCAAATAAAAATATTTTAAACAAAATCGCCAAGACTCTTTTGTGAACAACACACAGTCTTGCACTGGTCGTTGAGTGTTGTGTGACGGCTTATGACTTAAGGAACTAATGTAAACGTGGTGGTTCTGATTGATTAAACATTATGTGAAAAACGAAGAGATTGCCAATCATCAAACAAAAGGAATGATGTTGATGTTCTGCGCTATTTTAGAACTGTAGTTTGGCAAAGGCAGCGGAGGAAGTGAGCAAAGACGTTCAGTCTGTGTTTGCCACGTCTACAAACACTAACCAATTAAATTCAGAGTGAGGGGAATGTTTAAGACATTAAGTGATCTTTACCCCTATTCCCATAGATCAGGGGTCTCAAACTCCAGTCCTCGAGGGCCGCTGTCCTGCAGGTTTTAGATGTGCCACAGGTACAAAACACTGGAATGAAATGACTTAATGACCTCCTCCTTGTGTAGATCAGTTCTCCAGAGCCTTAATGACCTAATGATCTATTCAGATGTGGTGCAGCAGAGGAACATCTAGAAGTTGCAGGACTGCGGCCCTCGAGGACTGGAGTTTGAGACGGTTCAGCAACTGCTGCTGCACAACTATGCACAAGAGATTTCTGAAGCAGGACTGTTTGGTCGAACTAGCGGACCAGACGCATTTGCAACCAACGCCTGATGAAGAACCTTGTGTATCCGACACATTGTGTAAGTTGGTTTGTTCATGTGACTTACCTTTAAATGTTAAAGTTCCTTCAAACTCATTTATCGGTTTGTCTCACTCTTTTTGCGTCGTGGAAGTGAAAGTTTTTCGTTATAGTTAGTTTCCGTTTGTCCACCATCGGACATACTGTAAGTTTTATTTCAGTTTTAGTGAATTTTAGTTTAGTTTTTACCCTTCCGGGTCCTCTATTGGGCAAAAATGTTGACCACCGGAAGGACCCAGGGTGGACGCGAGTGATTTGAAGGCCGCGGGCCCGTCCAGCCCCCCACCGCCAATACTTCGATGACCCACAACGGAGTTTTATGGAGCGGCTCCCGCATCGGCGTTCTCCCAGTCGGCCTCGAGAACCTCGTTCATCCACGTCTCTGTTCTTCTTCAGACGAGAACAACAGCTCCTGAGACTAAATAAATTAAATGATATTAAACATTGAACTATTGTCAAAGTCTTTGGCAATGGTGTCAGAATTGTGTGGCCTTTTATATTCGAAAAATACCACATTCCAAGACTTGCGCTTGAAATATTTTTATATGGACAATTTTCTACAGTCTTCATAAGGCAACAGGTTATTTCAGACAGGTGAAATATTTGGTTCAACCAGGTAAACTGTCAGGAACGGCGACGAAGACCAAGGCGACGACCAGGTGAGTTCAACAAAAGTATCTCTTTAAGGTATAAAGAGCCATAGTGTGGCTCTTCATACCTGACACTGGCACAGGTGAACTTAAATATACACAGGAAGGTAATCAGGAAAACAGAAAACAGCTGGAGCAATAAAGGGTAATTGAGAACACAAAGGCGTAGAAAATTTACCAAAATAACAAGCGACAATCCTGTACCATGACAGTAACTTTGGCAAATAAAGAGCAAATATTTCCAAATTCACATAATGATGATGATGATTCCCAAGATGATGGGAATAAATGCAGTAAAAAAAAACAAAAAAACTTGCTGGTAAGCTGATTTGTTCCCATGTTACAAAGAGGGAACAGATTATTTCAGGGTCACTGATGTGTAAGGATTTCCATCAGGTTCAATTAAAATTTAAAAAAATATGTATATACATTGCAATCATTAAAACATTTGAAATGTGCACTCAGAAATTATTAAAAATTAAAATGAGACTTTTTAAAAGTTTATTTAAAAAAACGTAACACTCAAAACGTCGTGCCCATATAAACAACATGCAACGAGTCTATGTCATTTCTAATAAGTCCAAATTAAAAGACAAAAGGGAATTAAATTATGTTTATTTTTTACACATTCTCAACTGATATCGCTTGTCTTCAAAGTGAAACTTTTACATTTTCTTTTAACTTCTCATGTGACATTCTGGCATTCAAATTTGCATTCTTTAGCACTTGGTCAAGGAGTGTGTTTGTGTGCTGGGCCAGAGTGCTTGATTTTACACGACAGCTTGACTCAGGTTTTCACACAGACTTTTTGCATTTTCTTACATTGCATATGGGCATGAATCTTGTAGTGACCTTCAGAGTGGCCTCATCATAAACTCTAGCCAGGATGACAAATTGTTTGCCTCTTCTTCTGTTTTTGATCCGTCGTCCATCCATGAAAGTGGTCGATACTGGATACTTTGGCCGATTCATCATCTTGCTCTGCTGCCCATGTAATTAGCTTACAATTAGCCTGCACTATGCATAGGTTCACCGATTGAATCCACCGCTATCAAGTCACTATTATACAAGTAGACAAACAACTCTTCCTTTAAGTCACATAAAAACTCTCTAGTTGTGTAAGGGAAAGCCATGGAACAGTGATGAAGACCAGGTGAGTCCAAAACATATCTCTAATGGTCAGGGAACCAAAAAGCACAACAGTGTGGGGAAAATATAAAAGTAGAGTCAACTTGGGGAAACACAACAGAATCTGATGATGCAAAGGAGGAACAGGTGAACTTAAATATACACAGGGAAGTAATCAAGACACAGAAAACAGCTGGAGCATTAAGGGGTAACAGGGAACGCAAAGGTGGAGCAAATTAACCAAAATGAGCAGCGACAAAACTAAGATCATGACAGCCCTCCCCACCTCACCCCCATCAACCAGAGGCGACCACCAGAGGCCAAAACACCAGGGGTGAAGAGAGGGGCGCTGGAAGGAAGGCAAAAAGTTCAAAACGAAAACAAAATCAGTCCAGTGCACCACCATGTGGCCAGAGTGGGGTAAGCCCAACAAAGTACGGAAACCTACCAAAATGGCGACGGCCTCCTGTTAAAAGGTCCGGAGGGTGATGATGTGGAGGGCGGAACCCCCGACACGGAAAAGAGCAGAGCAGAAGTGAAAAGTCCAGCCGACGTCGACAGAGAAGGCGGACAACCTGGAGAACCTTCGGTCAGTGACGGCGGATGACACACAGCCCATGGAGGTGGTCTGACCTGAGTCTCTGCCTGTTCTGGGCCCCCTGGGGTCCATCATGACCCCCAGAACCCGAAGGCCTCAGCGCAACGGCTGAGTCTGGGACGCTAACTGGAGGCTCTGGGATGATACCTTGAGGCGAGATGCTAACCAGTATTTATTTATTTTTTTATATTTTTTGTACATGACAGTGGTTACTAACGATTACGCACATACCTCCTCCATAATGCAATATTTGATTGGATCTTTCTACTCAGACTTATAAAGTGTCTGAACTTCAATCTTCTTATCTTGTAAAAAATGTTCGCTGCAAATCCACGATTACACCGAGGGCTGACAGTCCTTTGATTGGCTGCTGCTATCCGTCGCCAGCGTGTTTTTCCTCAATAGACGTTATAAAATAAAATGACAAGTTTGGTTTGCACCCTTGTCTGTTTTAATGCGAAATCAATTAAACAGAAGTGATATTAGGCTGCCACATGTCTGTTTTCTGACAGGCTTTACAGGAGCGGATAGGACATCCTGTCCTCTGGTCTTCCAGCAGGTACTACAAGGGGAAAAAACTACTTCCTGGTTTGGATTAGGGAAGTAAAATTTCCCCCTTATAATTTTTCTTCCTGTATGCATATTTTATTCTCTGCACGCTTTTCCACTCACAGCACATAAACAACTATTCCATAAGTGCTCTTTAAATGAATTAAAGCTTATCTAGCAAAGATGTATCATAGATCCATACATTCATCTTTGAGAAGCTGGTTCCTGCTGTTCTTTGGAGATGTTAGTGGAGGAGTCAAAGACTTCAGAATTACATTAAAGAAACATGATAATTGCGTTAATCCAACAGTGAGGAGAAACTAACACAAAACAATTGACAGATATGAGCAATTCGTCTAAATTCAATGTGAAACAGAACTGGTTATTCCTGCTTTATCTGGATTTCTTGTTCGAAACTGTAGACAATAAATTTTAAGCTGTAAGAGAAAATCAGCTTTTGCTATCTGTAATACATTATTAGAAAGGTAAGCAGAAACTGTAAGGGATAAAATACAAGCAGTGATGTCACAGCTCAACATGTGACACTGAATCAACTTCTTCCTGGTTATTTTCCCAACTAGATTTTGTTGCATGTAATTATTAGTTTTTCTTCCTCTTTACAGTTTGAGAAGGGTTTCTTTGTGAAACATGTTCCTGCTCTGCTTTGAATATTTAAATATGAAATGGTAAAATTCAGCTGCTATTTAGAGATGTGGGAAAGTAGGATATCAACAGTTTACCTGGGACTGTTTCAAGCGGCGCATCAAGAGGAGAGAACCCATTCACTGAGAGACAAAGAAAAGAAATGTAGGTTTCAAAGAAATGTAGTTTTAGTCATTATAATATTTTCATGTAAGCACATTTTTAGTTTAGAAAGAGTTGCACTATTTTTTCTACCTGCTCTGTCTCCGTCTCTCTGCTCTCATTGTTTCTCTGTCCAGTGGAGGGAGAGCTGCAGCTTTTCACTGTTTAAATGTTCTTCATCCAACAGAGACAAACTGCTGGAGGAAAATAATTCATCTGACAGCAAAGATGCAGTGGAGTCTGATTCTGCTCTTCCTGATGGGTAAGTTGATCTGAAACACAACTAGACTACGAGGAAATAAAGTTATTTCTTTGTTTTCACACTGAAATGTTAATGAAAGCAGTTTATTAACTGCTTGGGAAGAAATCCTCCCAATTTAATATGTTTTATGTTCACAGCTCAGTGTTGCTTCATTGACTGTCAGCTCTATGAGTTTCACTACATTAATGAGAATAAAAACTGGACTGAAGCTCAGCAGTACTGCAGAGAGAAACACACTGACCTGGCCACAGTGACTAACATGAAGGACATGAAGAGACTCATCAACATCTCAGCTGGATATAATACGGCAGCATGGATTGGTCTGTATGATCAAACAAATGGTACCAGAACATGGTTCTGGTCTCTGCCTGAACTGGAGTTCAATGAAAGTGAGACAAACTGGAACCCAGGAGAACCATCAGATAAAGGAATTCAAGGATCTGAGAACTGTGGGGCTGTGTATCAAGATCTCACATGGCTAGATGACGGTTGCCAGAAGACTAAATATTTCCTCTGCTATGATGGTGAGTATTAAAAAACACAGAATCTAAACTCTTTAGATTGTCCAATAAAAGTATCTGGATAAAACATTTAATGAATAAAGGAAGTAGCAATTTCACTCTCTAATAACAGGAACTGTAGCTTCAATGCATTTGCCAGTGAACCTGATTTTATGCTTAACCTGAAAAATAGTTATAAATTATGATTTGCATTTGTCTGTTTACTCCACAGAAACTAATAAAACCAATAAATATCACCTGATTAAAGACAAGACGACCTGGCTGAAAGCTCAGAGTTACTGCAGAGAGAATCACACAGACCTGATCAGTGGAACGAAGCAACTACAGGATGAAGAAGTGAAGAAATTGATGATCTCTTCAAGCGATTACACACACATTGGTTTATTCAGAGACACCTGGAGGTGGTCAGATGGAAACAGTTTCTCTTTCAGACACTGGAATAATGACTTTAACTATCCACAGTCCAACAGTGGTCAATGTGCCATGACTGTGTTTAATGATGGAGGCAGATGGAAGAATATGAACTGTGCTGAAAGAAAACCCTTCATCTGTTATGATGGTGAGTTTTTGTTGCAATAAGACAAAGTATTTAAATCTAACTGAATATGTAGGAATAAATAAAATAACTTTATTAAACTGTTGAAGACTTTCTGTTATATAAATGCTAAATCTATTAAAAGAAATTGTTACATTTACACATAAATTGCATAAAATATGTAGAAATATGAAACATTTTGAACCTTTTAAATTGTTCTTGTTGCCCAGGCTCTGTGTCTTGACATAATTGAAGCTCCTGTTGCAATGATTTATTGTGTTTATTGCTTCTTGATGTAGATAATGTGATCCTGATCAACCAAAATAAAACCTGGGAGGACGCCTTGACCTACTGCAGAGAGAACCACCATGACCTGGTCACCATCACCAACATGGATGATCAGAGATGGATCCAGGAGAAAGTCAAGAAGGCATCGACTGATTATGTCTGGACGGGTCTGCACTACGCCTGCACTCTGGATTTGTGGTTCTGGGTCAGTGATGAGATGGTCATCTATAAGAACTGGGCCGAAGGTGAACCGATGGACGACTGTGACATGTCTGGAGCCATGGAGACGAAAAGGGACCATCAGTGGTTCAAAAGAAATGATTCTGACCTGCTTAATTTCATCTGTTCTAAAGAGTAAAATCCTCTCTGCTTGTTTATTCTTCATGTGGTTCTTATTAAATGTTGGTTTCTTCCAACTTTTCTTTCCTTCTGAAAGAAAAGAAAATCTTTACATCAACAGAGATTAATTTTTCTCTGAAAGCTTAATTTCAGTTTGGGTTTTTATATGTAATATACCAGTGTGTTATGTTTGTTATTCTATTCTAATATTTCAATCCTCCAAGTTTTCATAATCATGACAAGTGCTGTCAGATATTTTGGGAAAGTGACTTTTTACTGTTTACCATCTTATAATCAAAAGTTGTGGGTTCGATTCCAGCTTCATTTTGCCACATGTTGATGTTCCTCTGAACAAGGCGTTTATCTCGATTGAAATGTATTTGTTTTTGTCTCTTATTAAAGTTTTTGATGATCTAAAATATATATAAAAAACTGAAGCAATTAAAAAAGTGCCAAAACTGTAATTGCATTTTATGACTTTTGTGCTGAATTACACTTTCATGGAGTTAAATTTGGGTCAATAAATCTGTCCCTGAATGCAACAGCAACACATAGTTAAGTCATGACTGCACCCCATCATCTGAGGGCCTGGTCTCATGCCAAAAGACGGTCAGAAGCTTGAAACTGGAAAAAAGAAGAAGAAAAAAAAATTAATCTAAAAAGCAGCTTTGAACATTTTTTTCTTTTTCAGTTTTAAAACATGTTTTTCTTTTGGCCCCAATTTTGCTCCATAGAACTCATTCTTTTTGCAAGTATGACAAACATTTCACTCACTCACTTAAAAATGTGTTACTTGTTTTAAGTATGTTTAAAAAATATTGAATTAGTTCAAGTAAATGGAGCATTGATGTCATGACCCAATGGTTTGTTTGACACGTCAGATTTGACATAAAATAAAAAAACAAACTAAAACCCAGACTCAGAAGTTCACATGGAGAGGGTTGCTGCATTTTTACAGTGATGAATTTTCTGATCTTGAATTATTTATTTTCTGTATCCATTTCAAACCCAAACATAAACACCGTCATGCAACGTCAACAAACTAACGCTCCGACGCCACATGCTATGATTGATCAAAAGTCATATGGTTTGTTTACATTGACACTATTCATAGTTTTTTATTTTCTCAGCAGACAGGTTGTTATGTTGTGAGTTTTCCTGCTTGGCAAGATTTATGAAAAGCCTGTTTCATAATTATTTTCTCCTCCGGTTTGAATATTCAAATCTTCTGTGCTGTAACTTCTGAAACTACTGATGATAGTTTCCTACTCAACATAAAGAAGCGTCATTGTAACCAATAATATCAAGGTAAAGGTAGCAGGGTTTGCTGGTGTTGCTTCCATCTTTGTGCTTTTGGTTTGCTGGATTTTTTTTTCATACCTTTGGCAGAGAGTTTATGAATACCATCATTCAATCAAGACATTTGTTTCTGTCAGAAAATTAAACAGTTAAAATATTCATTAAAAAAAACTGTAAATGCAATATTAGTGTAAAAAAAACTCTGGGTTTATGTGAGTCCATCAAAACCACAATCTCAGGGTTCTTCGTTGCCGAGTGTCGAAGTGGAAACCGTTGCTGGAGGAAGTGAACTCATGGCCCCGCCCACTTTCCTGACCATGTTCGCGCCCACAACAGTGAGGAACACACTGTGAGACTTGACAATGGTGGATGGGATTTAGTGTCTCCATTTTGTCACATGTCGTCTACTAATATGTTTTGTATAAAATGTTGCGAATTTTTGGGTAAAGAAAAAGGCTGAGCAGAGTGTCTCCTGTCTGTCTTCGTCTCTCTGCTCTCCCAGCATTGATTCTCTGTCCAGTGGAGGGAGAGCTGCAGCCACAGTGACTAACATGAAGGACATGAAGAGACTCATCAACATCTCAGCTGGAGGTCAGAGGTCAGGGCAGCTTGGATTGGTCTGACCAGTAAACCTGAATTTAAGAGACTGGAACCCAGGAGAACCATCTGATGAAAGAATTGTAAACTGAGCGTTACAATCTCACATGGGGAGATCAGGGTTGACTTTGGCCTGAATATTTCCTCTGCTATGATGGTGAGTATTAATAAAACAGATTTTAAGCTCTGTTAACTGTCTAATAAAACTGCCTGGAATAAATATTTTACAAAATGTTTAGATTGTATAGAAATAGAAAAATATGTTTCTAATATATATAAATTCACTTCCCAAGAAACTGAAACAGCTGCTGTTAAATTAACATCAAAAACATTACAAATGAAGATTTACATATGTGTGTTCACTCCACAGAAACTAATAAAACCCATAAATATCACTTGATTAGATTGAGGAAGACCTGGCAGGAAGCTCAGAGTTACTGCAGAGAGAAACACACAGACCTGATCAGTGCAACTTGAAATACCCAACAGTTTTCTGGAACTAAAGATGTTTTTAGCTACTTCTATATGCAATCATCTTTGTTTGTGAATATGATCATGAACAAATGTATAAGTTAGTTTTTCTTTTTGTGCCCGTCTTCTGTTACAGATAAAGTGATCCTGATCAAAGAAAATAAAACCTGGAAAGACGCCTTGACCTACTGCAGAGATCGTTATGATGACCTGGTCACCATCACCAACATGGATGATCAGAGATGGATCCAGGAGAAAGTCAAGAACGCATCGACTCCTTTTGTCTGGTTGGGTCTGCGCTTCAACTGCACTCTTAATTTCTGGTTCTGGGTCTGTAAGGAGAAGATCAGCTATCAGAACTCGACCTCAGCAGGATGGATGAACAACTGTAACACGTCTGGAGCCATGCAGGCTGGAGGAGAACATAGATGGTTCCAAAGAAACGACACTGAGGAACTGAACTTCATTTGTTCTAAGGTTTAAAGTTCACTCTGATCTCTGGTGAAAAAGTAACCAGACGTTTTTGGTAAAGTGACTTATTCTGTTTTGGTTTTTTCACTTTGTAAACTTTTTAAATGAAGCATATTCATGTCAGGGCAAAAAGTCATAGTTGCTGCTTGGAACATTTTTTTTTGTCATTTTGTAGTTTGTAAATGTGTTTGTTCAAGTATTTACTCTCCACTTACAACACATTACATTTAGAATGAACATCTGTAGAGTTACATTAGTTTTATTTAAAAAGTTTTATGTTAAATATATTTTGATCTGTCTGAGATTTTTGTTTGTGTCTTTGACATCAATAAACTGATTTAATCTGCAGAATGGTTTTTCCTTAATCTACACTTTAAATCTCTGGACTAAAAAGAATTCATGATGAAAAATGAGTTTCTGATGCTGTTCTGAATTAGTTAGTTTCTAACATTAACCTGGTGAACATTACACCAGTCCTGTTTTAATGTAAACAAATAGATACTAATTCTCAATATTTTGGTTCATTCCATGTTTTTCAAAGTCTGATAAAAACCTGGCCCTTGTTCTAAACTATTTACTTCGTCCAAAAGGTCTGGACCCTGGGCTGTTGAGAAACAATTGCTTCCTGGGGGCGTGGCCTCTGCTGAAGTTTGAAATTTTACCCAACCATTAACTTTTGACCATGATGTATGCAATGTGCCAGGTTGAAGCTCTAAGCTTTACCAGAAGTTGTCTGAGGGAAACGACCATCCTCCACTGTGAAGAGAGAGAAGAACCGATCGAAATGAGGCGAGTTTTTATGTTAACTCAATATTTGGAGGCGTGGCCAACATGAACTGATCGGCTTCATTCAAATCCTCTGCTGGTGAAATTACAGGCAGACTACAATTCTAAAACAGCTCAGAAAATGAATGTTATTGTTCACAACTTTTACTATTGTTCACTGATTGGCCTGATTGGTTGACATTCCTCCAGAGAAATCCACTTCAATGGGTGAAAGCAAAGACAGATCAGTGAAAGGAGATGAGAATCCAGCAGAAATATGTAGGATGGCAACGTCCAGGTTAGAGATTTATTGGTATGAATTATTTTACAATGCAATTAATACAATAAAATGGAAAGTAGAAAAATAATCTAGAAGAATTGTTGAAGATTTTGAGAAAACTTTTCTCATGTGTCCTCTGGTGTAGCAGCATCTAGTTTATTATAAGAAGAGGAAACAATTTCCTGATTGACATCAAGGAATTAACTTGCCCTGCATCCTTTTGCTTCAATACATAAGTTTTATGTTTGAACACTGTTTGTCTCACAAAATATCTAAAGACTCTTCAACACAGCATACAATATTAAATGCTCTTAAAAATCAATAAACAATTATTCTTTTAGCAAAGTTGTGTCATTGATCCATATCGTCATCTTTGAGAAGCAAAAACAAAATAATTGTATTAATCTATCAGTGAGGAGAAACTAACACTCTAAATAAACTGATTAATTAACAGCTAAGCTAAACTTAAGATGAAGCTAAACTGGTTTTATAAAAACTGGATTAAAAAAGTGACAAGTCAGTTTTCCCAGGATTTCCTGTTAAAAACACCTGATGCATAAAGCAGCTTTTCACTAGAGCTGCTGTTCTCACGATTTCATCAGTTTGTTCTGAAAGACGTTTGTAACAAAGTTTATTTGAAAGGCAAATAGAAACCAGAAGGTACAAACTAAAAGCTGTAATATTATAATCCATGTGTCCTGATCACGCGATGCTAAAAAAAGACAGTTTCCCTGTTAATTAAATCATGTTTCCAGGATGTAGAGGTCGGCTCATCTTAATATTTTCTTTCCTTTTCACAGTTCATGAATGGCTTTTTGTGAAACGTGTTCCTACCATGTTTTGAATATTAAAATGATGAAACAGTCAAATTCAGCTGCTGTTTAGCTACAAACAGTTCAGCTGGAACAGTTTTCAGCAGAGCATCAAGAGAAGAGCAACTAGTTACTGAGGAAGGAGATGTAAGTTTGATAAAAAAGTTTGTTATTAAGTGTAAATTTCATAAATGCTAACATTATTCTTTATTTCTAATATCATGTTGCTATTATAGTTAGGGAAAAACTGCACTATTATTTCCTGTCTCCGTCTCTCTGCTCTCATTGTTTCTCTGTCCAGTGGAGGGAGAGCTGCAGCTTTTCACTGTTTAAATGTTCTTCATCCAACAGAGACAAACTGCTGGAGGAAAATAATTCATCTGACAGCAAAGATGCAGTGGAGTCTGATTCTGCTCTTCCTGATGGGTAAGTTGATCTGAAACACAACTAGACTACGAGGAAATAAAGTTATTTCTTTGTTTTCACACTGAAATGTTAATGAAAGTAGTTTATTAACTGCTTGGGAAGAAATCCTCCCAATTTAATATGTTTTATGTTTACAGCTCAGTGTTGCTTCATTGACTGTCAGCTCTATCAGTTTCACTACATTAATCAGAATAAAACCTGGACTGAAGCTCAGCAGTACTGCAGAGAGAAACACACTGACCTGGCCACAGTGACTAACATGAAGGACATGAAGAGACTCATCAACATCTCAGCTGGATATAAGACGGCAGCATGGATTGGTCTGTATGATCAAACAAATGGTACCAGAACATGGTTCTGGTCTCTGCCTGAACTGGAGTTCAATGAAAGTGAGACAAACTGGAACCCAGGAGAACCATCAGATAAAGGAATTCATGGATCTGAGAACTGTGGGGCTGTGTATCAAGATCTCAAATGGGTGGATGACGGTTGCCAGAAGACTAAATATTTCCTCTGCTATGATGGTGAGTATTAAAAAACACAAAATCTAAACTCTTTAGATTGTCCAATAAAAGTATCTGGATAAAACATTTAATGAATAAAGGAAGTAGCAATTTCACTCTCAAATAACAGGAACTGTAGCTTCAATGCATTTGCCAGTGAACCTGATTTTATGCTTATCCTGAAAAATAGTTATAAATTATGATTTGCATTTGTCTGTTTACTCCACAGAAACTAATAAAACCCATAAATATCACCTGATTGAAGACATGAAGACCTGGCTGAAAGCTCAGAGTTACTGCAGAGAGAAACACACAGACCTGATCAGTGGAACGAAGCAACTACAGGATGAAGAAGTGAAGAAATTGATGATCTCTCCAAGCGATTACACACACATTGGTTTATTCAGAGACACCTGGAGGTGGTCAGATGGAAACAGTTTCTCTTTCAGACACTGGAATAATGACTTTAACTATCCACAGTCCAACAGTGGTCAATGTGCCATGACTGTGTTTAATGATGGAGGCAGATGGAAGAATGTGAGCTGTGCTGAAAGAAAACCCTTCATCTGTTATGATGGTGAGTTTTTGTTGCAATAAGACAAAGTATTTAAATCTAACTGAATATGTAGGAATAAATAAAATAACTTTATTAAACTGTTGAAGACTTTCTGTTATATAAATACTAAATCTTTTAAAATAAATTGTTACATTTACACATAAATTGCATAAAACATGTAGAAATATGAAACATTTTGAACCTTTTAAATTGTTCTTGTTGCCCAGGCTCTGTGACTTGACATAATGGAAGCTCCTGTTGCAATGATTTATTGTGTTTATTGCTTCTTGATGTAGATAAAGTGATCCTGATCAAAGAAAATAAAACCTGGAAAGACGCCTTGACCTACTGCAGAGATCATCATGATGACCTGGTCACCATCACCAACATGGATGATCAGAGATGGATCCAGGAGAAAGTCAAGAACGCATCGACTCCTTTTGTCTGGTTGGGTCTGCGCTTCAACTGCTTCAAGAACATCTGGTTCTGGGTTTGTAAGGAGAAGATCAGCTATCAGAACTCGACCTCAGCAGGATGGATGAACAACTGTAACACGTCTGGAGCCATGCAGGCTGGAGGAGAACATAGATGGTTCCAAAGAAACGACACAGAGGAACTGAACTTCATTTGTTCTAAGGTTTAAAGTTCACTCTGATCTCTGGTGACACGAGTTTGTTGTTTCTAAAGTGAATATTTTTTGTTTGGCTGTATAAACTTTTGAAATGTAATTTTAAAGTAGAAACTAATGTTACGGCTCCAGTAGGTCTCTTCATGCAGGGTTCTGGAGACAGACAGGTGTTGTTGTTTGGCCTGATTGAAGCTGCCATGAAGGTCAGGAGGTTTTTTCCTTCCCCTCCTCAGAACCCATTTGGTTTGGTTTGTGTCCTATGGTTGGTTTTTTAGGGTTGTTTTGGCTTTTGCTTATTTTTGATTATTCATGAGTTTTTTTGCTTTAATCTATTTTGGTTTCTCATTTTGGGTTTTCCATTTTCAGGTTTGATTTCTTTTGTACAATTTAATGAAAACATTTTTCTTAAAGTCAGAAAATCCTTGTGTGGTCTCCTGTAATGTTACCCCAACAAACGAACCCGGTGGACATAACAATATATTTAGACAGGAGGAAGAAAAATCTTCTTAGCAGAAGACTCTCAGTTATCGCTCTTAACATTCAGACAGTTTGTATTTTGAAACACGATAAAACAGGTTTAATATCTATGGAGAGAAAACTCTCCATACGACGATCCACAGTGATTTGTAAACCCTAAAAAAATAAAATAAAATAAACTGTTTGCAACTCAGAGTACTTGTAAATAATTGGTCAAATTTGCACACAAATATTAAAAAATTACAAATACAAAACAAAAGTACTCACACACAATTACAATTTCTACACGTCAGATTTTTAGCAAAATAAAAAATAAAAAAACAAAATCTAAATAATTTGAAAATAAAAGTATCAAATTCACTCACCAAAAAACAGAAACACTCGCTGTTAAATGAAACCGATTTCTTTAAAAAAAAAAAAAAAAAAAGTAAATAATTAAATAAAAAATTTAAAAAAATGAAGATTCACTTTTGTCTCAAAGCTGAACGCAGGGGGCGCTGTTTTTGTTTATATTTCCTCCTCAGCAGCTGATACCGACGTAAAATAAGACAAATATAGCAAAGATATTAGACGTGTTATCAAAAGATGCTGCAAAATAAAATAACTTACTAATCAACTTGAATCAGTCCGCAGAAACAAGTAGTCCTCTCCTCCCTCATGCGCAGTTCCAGAGCTGATATCAGAATCGCTCCTTGCGGCCCAGAAAACTTTTTCCAAAGCCTCCAAATCACTCAGTTTCTTCTGCTGCGCCTTCATCAATGACAGATTTCTCCAAAGTAAATCACTGATCGGCCTCATGCATAAAAGATTGCGCAGTTTTCACACTAAAACTTGGCGTTGGGAAAAATTTAGAAAAGTGAGGCGCAGAAAAAAAATAACCGGATGTATGAAACCGTGAGCACCTTTCCTTTATAAATCCTAATTTGCCTGAAATAGAGCGCAGCTGCTGGTCCGCCCTGTCGCCACCCATAAATACATGTAAACTATTATAAATACCCGGAAGTCTGCCACCACGTGAAGCAATAACCATGGCAACGTCCTTGTTCGAAGCAGTATAAGTATTTATAATAATAATAATAATTATATATTTTATCTAAAAGGTGCTTTGAGGACACATAATGTCACCTGACAAGAATAAAAATACATTTTAAAGAAAAAAAATCAAAATAAATAAATAAATAAAGAGACAATGCAAAAGCCTGTTTGAACAGCAGCGCGTTCAGCCGGGATTTAAACACAGACAGCGAGTCAGAGAGTCATTGAGTGGGAATGTGGACGTTTATTCTAAATACTAGAATGTTTCATGTCCATAAGGCGACTGGACTGAAGGATGACTGCAGCTGGACCGGTACCGGTACCAGTACCGCACTCAGAGCTCCAGGATGATCAGTGTGATCAATCTGAAGGCTCATAAACCATCATCAACATTTCCCAGCAGATCAATATGATCTCTGCTTTATGTCCATGAGCAGAGATCTTAAGACCAGGCTTCCAGGGGTAAATAACACCGAATGGTGTCAGATTTCAGTGAATTCAGGTGAGTTTTTGACGCTTTGTAGTTTGATATTGTCCACAGAAAATGTTTGTGCGTAAAATATGGCGGCGCACATTTTATGCACGAGGCCCCTGATCTGAAGGAAGACGGCCAAAAAAAAAAACAAAAAAAAACAGTCTGTGGTTCATGTTGTTTACCTGCTGCACTTAAACACATGTGAAATGTCAACCAGCTGGTGGATTGACGAGATAAATTAACAATTTAGCTAAAGATGTGAAACAAAATTGGAAGATTTTGATAAATTATAATTTGCATTTGTCTGTTTACTCCACAGAAACTAATAAAACCCATAAATATCACCTGATTAAAGAGCTGAAGACCTGGCAGGAAGCTCAGAGTTACTGCAGAGAGAAACACACAGACCTGATCAGTGGAACGAAGCAACTACAGGATGAAGAAGTGAAGAATTTGATGAACTCTTCAGATCGTTCAGCATACTTTGGTTTATTCAGAGACAACTGGAGGTGGTCAGATGGAAACAGTTTCTCTTTCAGACACTGGAATAATGACTTTAACTATCCACAATCCAACAGTGGTCAATGTGCCATGACTGTGTTTAATGATGGAGGCAGATGGAAGAATATGAACTGTGCTGAAAGAAAACCCTTCATCTGTTATGATGGTGAGTTTTTAGCTACAGTAACACAAAGTCTTTAATTTCTAGGAACTTAATTCCTAGAAAGAAAAAAGAGCCTTATTATAACATCTATGTATTTCTGTCATATATTTACTGAATGTATTAAAATAAATTTTTCTGTTATATTCCATAAATCATATAGAAACACTTTTTTAAAATCTTTTAAATAGTTCTTGTTGCCCAGGTTCGGCTTAATGACACATGAAGCTGCTGCTGCAATGATTTAGTGTGTTTGTTTCCTCTTGATGTAGATAAAGTGATCCTGATCAAAGAAGTGATGAACTGGGAGGACGCCTTGTACTACTGCAGAGATCACCACCATGACCTGGTCACCATCACCAACATGGATGACCAAATATGGATCCAGGAGAAAGTCAAGAACGCATCGACTGATTATGTCTGGACGGGTCTGCGCTACACCTGCACTCTGGATTTGTGGTTCTGGGTCAGTGATGAGGTGGTCATCTATAAGAACTGGGCCGAAGGTGAACCGACGGACGACTGTGACATGTCTGGAGCCATGGAGACGGGAGGAGAACATAAATGGTTCAAAAGAAATGATTCTGACCTGTTTAATTTCATCTGTTCTAAAGAGTAAAATCTACTCTGTTCTTTTGTTTTTGTTTCTTTCTTAGGTGTGTGATTCATATTACACGTTGGTTTGAATAATTTTACTTCCCACACTGAGAAAATACTCTTTGGTGGTGTTTGGTTTTCTAGTGTGCTGTGCAGCGTGCCAGTGTTATATATCGTCTCTTATAATTTTATGTCATTGACATCAAATGTACAAACTTTTATATGATGTATTTAATATTTCAGTGCTTTTTAAGCCATCCTTGATCTGGACGGGTTCTGTCAGATGTTTTTGCTGTTTCCAGCGAGTTAACTTGTAATCAGAAGTTGTGGGTTTGATTCCAGGTTCATCTTGCTGCTTTCTGATGTTCCCCTGAGCAAGGCACTTCAGCCCAAGTTGCGCCAATCCTCGTACTGGTGTGCGAATATGAGCTACATAAATCTCCTGTGTTTACTTGCTAATCTACTTCATTGTGTTCCCACTGGTCCTCATCTTCATTGGTTGATTTCTCCTCCTTTAATTCCTAATTCTTTTAACATAGTTAGTCACTTGTTTTCTCGACTTATTTACTTTAATCGTTTTATTGTGTGTCTAGCAGTTAAAGGCCTATTTTTCTTTTTTAGATCTCTATACGGCACTTTGTATTACATCTGATTGTGTGAAAGTGCACTACCAATAAAGTTTGATTTTGAAGCAGTATTTATATTTTATTTACATTTAATATTTTAAAATGCTCGTCATAAATTATTGACATGCTTCCCAGATATCAGTGGAACAATCTTTATTCTTATTACTTCAATCAGAACTTTTTAATAATTGCTGACCAGCATTTTTAAAATGTTTTTACTACTATCTTAACGATTTATCTTTGGCTACCTTTAAGTCTTCTACTATGTTGAATTGTGAACTTTGGCTGGGCGACATCCAAAATGTTAATATTACTTCCAGTGTGTAGAAAAAAAACATGTTAATACATTTTAAATATTCCTTAAACCTCCATGTGTTCAGGTTGAACCGTAACAGCTTGGATTGAATGTGTGACAGTCTTTCAGCAGCAGTTAAAGCGGAAAAGATTTGAGTCATTTGCCATGTAGAGAAATGACAGAAGTAAGATTTGGCCAGCAGATGGCAGTAGAGTCAGGTTAAAACAGAAGCTACTGTTTGCATCCCGTTCACTCAGGATGATTTGCGTTCTCGGATCCTTTCTCAGGAATCATAAATGTTTATGCAGGAAATTACAACACCGTCTCTGTCCTGAATTTCAAATATAGAGTCTTTTAGTAATGCAGAGGCGAAGGATGAGACAAAGTCTGATTTGCTTCATTTTTTTTCATATTTTCTTCAGTCACTTAAGGAACCGCAAAACTAATTTTGTGGTAAAGTTCTGCAGAATTCATGTGGTTTGTTTCTACGTCAGATCAGGATAAAAAAAAATTCAAGCTTATGAATTTTTACTAGGTGTTCAAATGAAAAGCTAACTGGGACTAAATGGCCAACATGGTGGAAAACTTCAATAGAGGCTAAAAAGACGTTAGATAAACTGAATGCAGATGACAAAAACTTCAACTCCATACACCATGACTTTAGTCCATCCATCCATTCATCTTCTTCCGCTTATCCGAGGTCGGGTCGCGGGGGTAGCAGTTTCAGAAGGGAGGCCCAGACTTCCCTCTCCCCAGCCACTTCTTCCAGCTCTTCCGCGGGAATCCTGAGGCGTTCCCAGGCCAGCCGAGAGACATAGTCCCTCCAGCGTGTCCTGGGTCTTCCCCGGGGCCTCCTCCCGGTGGGACGTGCCCGGAACACCTCACCAGGGAGGCGTCCAGGAGGCGTCCTGACCAGATGCCCGAGCCACCTCGACTGTCTCCTCTCGATGTGAAGGAGCAGCGGCTCTACTCTGAGTCCCTCCCGGATGACTGAGCTTCTCACCCTATCTCTAAGGGAGAGCCCAGCCACCCTACGGAGAAAACACATTTCGGCCGCTTGTATCCGCGATCTCGTTCTTTCGGTCATGACCCAAAGCTCATGACCATAAATGAGGGTGGGAACGTAGATCGACCGGTAAATCGAGAGCTTCGCTTTCTGGCTCAGCTCTCTCTTCACCACGACGGACCGGTATAACGCCCGCTTAACGGCAGACGCTGCGCCAATCCGCCTGTCGATCTCCCGCTCCCTTCTTCCCCCATTCGTGAACAAGATCCCGAGATACTTGAACTCCTCCACTTGGGGCAGGACACCCCCCCTGACCCGGAGAAGGCACTCTACCCTTTTCCGGCTCAAGACCATGGCCTCGGATTTGGAGGCACTGATCCCCATCCCGGCCGCTTCACACTCGGCTGCGAACCGCTCCAGCGAGAGCTGCAGATCACGACCTGATGAAGCCAAAAGGACCACATCGTCTGCGAAAAGCAGAGATGAGATCCTAAAGCCGCCAAATCGGATCCCCTCAACACCTTGGCTGCGCCTAGAAATTCTGTCCATGAAAGTGATGAACAGAATCGGTGACAAAGGGCAGCCCTGGCGGAGTCCAACTCTCACCGGAAAAGAGCCTGACTTACTGCCGGCAATGCGGACCAGACTCTGACCCCAGTCATACAGGGACCTGACAGCCCGTATCAAAGGGCCCGGTACCCCATACTCCCGGAGAACCCCCCACAGGGCTCCCTGAGGAACACGGTTGAACGCCTTCTCCAAGTCCACAAAACACATGTAGACTGGTTGGGCGAACTCCCATGCACCCTCCAGGACCCTGCCGAGGGTGACTTTAGTGACTTTAGTCTTGGGTTTAAAAGCTTTGAATTTGCTTGATGTGCCAACATTGAATGATTTTTCTTTTTTTTTTTCCAGAAAATTGATAATAGAATAAAAACCAGAGTATGGAGGTTTAGCCAAAAGGAGGGCAATGTTCATAGAACTGATTACCATCACATGTCAGAATCAGTGACAAATGTACAATTAAAAAAACAAAAAAAACTTAAGCATTGGTTTAAACAAACCAGTTTTATGTACGCATTAATAATTCCTCATTCATCAGGATAAAGGATGAAATTTAGCTGCTGCTCTAATTCCAGTCTACTTTCACTGCCATAAATTGCCATAATGTGACAAATATTCGCTGTTCTGATCCAATAAATAAATGCAAATTATGTCACGATGTTCTGCACTGGAAATAAAAAGTAACCGTTAAGAGGATGAGATTTTACACACACCTGATTCAAATTTCAATTTGATTTCATATTCAGCAATATAATCCAGTAATAACAGGAGATCGTTAACATAGGATAAATTGTTGCCTTTTATTTGTGTGACTCTAAGCCTTCAAGCAAAAGAACATCATGCAGAAATTGTTTTACGAAGGAAGAATCTAAATCCGTACATGGAGTTTAGAGATGACAGGAGGAGAAAAGAGGTCAAGATAAAGACTGAATGTGGAATCATCTATTTTAAAATGGTAAATATTCAGGAACTTTCCACGTTTTTTGTATATCTGGAAGATTATATAATTAAATCTACAAACACATTCCTGAGAAAACTAACAGTCTTTACTCAACAGGAATTTAATGATGAGGATCAAACTGGAGACACGGTTTGCTAGCTGACTGACTGCCAACCTTTTATCCCAGGATGAGATCACTTTAGTTTTGCCACGTTGATGGGTCCTTTTGTGCTTCATTGTTTTTTTCTTTCTCCACCTGGTTAATGAATAATATAAAAACGACTGTCAGCTGGTTTAAATATTCACATATTCAAATGTAGCTGCTGTTTAAAGAGCTGTTATAGAAACACATCAGTTTAGACTGAGGAAGCTTTTCAGCTGAACATTGAGAGACGACATCCCACATACTGAGGAAACAAGGAACCAGATGTAAGTTTCAGATACGTTTATGTTTTTTGTTATTTCTACTTATATGAACTGAAAAGTTGAGTTGAGTGTCTCCTGTCTGTCTCCGTCTCTCTGCTCTCATTGTTTCTCTGTCCAGTGGAGGGAGAGCTGCAGCTTTTCACTGTTTAAATGTTCTTCATCCAACAGAGACAAACTGCTGGAGGAAAATAATTCATCTGACAGCAAAGATGCAGTGGAGTCTGATTCTGCTCTTCCTGATGGGTAAGTTGATCTGAAACACAACTAGACTACGAGGAAATAAAGTTATTTCTTTGTTTTCACACTGAAATGTTAATGAAAGCAGCTTTGATTTTACTTCATTACAACTCGTAAGTTAACCCATCTTTAATGTTGATGAAAATGTAATACCAACATGTCTTATGACAGCTCAGTGTTGCTTCATTGACTGTCAGCTCTATCAGTTTCACTACATTAATGAGAATAAAACCTGGACTGAAGCTCAGCAGTACTGCAGAGAGAATCACACTGACCTGGCCACAGTGACTAACATGAAGGACATGAAGAGACTCATCAACATCTCAGCTGGAGATATTTAAAGATATTTCCTCTGCTCTGATGGTGAGTATTAAGAAGACACACACAGAGTCTAAATTTTTTAGATTGTTTAAAATAAAACAATCAAATTCAGTTGCAAAAAAATTAACTGCTGCTGTTTATCTGTCTGCCAGTCACCTCAATTTTTTGTTCATCTTGACAACAGATG
Organism: Xiphophorus maculatus; assembly: GCF_002775205.1. Classification (NCBI taxonomy): domain Eukaryota; kingdom Metazoa; phylum Chordata; class Actinopteri; order Cyprinodontiformes; family Poeciliidae; genus Xiphophorus; species Xiphophorus maculatus. The sequence goes on from NC_036456.1 coordinate 5,982,918, forward strand.
AGAATCCCTGCGTCTCCAAAGCCAAACCAAGGTTTCGTTCACTCCAAGTTTACCTGCAGCAGCTCTATTTCCCTCCTGCTCTCCTACATCAACAGCCTTCAACTTAAAAGCTGCATCATATGAACTTCTTCATGTTGTTTCCATGATGAGGGGATTTGAGTTTGAAAACATTTCTCACTTTGTGCCTGCTGCTAGCATGTGCTTGCTCTAAATGAAAATTAGCGCTTTCTATATTGATTTCCAGTTATGACTTCCTGGTAAAGAGCCCCCTGGTGGTTGAAGAAAAATCCTCAGAAAAGTCGCACCGGACTCCAAGCCACATGGTTCAAGTCAAGTGTGGAGAAAAAGTAGCGGCTTATAGTGTGAAAAATACAGCACTCAACTCAGTCAGGAGCAACCAATCAAAGCAAGGAGGAGGGTCATAGCGCTGTCAATCATCCTCATGCTCATGCTCTCTGTCTTTCATCAGAACCAGCGGTTGTAGCCTGCCACCCATGCTAAGGATAGTTAGCATAGACACTGATGACAGCAGATAAACAGTTTTTCAGTAATGTTAAGTTGTTTTTCCACCATTAGCACAATCATACACTGTACACGTATATGATTGGCAGCACTAAGACCCTCCTCCTGGCTCTGATTGGTTATTTTTGACCTTAAGTTTTGCATTTTTGCAGACCACAAAAGCAGCACTGGGAGGAGGTGGAGGAGCTGAATTTTTTTCACAGATTATCTGTCTCACGCCATACTGTCATGACATGGTGATGGTTTTAATAAATATAGACAAAGGACACCTTTGGAAGAGTCACATAAAGCAGCTTTAATCCACAGGGTTGAATTTTATGTCAGAACATCATTTGCATGTCTGGCGTCTTCTGGGAGGTTCTTTAACGGGAACTTTAGACCATTTTCTCCATGTCATCACTGGTGACATGCAAAGTAGGGAAAAGCAACATTTTAACTTCCTCTTTTGTAAAGAGTTTTCATAACATTCCCCTATACTGGTTTAAATATTGATATGCAGGCTATATTTATCAAAAATCTACTCTTCTCTGTGTACAGTTTTCAGCAGAAAAACAGTCGATTCAATTCTCCAAAACAGAAAACAAAATAAAAAACATCAGCAATTTGTGAGGATTTCTGCATGTTATGTTGGAAAATGTCATTAGAAATAAAAAAGTATATTTAACCCTTGATATGAAGCGTTTCATCCTACAGAGAAAAATCACTGGGGTAAAATAATCCACCTGGCAGCAAAGATGCAGTGGAGTCTGATTCTGCTCTTCCTGGTGGGTTTAGTTGATCTGAAACATTACATTCACTCTGTGCTGTGACATCACACATTGAAATGAATTATGAATAATTTTGTCTGATTTTATTTTAAAAACACCAGAAACATTTTTCCTACTAATAACACTGCAAATACTGGTGGAGATGTTATCACTGATTAGTATTTGGAGCAACAGGTTTTATGTTTACAGCTCAGTGTTGCTTCATTGACTGTCAGCTCTATCAGTTTCACTACATTAATCAGAATAAAACCTGGACTGAAGCTCAGCAGTACTGCAGAGAGAAACACACTGACCTGGCCACAGTGACTAACATGAAGGACATGGAGACTCATCAACATCTCAGCTGGAGATCAGAGGGAAGCTTGGATTGGTCTGATCAGTAAACCAGAATTTAACAGAACATGGTTCTGGTCTCTGTCTGGACTGGAGTTCAATGAAAGTGAGACAAACTGGAACCCAGGAGAACCAAATGATGGTGGATCTGAAGATTGTGCATTTCTGAATCATGATCTCAAATCTAAATCTAATTAAAATCTAATTAAACTGTGAGTTGAATCATAAAAATCTTTTCACCAACAACATAAAAAACATGGAACATTTTTCCTGTTAAACTAATTTTATGTTCATCTTAAAGAATAGAACTATAAATTTAAATGTATCTGTTCACTCCACAGAAACTGATACATCCCATAAATATCACTTGATTGAAGAGAAGATGTGTCCTCTGGTGTAGCAGCAACTAGTTTATTATAAGAAGAGGAAACAATTTCCTGATTGACATCAAGGAATTAACTTGCCCTGCATCCTTTTGAACACTGTTTGTCTCACAAAATATCTAAAGACTCTTCAACACAGCATACAATATTAAATGCTCTTAAAAATCAATAAACAATTATTCTTTTAGCAAAGTTGTGTCATTGATCCATATCGTCATCTTTGAGAAGCAAAAACAAAATAATTGTATTAATCTATCAGTGAGGAGAAACTTACACTCTAAATAAACTGATTAATTAACAGCTAAGCTAAACTTAAGATGAAGCTAAACTGGTTTTATAAAAACTGGATAAAAAAAGTGACAAGTCAGTTTTCCCAGGATTTCCTGTTAAAAACACCTGATGCATAAAGCAGCTTTTCACTAGAGCTGCTGTTCTCACGATTTCATCAGTTTGTTCTGAAAGACGTCTGTAACAAAGTTTATTTGAAAGGCAAATAGAAACCAGAAGGTACGAATGTTTTCTTTCCTTTTTAGGGTTTATGAATGCTTTTTTTTTGTGAAATGTGTTCCTACCATGTTTTGAATATTAAAATGATGAAACAGTCAAATTCAGCTGCTGTTTAGCTACAAACAGTTCAGATGGAACAGTTTTCAGCAGAGCATCAAGAGAAGAGCAACTAGTTACTGAGGAAGGAGATGTAAGTTTTATTAAAAAGTTTGTTATTCAGTGTAAATTTCATAAATGCTAACATTATTCTTTATTTCTAATATCGTGTTGCTATTTTAGTTAGTAAAAAACTGCACTATTATTTCCTGTCTCCGTCTCTCTGCTCTCATTGTTTCTCTGTCCAGTGGAGGGAGAGCTGCAGCTTTTCACTGTTTAAATGTTCTTCATCCAACAGAGACAAACTGCTGGAGGAAAATAATTCATCTGACAGCAAAGATGCAGTGGAGTCTGATTCTGCTCTTCCTGATGGGTAAGTTGATCTGAAACACAACTAGACTACGAGGAAATAAAGTTATCTCTGTGTTTTCACACTGAAATGTTAATTATGTCTTTATTTATCGCACAGAAACTTAGGCAAGATCAACTGGAATAACAGTTTTAGAACTGAAATATGTTATTTTATATGTTGGCAAATTTATTGAAATTTAATGACACATGTTAGCATTATCTTTTATGTTTACAGCTCAGTGTTGCTTCATGGACTGTCAGCTCTATGAGTTTCATTACATTAATCAGAATAAAACCTGGACTGAAGCTCAGCAGTACTGCAGAGAGAAACACACTGACCTGGCCACAGTGACTAACATGAAGGACATGAAGAGACTCATCAACATCTCAGCTGGATATCAGAGGGAAGCTTGGATTGGTCTGATCAGTAAAGCAGAATTTACCAGAACATGGTTCTGGTCTCTGTCTGGAGTGGAGTTCAATGAAAGTGAGACAAACTGGAACCCAGGAGAACCACATGATAGAGGAAATCAAGGTTCTGAAAACTGTGTATTTCTGAATCATGTTCTCAAATGGGAAGTTACTGGTTGCGGGGCCATCAAGTACTTTGTCTGCTTTAATCGTGAGTATTAATAAAACACAGAATGATGACTAAGAACATAATCTAATTAAATTGTGAGTTGAATCATGAAAATCTTTCCATCACCAACCTAAAAAAACATGGAACATGTTTCCTGTTTGTGTTTCCCAGTGAAACTAATTTTATGTTCAGCTTAAAGAATAGAACTGTAAATTTAAATGTATCTGTTCACTCCACAGAAACTAATACAACCAATAAATATCACTTGATTGAACAGAGGAAGACCTGGCAGGAAGCTCAGAGTTACTGCAGAGAGAAACACACAGACCTGATCAGTGGAATGAAGCAACTGAAAGATTTGATGATCTATGATTATCAACTATACTTTGGTTTATTCAGAGACACCTGGAGGTGGTCAGATGGAAACAGTTTCTCTTTCAGACACTGGAATAATGACTTTAACTATCCACAGTCCAACAGTGGTCAATGTGCCATGACTGTGTTTAATGATGGAGGCAGATGGAAGAATATGAACTGTGATGAAAAAAAACCCTTCATCTGTTACGATGGTGAGATGTTGCAACTTAAATGTTCACACATTAATTTTTAATGTGTTAATAAAAATATGTTTGTCTTCTATGTATTCCTAAGAAGTACATTCATTTTTCATTATAAAGTTGTGAAGAATTTTTTTTGTGCTCACATTGTATGACAGATAAATTGATCCTGATCAAAGAGAAGATGAACTGGGAGGACGCCTTGTACTACTGCAGAGATCATCACCATGACCTGGTCACCATCACCAACATGGATCAACAGATATCAGTTCAGCAGGAAGCCCAGTTCGCATCGACTGATTATGTCTGGACGGGTCTGCACTACACCTGCACTCTGGATTTCTGGTTCTGGGTCAGTGATGAGGTGGTCATCTATCAGAACTGGGCCAAAGGTGAACCGATGGACGACTGTGACATGTCTGGAGCCATGGAGACGGGAGGAAAACATAAATGGTTCAAAAGAAATGATTCTGACCTGTTTAATTTCATCTGTTCTAAAGAGTAAAATCCTCTCTGCTTGTTTATTCTTCATGTGGTTCTTATTAAATGTTGGTTTCTTCCAACTTTACTTTCCTTCTGAAAGAAAAGAAAATCTTTATGTCAACAGTGATGAGCTTTTCTCTGAAAGCTTAATTTCAGTTTGGGTTTTTATATGTAATATACCAGTGTGTTATGTTTGTTATTCTATTCTAATATTTCAATCCTCCAAGTTTTCATAATCACGACAAGTGCTGTCAGATATTTTGGGAAAGTGACTTTTTACTGTTTACCATCTTATAATCAAAAGTTGTGGGTTCGATTCCAGCTTCATTTTGCCACATGTTGATGTTCCTCTGAACAAGGCGTTTATCTCGATTGAAATGTATTTGTTTTTGTCTCTTATTAAAGTTTTTGATGATCTAAAATATATATAAAAAACTGAAGCAATTAAAAAAGTGCCAAAACTGTAATTGCATTTGGGACTTTTGTGCTGAATTACACTTTCGTGGAGTTAAATTTGGGTCAATAAATCTGTCCCTGAATGCAACAGCAATACATAGTTAAGTCATGACTCTGCACCCCCATCATCTGAGGGCCTGGTCTCATGCCAAAAGACGGTCAGATGCTTGAAATTGGAAAAAACAAGAAAAAAAAAATAAATCTAAAAAGCAGCTTTGAATTTTTTCTTCTTTTTCAGTTTTAAAACATTTTTTTCTTTTGAACAAACTGGCATCAATTGTGCTCCATAGAACTCATTCTTTTTGCAAGTATGACAAGCATTTCACTCACTCACTTAAAATTTGTTACTTGTTTTAAGTATGTTTAAAAATTATTGAATTAGTTCAAGTAAATGGAGCATTGAAGTCATGACCCAATGGTTTGTTTGACACGTCAGATTTGACATAAAATAAAAAAACAAACTAAAACCCAGACTCAGAAGTTCACATGGAGAGGGTTGCTGCATTTTTACAGTGATGAATTTTCTGATCTTGAATTATTTGTTTTCTGTATCCATTTCAAACACAAACATAAACACCATCATGCAACGTCAACAAGCTAACGCTCCGACGCCACATGCTATGATTGATCAAAAGTCACACAATTCATGGTTTGTTTACACTGACACATTAAAAATAGCTTCTATTCAAAGTTTTTTTTTCTTCTTCTCAACAAACCGGTTGTCACCAAGTAAGTTTTCCTGCTTTGCATGGTTTTTGAAAAACCTGTTTCATAACACTGGTCAACAGCCAAAAAAATTGTCTGGGGTTTTTCCAATTGTTTTAGGGTCATTTTTAATGACCTGAATCCAAAAATCACATTGGTTTTGCTCAATCAGGTCAACTTCCTGAACTAAGCTACATATTAGCTGGGATGCAGCCATGACGGCTGATCACTGTTGGACTCTGAGGAGAGAAAGTCCTGCTGCTCAGCAGACGAGGCGATTGAAGAAATGCAAGTTCAGGCCCTGAATTTTGCACAATGAAGACGTAATGTCCAATTTACATGTATTTACCCTGATCACTGTTTATTACTGAATTTGCAGAAATCCTACTTTGTATCATTTAATTAATATACTCTGTTAGAAAACGACTTTTTTTTCCCTAAAACCTTTTTTTTTGGATGAGAAATCGTGACTGAACTGATAATGTCACAAAAATGTCATCAATTTCGTCAGAAGATTGGATTTCTCTGACTCAAATTAGAAGAAAAACCTGACCTGATTGAGAAAAATGGATGTTTTTACATTTTCACATTTTTTTTGGATTATGGACAAAAAAAATCACATCGAACTGCAGATGCTTGTTTATGTGGCTTTTAATGGAGTTTTTAAAGGTCCAGTTTCATCGGCAAAACAGCCTCGTTATTGTTGCTTTATTTTGGTCAGGTATTGATATTATATCATATGCTTAATATATTATCAAAGGCTTCAGCTGTTTTGATTATAAAGTTATTGAATAAACTATCATACTGTGAAGTGAATTCCTGTTTTTTTTCTCGTCACTGCCGATGAGTTTTTCAACAAAGTAAATGAAACTAAAATTCCACATAAGTAACCATTTCAACAAAACCATCTTATTAACACAATAACTATGTATGTCCCTTTAAGAAATTAGGTTTAGGCAAATTGAGGAAGTCAGTTCAGGACAGCAGGTCGCCATCACTTTTGTACATAAGTATAAGTCATGCTAGTATGTTAAACTGAATGAGGTGTTTTGCGTCTGGAGAAACTTGCTCTATTGTTGTCACACATGTAGGAGTTTTAGCACCACCTAGTGGTTGTTCTGTAATTAGTTTTTCCAGATAGATTCAGATGTTATTTAAATGTCGGACACAAATAAACAATCCAGAGCTATCTGTGTTTAACCCTCATGTTGTCCTGCGGGTCTAAAGTGACCCACTGGCATGTTTGGCTGTAGACGAAATACCCTAAACGATCTTTTTACGACTTGAAATTTTATGACTTTTCCTAAATTGACCCCGTCATTAGAAAATATACTTTGTTGTTTATATTTCCACGTGGGCTGTACACCGCTAGGGTACAAGGATTGTCCTGTGGGTCATTTCTGACCCCGTAAATTATAAAAGCATTTAAACGCCAGAAAAAGAGTTCAAAGGCCACACACAAACTGTCTCTAATACATACACGCCCCCACCCACACACCCGGCCACACACACATACACACACTTATACACACACATATCAAATAAACTGGATTAATGTACGAATTGAAATTGCGTTTCTCAATCTGCAGCTAACCTCCCACATCACACAAGTTCCCAAACACAACAAAAATAAAAACAATCTCAGACATAATAAAAACAAATTAAGGTATAGAGGATATGAAGGTACGCTGAATCCGAGTACCACTAGTTGGTTCCTTGCTGACGCCATTCAGTAGATGTTTCACCAACAGGAGCTACGTTGTATGTCTGCACGTTCTGTCCTACATGGGATCTTCAGCATAAGATGTTGAACAAATTCTTGTGCTGAAGATGTTCAACATAGCAACGTCTTCATATGAAGATGTTCTTGAACGTCTTGTGTTCAACATTTTGTGTTCAACGTTTGATTTTCTTCATCTCATGTTTAACGTGGGATAGGATAGGATGACCTTTGTCTTACGTTGAAGATGGTCAACATAAGAGCGACTTTATAAGATGAACATCTCCATCTCATGACGATGTGCTTCATCTTAAGTTCAAGGTGAGGTGGGAAGGACAGGATGCTCTTTGGCTTATGTTGAAGATGTTCAATATAACATCTTATAAGTTCAACACCTTATGTTGAACCCACCTGTGTTCCTTGTTCTCCGTTGGATCCTTGTCTTGTCGCGTCAAATATGTTGTCAGATGTCTATTTGGTTACCAGTTGCTACCAGTTTTGAGCTTTTAGCCTCCTGCTCATTCTGTGCTGCCTGGATTTTGGACTTTGGATTTGTAATTCGTATCGTCATTAAAACATTGTTCTTTCATTCCAACCTGGGTCCTCGGCGTCATCCTCACCACCTCTTCACCGCACTTCATGACAAGGACATTATAACGCAAAAGGAAAAAAACAAAACCATGTCCCTACGGGGCTCCGTAACGGAAAACGAGAAATAGATTTGGACTGAAGAATACAGTAAACAGAGAGTGCTGTGAACAGAACCACTTACAGTCTCTGAGGAACATTTTCAAATTGAACTCCAGGAATTTGCCAGGAATACAGCAAAGATCAGGCCATAGAAATGAAGCATCTGGTCTGGATGATGGTCATTCAAATCTTTCTGGTAAAGAGAGGAGAAAGGATTTTGTCTATTAAGAAATAATCAGCAACTGAGTGAGTATGTATATGTGGAACAGTTGTGGTTGTAGTGTAGAGGTGTGGAGTTGTGTTACCAGTTTTTTGATGGAATAACAACAGTATTCACTCTTAATAAGGAAAAAACCCCTCATAGTTAATCATTAGTAAGATATTTGATCAATAAAAAGTGCTGTGCTCTCTCACTCACTCCCCACCATCCTGCATCTGTGTATGTGGTGGGCGGATCAGTCCAAGATATCAATAACATCGATACCAAGTGGATATCAGTATCGGATTGATACTAGCTTTGTAAGATCGATACTTTAGTTTCGATCTTTGTATTGTAGTTTCTCAAACACAAACAAACACAAACACACAAACACCAGCAACACCTCCTGACCCCAATTGGGACAAGGGTGTACAGCAGGCGTCTCAAACTCCAGTCCTCGAGGGCCGCAGTCCTGCAGGTTTTAGATGTGCCACAGGTACAAAACACTGGAATGAAATGACTTAATTACCTCCTCCTTGTGTAGATCAGTTCTCCAGAGCCTTAATGACCTAATTATTCTGTTCAGGTATTGCAGCAGAGGCACAACTAAAAGTTGCAGGACTGCGGCCCTCGAGGACTGGAGTTTGAGACCCCTGGTGTACAGAAAATGGATGGATGGATGTATACACCTATAAGCTTTGTCCACATTCTGTTCTGTTCACTCCCCACCATCCTGCATCTGTGTATGTGGTGGGCGGATCAATCCAAGATACCAAGAACATCGATACCAAGTGGATATCAGTATCGGATTGATTCTAGCTTTGTAAGATTGATACTTTAGTGTCGATATTTTACTTGATCTTTGTATTGTAGTTTCTCAACTCTGCCTCAAAAAAGATTTGGGTTTGATTTGCTCTCAATTGATAATTGTTTTCCTGCTTTGTTTATTTAGGAAAAGTGCACACAAGTCATGGTGACATTAGTAAAGTATCTTGTAAACATCTGTACGACCTGAAACGTTCCCTGGAGATAAACACCAGCAACCCGTCCTGACCCCAATTGGGATAAGGGTGTACAGCAGGAGTCTCAAACTCCAGTCCTGCAGGTTTTAGATGTGCCACAGGTACAAAACGCTGGAATGAAATGACTTAATTACCTCCTCCTTGTGTAGATCAGTTCTCCAGAGCCTTAATGACCTAATTATTCTGTTCAGGTGGTGCAGCAGAGGCACATCTAAAAGTTGCAGGACTGCGGCCCTCGAGGACTGGAGTTTGAGACCCCTGGTGTACAGGAAATGGATGGATGGATGTATACATGTCATGATGGTAGTTTTTAACAAGCCCACATGCAGAACACAAGATAGGAGAGGTAGGATCAGTGTTAAATGATTTAATAATGATCACACAATTATCAGCGAGAATCAGGATGGTCTGGTCCAGGGGCAAAAACAGTGACGGCAACAATGGTTCACTACGAGGAAAGAACAGAGTGGTGAGTTCAGGGGTCGTGGGAAGGAAGGAAATCTTTCTGGGAAAAAACAGGCTGATCTTACTTGTTGCAGATGAACAGAGTCTTGGAGGGGAAACAAAGTATGTCCGGGGTCTCGGTTCTTGGTGGGTCCAGGAACAACGGAGGAGTGCGGCGGGCAGCGGACAGGTAGGCACGGGTGCAGCGGGGAGACGGAGGAGTGGTACGGCCGCCAGCCGTGGGGTCCAGGAGATAATTGCCAAACAACGGAGAGGTGAGTCTGGGAACTCGGGCAACCTGTGGATACTTTCCACGGCGTCACGAGGGTGGTACATAAACCAGGAATTCAACCGGGATCTCATCAAAGGATCACCGTGACTGGCTAACACTCAGGCGACGCTGGACTGGCGGCCAACTCCTTAAGTCTGCGCCGCTGATGAAGATGATCACTAACAGCTGCGGATAATAATGCACCGCACTCCAGCCGGAACCTGTCGCCATCTGGTGGTAAAAGGTAATAAGGGTGCACAGGAACTCCCACCATGCAGCCAGAACCCCGGAACATAACAGTACCCCCCCCTCAACGGTCGCCACCTGGCGGCCTAGACGAACTGGAAGGCAACGAGGAACGATAGTCGGAGATAAGGGAAGGGTCCAGGATGGAAGAACCAGAGATCCAGGATCTGTCCTCCGGACCGTAGCCCTCCCAATCGACGAGGTACTGCCAGCCGCGACCTCGCCGACGGGAGTCCACGATCCGACGGATGGTGTAAGCAGGATGACCATCAATGTCACGGGGGGGTGGAGGGGGTTCGGCTGGAGGGCAGAGCGTGCTGGTCTGGACAGGTTTGATCTGGGACACATGGAAGGTGGGGTGGACGCGGAGGGAGGCGGGCAGACGGAGACGGACAGCCGACGGACTGATTACGGTTTCAATGGGGAAGGGACCAATGTATCGGTGAGAGAGCTTTCTGGAAATGGATTTGAGCGGAACGTCACGTGAAGAAAGCCAAACCTGTTGACCTGGGACTTATATGGGTGCTGGTCTCCTCTTCCGGTCAGCCAGGCGCTTATTTCTACCTGCAGTGTGGTTGAGGTTACGGATAACGGTGTTCCAGACTTTCCGACAACGGCGGATGTGATGACGGACTGAGGTGACTGAAATATCCTCTTCCTCTGAGGAAAGAAGAGGGGGTTGATAACCAATGGAAGCCTCGAACGGGGACATACCGGTAGCTGCCGAGATGTGGCTGTTGTGAGCGTACTCCACCCAAGGGAGGAATTGGGACCAGTCAGAGGGGTTGGTGGAGGTGAAGCAGCGGAGGGTGGTTTCCAGGTCCTGGTTGAGCCGTTCGGTTTGACCGTTGGTCTGGGGGTGAAAGCCGGAAGAGAGTGAGACAGATGCGTTGAGAGCCGAACAGAAACTTTTCCAAACCTGAGAGACGAACTGAGGACCTCGGTCAGAGAGGATGTCCTGTGGGATGCCATGGAGTCGGAAAACGTGTTTGATCAGAAGTTGAGCGGTTTGAAAAGCCGTGGGTAACTTACGGAGAGGAACGAAGTGGCAGGTCTTGGAGAAACGGTCGACGATGGAGAGGACGGCGGTCATGCCCTTGGAAGGAGGTAGGCCGGTAACAAAATCTATAGATATGTGAGACCATGGCCGTTTGGGGATGGGGAGAGGTTGCAGGAGACCAGATGGAGGTTGGTGAGAGGTCTTATTTCTGGAACAGGTGGTGCAGGCTTGGACATACTCACTGACATCTTTATGGACAGAAGGCCACCAAAACTTGCGGAGGACGAGTGCAATGGTACGGCTTATTCCGGGATGTGCAGAGAATTTTGAGGCATGGATCCAGTGGAGAAAACGGGCTCGGACAGAGACAGGAACATAGAGCTTGTTGGGAGGACAGGTGTCGGGTGCAGGTTCTGTCAACTGAGCTTGTATAATGATGTCTTCGATCTCCCAGGTAATGGTGGCGACTGTACAACTGGGAGGAAGAATAGTGGCAGGGGCCTTCTCGGAATCATCAGACGAATACAGGCGGGAAAGTGCGTCAGGTTTGATGTTACGGGAACCAGGGCGATATGAGATGGAGAGATTGAATCGAGAGAAAAATAGCGACCAGCGTGACTGGCGTGGGTTGAGCCTCCGGGCAGACTGAAGGTAGGACAAGTTCTTGTGATCGGTCCAGACCAGCACCGGATGCTCCGCTCCCTCCAGCCAATGTCTCCATTCTTCCAGGGCTAATTTTACAGCTAGTAGCTCCCGATCTCCCACATCATAGTTTCTCTCTGGAGGTGATAATCTGCGGGAAAAAAAGGCACATGGGTGAGTTTTATTGTCGCCAGGAGAGATCTGGGATAAAACCGCACCAACTCCGGTGTCCGAGGCGTCGACCTCGACAATGAACTGTCGGGACGGGTCTGGCTGAATCAGGATGGGTGCGTTGGCGAAGAGGGTCTTGAGGCGTGAGAACGCCGCTTCAGCCTCCGGAGTCCAACTAAAAGGGATCTTGGAAGAGGTTAGTGCAGTTAGTGGTAAAGCTGTCTGACTGTAGTTTCTGATAAAACGGCGGTAAAAGTTTGCAAATCCGAGGAAGCGTTGGAGCTGCTTGCGGGTTTCGGGTGTGGGCCACTGCAGTACTGCCTGGATCTTCTCCTCCGTTGGCCGTACCTGTCCGCCCCCTAACATGAAACCCAAGAAGGAAATTGACGGCTTGTGGAACTCACACTTCTCAGCTTTGACAAATAGTTTGTTCTCGAGCAGTCTTTGGAGAACCATGCGAACGTGGCGTCTGTGTGTCTCTAGAGTCTGTGAATAAATGAGAATGTCATCCAGGTATACGAAAACAAAGATGTTCAGAAAGTCTCTTAAAACATCGTTTACCAGGGCTTGAAAAAATGCAGGCGCATTGGATAAGCCAAAAGGCATCACGCAGTACTCAAAATGGCCAGTAGGTGGCTTAAATGCAGTCTTCCACTCGTCACCCTTGCGTATGCGCAGAAGATGGTAAGCGTTTCTCAGGTCGAGTTTGGAAAAAACTGTAGCACCGTGCACCGGTTCGAAGGCAGATGATAATAATGGCAGGGGATACTTATTCTTAACTGTAATATTGTTTAACCCTCTATAGTCTATGCAGGGTCTCAGGGATCCATCTTTCTTCCCCACAAAAAAAAATCCAGCTCCCAGAGGGGAAGATGAGGTGCGGATTACACCGGCTGCCAAAGACTCCTTTATATATTTGTCCATAGCGTCTCTTTCAGGTCGAGAAATATTGTATAAGCGACTGGTGGGTAACGGAGCCCCCGGCAGGAGGTCTATGGAACAATCATATGGACGGTGAGGAGGGAGAGAAAGAGCCTTGGACTTACTGAACACCGGAGCGAGGTCGTGGTATTCAGAGGGGATTGTGGAGAGATCGACTGGGTCCGCCTCCTGAGGCTCAGCCGGCGGAGGACCTGGGGGAACAGCTGAGCGGAGACAAGATGAGTGACAAGAAGCGGACCAGGACTCTAGGTGTTTTTCGGTCCAGTTTATTTGTGGGTTGTGAAGTTGTAACCAGTGGAAGCCTAAAATTATGGGGGAATTGGCTGATGAAAATACAAAAAATGAAATAAACTCACTGTGATTACCAGAAATGATGAGGTGGAGTGGTTTGGTTTTATGTGTGATGTGTGGCAGCGTTTTTCCATCTAATGCTGTGACTCGCAGTGGAACAGGTAGTGGTTCGGTCTCTATTTTCATCTGTTTCACCAGGGAGTCGTCGATCAAATCTTGTTCGCAACCAGAGTCGACCAGGGCGGATAAAGAAAATGACTGGGTCTGAATCAAAATGGTTGCGGGCAACAGTAAGCGAGGAGAGTCTTTTTCGCTGGGATGGTCCGCCAACCTCCTCGCTGCTACGGGCGGACCGGGAGGTTTAAACGAACCGGACAGTTGGCCAGAAAATGACCCGGGGAACCACAATAAATACAAAGGCGGGCTGAAATGCGCCGCTGGCGCTCCTCAGGAGTCAGGCGAGTCCGACCTAACTGCATGGGCTCGGGTTCCTGAAAGGCTCGGGGCGGAGAAACTGCCGAGGGGGAAGCGGAGCCACCGAGGTGTCTAAATGGTTGGCTCCTACGACCCCAATCTCTCCTTCGGGACCGGATTCTGTGATCCAGTCGGATGGTCTGGCTAATTAATTCCTCTAGGGTCCTAGGTTCTTCAAAAGTAGCCAGCTCATCCTTAATGTTTTCATTTAACGCGTTATAATATGCGCTCTTAAGCGCGGCTGGGTTCCAGCCTGTCGCTGCAGCCTTGATGCGGAAATCAACGGAAAATTCCGCCACAGTTCTATTTCCTTGTTTAATATTCCACAACTCTCTGGAATTAAATGACTGGTCAGCATCTTGACAAAACACCTGTCTGAACTCTTTTATGAATTCATCAAATGAACAGCCATAGCGTGCTGGATCTGGGAAACGAGCTTCGGCCCATAACAAAGCTTGTCCCGACAACGAGGACAGGACGTATGCAATCTTGGAGCTGTCGTAAGGGAAGCTTCTCGGGGAGTGATTGAACATTATCGAGCATTGAAGGAGAAAACCATTACATTTTCTCCGGTCACCTGTGAATCTTTCGGGTGTAGGTGGACGGACCTCAGAAAACGTGGATTGGATCTCCGGAGCTGGGTTTGAAGCAAGAGCTGAGTCAGAAGCTGGAGCGGGATCTGGAGGAGAAGTTTGAGGGGCTGAACCTCGAAGGAAACGGGTTAATTCAGACAGTTGTTGGTTCGTTTCAGTTTGGATTCTACTTAACTCTCTTAATGCGTTTTCATGAGTTTGCAATGTAGATTGTTGTTCGGCTAAGGCTCTCCGGATTGCGTCTGCTGGGCTGATTTGTTGGCCTGAGTGTTCTGTCATGATGGTAGTTTTTAACAAGCCCACATGCAGAACACAAGATAGGAGAGGTAGGATCAGTGTTAAATGATTTAATAATGATCACACAATTATCAGCGAGAATCAGGATGGTCTGGTCGAGGGGCAAAAACAGTGACGGCAACAATGGTTCACTACGAGGAAAGAACAGAGTGGTGAGTTCAGGGGTCGTGGGAAGGAAGGAAATCTTTCTGGGAAAAAACAGGCTGATCTTACTTGTTGCAAATGAACAGAGTCTTGGAGGGGAAACAAAGTATGTCCGGGGTCTCGGTTCTTGGTGGGTCCAGGAACAACGGAGGAGTGCGGCGGGCAACGGACAGGTAGGCACGGGTGCAGCGGGGAGACGGAGGAGTGGTACGGCCGCCAGCCGTGGGGTCCAGGAGATAATTGCCAAACAACGGAGAGGTGAGTCTGGGAACTCGGGCAACCTGTGGATACTTTCCACGGCGTCACGAGGGTGGTACATAAACCAGGAATTCAACCGGGATCTCATCAAAGGATCACCGTGACTGGCTAACACTCAGGCGACGCTGGACTGGCGGCCAACTCCTTAAGTCTGCGCCGCTGATGAAGATGATCACTAACAGCTGCGGATAATAATGCACCGCACTCCAGCCGGAACCTGTCGCCATCTGGTGGTAAAAGGTAATAAGGGTGCACAGGAACTCCCACCATGCAGCCAGAACCCCGGAACATAACAATACACCTATAAGCTTTGTCCACATTCTGTTCTAGGAAAAGAAAGGAAGGAGCAAAGAAAGAAAGATGAAAGAATTCATATTTCCTAAAGTAGCTGCTTTGCTTTCCTACACACCTGCTATTCTTAAAGCTGCAAAATGTAACTTTTATTTTTTTAAATAATGTTTTTAACATATTAGTTAACATTATTATTATGTCATGACAGTATAAGACAGATAGACTGTGTCTGACGGTGCATTTTTTGCAGACCACAAAAGCAGCACTGGGAGGAGGTGGAGGAGCTGAATTTTTTTCACAGATTATCTGTCTCACGTCATACTGTCATGACATGGTGATGGTTTTAATAAATATAGACAAAGGACACCTTTGGAAGAGTCACATAAAGCAGCTTTAATCCACAGGGTTGAATTTTATGTCAGAACACCATTTGCATGTCTGGCGTCTTCTGGGAGGTTCTTTAACGGGAACTTTAGACCATTTTCTCCATGTCATCACTGGTGACATGCAAAGTAGGGAAAAGCAACATTTTAACTTCCTCTTTTGTAAAGAGTTTTCATAACATTCCCCTATACTGGTTTAAATATTGATATGCAGGCTATATTTATCAAAAATCTACTCTTCTCTGTGTACAGTTTTCAACAGAAAAACAGTCGATTCAATTCTCCAAAACAAAAAACAAAATAAAAAACATCAGCAATTTGTGAGGATTTCTGCATGTTATGTTGGAAAATGTCATTAGAAATAAAAAAGTATATTTAACCCTTGATATGAAGCGTTTCATCCTACAGAGAAAAATCACTGGGGTAAAATAATCCACATGGCAGCAAAGATGCAGTGGAGTCTGATTCTGCTCTTCCTGATGGGTTTAGTTGATCTGAAACATTACATTCACTCTGTGCTGTGACATCACACATTGAAATGAATTATGAATAATTTTGTCTGATTTTATTTTAAAAACACCAGAAACATTTTTCCTACTAATAACACTGCAAATACTGGTGGAGATGTTATCACTGATTAGTATTTTGAGCAACAGGTTTTATGTTTACAGCTCAGTGTTGCTTCATTGACTGTCAGCTCTATCAGTTTCACTACATTAATGAGAATAAAACCTGGACTGAAGCTCAGCAGTACTGCGGAGAGAAACACACTGACCTGGCCACAGTGACTAACATGAAGGACATGGAGAGACTCATCAACATCTCAGCTGGAGATCAGAGTGAAGCTTGGATTGGTCTGATCAGTAGAGCAGAATTTACCAGAACATGGTTCTGGTTTCTGTCTGGACTGGAGTTCAATGAAAGTGAGACAAACTGGAACCCAGGAGAACCAAATGATGGTGGATCTGAAAATTGTGCATTTCTGAATCATGATCTCAAATCTAAATCTAATTAAAATCTAATTAAACTGTGAGTTGAATCATAAAAATCTTTTCACCAACAACATAAAAAACATGGAACATTTTTCCTGTTAAACTAATTTTATGTTCATCTTAAAGAATAGAACTGTAGATTGAAATGTATCTGTTCACTCCACAGAAACTGATACAACCAATAAATATCACTTGATTAAAGAGAAGATGTGTCCTCTGGTGTAGCAGCATCTAGTTTATTATAAGAAGAGGAAACAATTTCCTGATTGACATCAAGGAATTAACTTGCCCTGCATCCTTTTGAACACTGTTTGTCTCACAAAATATCTAAAGACTCTTCAACACAGCATACAATATTAAATGCTCTTAAAAATCAATAAACAATTATTCTTTTAGCAAAGTTGTGTCATTGATCCATATTGTCATCTTTGAGAAGCAAAAACAAAATAATTGTATTAATCTATCAGTGAGGAGAAACTTACACTCTAAATAAACTGATTAATTAACAGCTAAGCTAAACTTAAGATGAAGCTAAACTGGTTTTATAAAAACTGGATAAAAAAAGTGACAAGTCAGTTTTCCCAGGATTTCCTGTTAAAAACACCTGATGCATAAAGCAGCTTTTCACTAGAGCTGCTGTTCTCACGATTTCATCAGTTTGTTCTGAAAGACGTTTGTAACAAAGTTTATTTGAAAGGCAAATAGAAACCAGAAGGTACGAATGTTTTCTTTCCTTTTTAGGGTTTATGAATGCTTTTTTTTGTGAAACGTGCTCCTACCATGTTTTGAATATTAAAATGATGAAACAGTCAAATTCAGCTGCTGTTTGGCTGCAAACAGTTCAGATGGAACAGTTTTCAGCAGAGCATCAAGAGAAGAGCAACTAGTTACTGAGGAAGGAGATGTAAGTTTGATAAAAAAGCTTACTATTAAGTGTAAATTTCATAAATGCTTAAATTATTCTTTATTTCTAATATCATGTTGCTATTATAGTCAGGAAAAAACTGCACTATTATTTCCTGTCTCCGTCTCTCTGCTCTCATTGTTTCTCTGTCCAGTGGAGGGAGAGCTGCAGCTTCTCACTGTTTAAATGTTCTTCATCCAACAGAGACAAACTGCTGGAGGAAAATAATTCATCTGACAGCAAAGATGCAGTGGAGTCTGATTCTGCTCTTCCTGATGGGTAAGTTGATCTGAAACACAACTAGACTACGAGGAAATAAAGTTATTTCTTTGTTTTCACACTGAAATGTTAATGAAAGCAGTTTATTAACTGCTTGGGAAGAAATCCTCCCAATTTAATATGTTTTATATTCACAGCTCAGTGTTGCTTCATTGACTGTCAGCTCTATGAGTTTCACTACATTAATGAGAATAAAACCTGGACTGAAGCTCAGCAGTACTGCAGAGAGAAACACACTGACCTGGCCACAGTGACTAACATGAAGGACATGAAGAGACTCATCAACATCTCAGCTGGAGATCAGAGGGAAGCTTGGATTGGTCTGATCAGTAAACCAGAATTTAACAGAACATGGTTCTGGTGTCTGTCTGGAGTGGAGTTCAATGAAAGTGAGACAAACTGGAAAGAAGGAGAACCAACTGATAAAGGAATTAAAGGTTCTGAGAACTGTGGGGCTGTGTATAAAAATCTCACATGGCAAGATGGCGGTTGCCTGTGGCCTAAATTTTTCCTCTGCTATGATGGTGAGTATTAAAAAACACAGAATCTAAACTCTGTTGATTATCCAATAAAATACAAATAAAATAAAACAATAAAAGTATCTGGATAAAACATTTAATGAATATAGGAAGTAGCAATTTCACTCTCTAATAACAGGAACTTATTAGATTTGCATTTGCCAGTGAACCTGATTTTATGCTTATCCTGAAAAATAGTTAGAAATTATGATTTGCATTTGTCTGTTTACTCCACAGAAACTAATAAAACCCATAAATATCACCTGATTAAAGAGGAGAAGACCTGGCAGAAAGCTCAGAGTTACTGCAGAGAGAATCACACAGACCTGATCAGTGGAACGAAGCAACTACAGGATGAAGAAGTGAAGAATTTGATGAACTCTTCAGATCGTTCAGCATACTTTGGTTTATTCAGAGACAACTGGAGGTGGTCAGATGGAAACAGTTTCTCTTTCAGACACTGGAATAATGACTTTAACAATTCAGAATCTGTCAGCGATCAATGTGGATTGACTGTGTTTAATGATGGAGGCAGATGGAAGAATGACACCTGTGACAAGAAAAAACCCTTCATCTGTTATGATGGTGAGAAGCTCCGACTTACATATTCACAATTCAACAGAACTATTAGGATTTTTTTATGTGTTCATTTAAATTTGTGCATGCTTTCTAGTGTTTTTAAGATGTGCATTATATTTAATGTCAAACCTGAAAATGTTTTTTTGTGCCTGCTTTTTGTGACAGATAAAGTGATCCTGATCAAAGAAAATAAAACCTGGAAAGACGCCTTGACCTACTGCAGAGATCATCATGATGACCTGGTCACCATCACCAACATGGATGATCAGAGATGGATCCAGGAGAAAGTCAAGAACGCATCGACTCCTTTTGTCTGGTTGGGTCTGCGCTTCAACTGCACTCTTAATTTCTGGTTCTGGGTCTGTAAGGAGAAGATCAGCTATCAGAACTCGACCTCAGCAGGATGGATGAACAACTGTAACACATCTGGAGCCATGCAAGCTGGAGGAGAACATAGATGGTTCCAAAGAAACGACACAGAGGAACTGAACTTCATTTGTTCTAAGGTTTAAAGTTCATTCTGATCTCTGGTGACACGAGTTTGTTGTTTCTAAAGTGAATATTTTTTGTTTGGTTGTATAAACTGTTGAAATGTAATTTTAAAGTAGAAACTAATGTTACGGCTCCAGTAGGTCTCTTCATGCAGGGTTCTGGAGACAGACAGGTGTTGTTGTTTGGCCTGATTGAAGCTGCCATGAAGGTCAGGAGGTTTTTTCCTTCCCCTCCTCAGAACCCATTTGGTTTGGTTTGTGTCCTATGGTTGGTTTTTTAAGGGTTGTTTTGGCTTTTGCTTATTTTTGATTATTCATGAGTTTTTGCAATAATCTATTTTGGTTTCTCATTTCAGGTTTTCCATTTTCAGGTTTGATTTCTTTTGTACAATTTAATAAAAACATTTTTCTTAAAGTCAGAAAATCCTTGTGTGGTCTCTTGTAATGTTACCCCAACAAACGAACCCGGTGGACATAACAATATATTTAGACAGGAGGAAGAAAAATCTTCTTAGCAGAAGACTCTCAGTTATCGCTCTTAACATTCAGACAGTTTGTATTTTGAAACACAATAAAACAGGTTTAATATCTATGGAGAGAAAACTCTCCATACAACGATCCACAGTGATTTCTAAATTATAAAAATAAAAAATAAAATAAACTGTTTGCAACTCAGAGTACCTGTAAATAATTGGTCAAATTTGCACACAAATATTAAGAAATTATGAATACAAAACAAAAGTACTCACACACAATTACAATTTCTACACGTCAGATTTTTAGCAAAATAAAAACAAGAACAGCAAACTGATCAGTAAACCAGAATTTACCAGAACATGGTTCTGGTCTCTGTCTGGAGAGAAGTTTGATGAAAGTGAGAAAAACTGGAACAATAATGAACCGACTGATAGAGGAATTCAAGGATCTGAGAACTGTGGGGCTATGTATCAAAATCTCACATGGCTAGATCAGGATTGCAAGTGGCCTGAATATTTCCTCTGCTATGATGGTGAGTATCACAAAAACACAAAATCTAGACTCTTTAGATTGTCCAATAAAAGTATCTGGATGGGGCGTGCTGTGGTGGCGCAGGGGGTTAGCACGCCCCACGTTTGGAGGCCTTAGTCCTCGACGCGGACGTCGCGGGTTCGACTCCTGGTCCCGACGACCTTTACCGCATGTCTTCCCCCCTCTCCTCACCCTCCTTCCTGTCTGCCTGCTGTTGAAAAAATATGAGCCACTAGCGCCGCAAAAACACTTCGGAGAGAGAAAAAAAAAAAGTATCTGGATAAAACATTTAATGAATAAAGGAAGTAGCAATTTCACTCTCTAATAACAGGAACTGTAGCTTCAATGCATTTGCCAGTGAACCTGATTTGATGCTTATCCTGAAAAAGAGTTATAAATTATGATTTGCATTTGTCTGTTTTCTCCACAGAAACCAATAAAACCCATAAATATCACCTGATTAAAGACATGAAGACCTGGCAGGAAGCTCAGAGTTACTGCAGAGAGAATCACACAGACCTGATCAGTGGAACGAAGCAACTACAGGATGAAGAAGTGAAGAAATTGATGAACTCTTCAGATCGTTCAGCGTACCTTGGTTTATTCAGAGACAACTGGAGGTGGTCAGATGGAAACAGTTTCTCTTTCAGACACTGGAATAATGACTTTAACATTTCAGAATCTGTCAGCGATCAATGTGGATTGACTGTGTTTGATGATGGAGGCAGATGGAAGAATGACACCTGTGACAAGAAAAAACCCTTCATCTGTTATGATGGTGAGAAGCTCCGACTTGCATGGTCACAATTCAACAGAAGAATTAGGATTTTTTTATGTGTTCATTTAAATTTGTGCATGCTTTCTAGTGTTTTTAAGATGTGCATTATATTTCATGTCAAACCTGAAAATGTTTTTTTGTGCCTGCTTTTTGTGACAGATGAAGTGATCCTGATGAAAGAAAATAAAACCTGGGAGGACGCCTTGTACTACTGCAGAGATCATCACCATGACCTGGTCACCATCACCAACATGGATGATCAGAGATGGATCCAGGAGAAAGTCAAGAACGCATCGACTGAGTATGTCTGGACGGGTCTGAGCTACACCTGCACTCTGGATTTGTGGTTCTGGGTCAGTGATGAGGTGGTCATCTATAAGAACTGGGCCGAAGGTGAACCGATGGACGACTGTGACATGTCTGGAGCCATGGAGACGGGAGGAGGACATAAGTGGAGGAAGAAAATTTATCTTGACAAATATAACTTGATCTGTTCTAAAAAGTAAAGTCCATTCTGTTTCTTTTTTTTCTTACTCTTATTTTGTGGTTCATATCATCTTCCTACCAATTCCTGTCATCTTCTTTGTCACTTCTGGCAGTAGTAACATCTGGTTGTTTATCATGTGACTCGTGTGATGCAAAAAAAAACCCAAAATATTTCCATTGCATTTTTTTTCTAAATACATCCATTTCCATACTATATAAACAGCACTGACTCCACGCGCATAAAAAACTTTTGTTGAAAAATGTAAGCTTTCTAGAAATTAGCATGTTTCCATTAAGCAAATTTACTTTCATAATTTCAATTTGCTCAGTTCTATTGTGAATGGAAACTCAGTTATTGTCAATCTGTATGTGGCTGCAAATGTGTGAGAAACCAGGAAGTGTCTTCTTCTCTCCAAACACAAAACTCTCAGGCAGAAAATGACTCAACCCAAAAAACCCACATGAACAGTTATCACTGTCATCAGTTTGTTCTTTAAGCTTTCTGCTACATTTTTATTAGAGAGACAATCAGAAACTATAAATAATAATAAACAGTGGTTTTATTCTCAATGTGCAGCAGAGCCTCAGCAGTAACAAGCCATAATGACTGTTAATGTTTCTCTGGAACATCAACCAGGTTCCCAGGATATGGAGGTCGGCCCGTTTTGTTTAAATTTGTCCTTCCGGTTTTGTGGTTGAATGTTTTCTTGTGAAATATGTTTTGAATATTTAAATAATGAAATGGTAAAATTCAGCTGCTGTTTAGAGACCAGCAGTTCAGCTGGGACAGTTTCAGCAGAGCATCAGGAGGAGAGAGTCTGACTGACTGAGGGGGAAAAGGAAACATGTAAGTTTTAGAAAAATGTCTGTCGCTAGGTTTTAATCTCAATAACACATTAGTTCTTTTATCCCTAATATTATATATAAATATATATATATAGTATATGTATAATTCATAGTTTTATGTTGTGAAAATGTGTCTTCCTTCTGCTTTTTCTTTTCTTTGAAAATTATAATCTTTCAATATTATATTCTTCAAATTTCCTGAATTGACACATAACTTTATATTGTTAGATTTTATTGTTTTTCACAAATTAAATCCTTTTCTTCCATTGATTAGTTCTTTTACCAAATACATTTTTACTTTTGCTTGAGCAACAGTGTGAAAAATAATAATACTATTACCTAGTGAAACAACTTTTAGTTGCTTCACTTTGTATCAGGTTTATGCCTAAAATCATGTGACGTAAAGATATTAATAGTCAGTTATTTCTGTCAAATAGAGGAACTGTAATAAATATCTGTACTTTAGTCAATACGCCGTCTGTTCTGCTGGATCCTAATTATAGATGTTGTTTATTTTTCACATTGCAAACTTTGCATGGATTAGAAATGATTTCTTTCATAAGCAGACTGACTCCACCATGCCTTGCTCCACCCTTGGTCTGAATATCCAAATAATGATATTTAAATTTCAGTTCAATAACAGAGCTGTGCTAGTGGAGCTCTGCTTGTCATGAATGGAAATATTCTACTGAGAACAGTTTTAGGCAAAACAAGACAGAAAGAAATGGAAACGACAACTCTGTGTCTGAGCTTAGCTTTTCTTTACATGACAAACTTCACTTTCAAGTGAATGTTAAGTCATATTTAATGTGTTGTATATTTTTTATTTTTAATAAAAGAAAAAGGCTGAGCAGAGTGTCTCCTGTCTGTCTCTGTCTCTCTGCTCTCATTGTTTCTCTGTCCAGTGGAGGGAGAGCTGCAGCTTTTCACTGTTTAAATGTTCTTCATCCAACAGAGACAAACTGCTGGAGGAAAATAATTCATCTGACAGCAAAGATGCAGTGGAGTCTGATTCTGCTCTTCCTGATGGGTAAGTTGATCTGAAACACAACTAGACTCTCTGGTTTCTGATATGTTAAAGTCAGATTTAGAAATCATCTGTCTATTCAATATTCACACAGAACGTAAAAGAAGTACACATAAAATAAAACTGATAAATTTTAGTAATTGTAATGCATGTGCTGTGTAAACTGCCACTACAAGCTAGTTCATACTGAAATGTGTTTATTGTTTACAGCTCAGTGTTGCTTCATTGACTGTCAGCTCTATCAGTTTCACTACATTAATGAGAATAAAACCTGGACTGAAGCTCAGCAGTACTGCAGAGAGAATCACACTGACCTGGCCACAGTGACTAACATGAAGGACATGAAGAGACTCATCAACATCTCAGCTGGAGATCAGAGTGAAGCTTGGATTGGTCTGAATGATCCAACAAATGGTACCAGAACATGGTACTGGTCCCTGCCTGGACTGGAGTTCAATGACAGTGAATCAAACTGGGCCAAAGGAGAACCATGGGATGACTGGATTTCCAACTGTGGAATTTTGTGGCCCGATGCTAAATGGTCAATTGTTCACTGTAGATATCCTGCCCTTTTCCTCTGTTACAATGGTAAGATTGAAGTCTTTTGACTGAAATCTCATTTTTCCTTTTGCAGTAACATAACAGGGTCAGTAACATTTTTATTATCAAACATTCATTTATGTTTGGAAAAAATGTTTTTAATGAAATATAAATACAAGACCTGAACTAATAAAATCAATCTAAATTTTCTATCTTTTTTTTTACAAGGCCACAGAACTTGACACATGCAAGAAATAACACTTTTATAATTTCTTATTTGACATGATATAGAAGTTTCATGTTTTAAAAACAAAAGAAAAACTATTAGGCTTCTTTTTTAAATCTTTTTTCTCAAAAGTAATGTAGATTTAACCAACTATGTTCACTCCACAGAAATGAACACAACCCATAAGTATCACCTAATTGAAGAGAGGAAGACCTGGCAGGAAGCTCAGAGTTACTGCAGAGAGAATCACACAGACCTGATCAGTGGAACGAAGCAACTACAGGACGCAGAGAATATGATGAATGCATCTGGATTTATAGATTATTGGAGAAAACCAATATACATTGGTCTGTTTAGCAACCCCTGGAGGTGGTCAGATGGAAGCGGTTTCTCTTTCGAACCCTGGTATCTACAGTTTGACTATCAACCCAACAGAGGTCAATGTGCTGTGACTGTGTTTGATGATGAAGGCAGATGGAGGAATGAGGACTGCAGTGAAAGAAAACCCTTCATCTGTTATTCTGATGGTGAGCGTTCAGAAAATATCAGTATGTGTAACATAAAACTCCACATTCTTAGTTAAATGTCTTTCAAGTGTAAAGTTTACTATCAGGTCTGTGTGGTTTAACTCACAGCAGTCATTATTATTTATTACATTAGTTAGTTAAATAAAGGTCCCTGATGCTTTTGAAACTTGTTTTTTCTACACCTGCTCTGATTGGAGACTTACAATGAAATGGTATTGTTTTATTCCTTATATTAAAAGATAAAGTGATCCTGATCAAGGAAAATAAAACTTGGAATGAGGCCTTGACCTACTGCAGAGATCACCACCATGACCTGGTCACCGTCCCCAACATGGACCAACAGAAACAGGTTGAGGAGAAAGTCAAGAACGCATCGACTCCTTTTGTCTGGATTGGACTGCGTTTCAGCTGCAGGTTGAATGTTTGGTTCTGGGTCTGTGATAACTGGGCCTGGGATGAACAGAATGACTGCAACATGTTTGGCTCCATGGAGGCAGGAGGAGAGTATCGGTGGTTCCAAAGAAACGGCAGCGAGAGATTTAACTTCATCTGTGCTGATAAATAATTCTTCCTCTTCTTTTTACGATCAGCTTTTTAAACTTTGTGCTTCTTTTCCGTTGTGGGTTTAATAAAATTCACAAAACCACATTTGAATTTTGCCAAGGAATGATCTGTTACGCAGAATTTTAAATTAGATGTTATTTGCTTTGAAGTGAATTGTTGCGATTTTATGTTGTTTATCTTGTCTAATATATTGTAAATTGTATATTGTTGTTGTTGCCTTTCCGATATTTCGCGACTGTTAGCGTCTGCTCACCTTTGATAAAATTTTGTTGTGATTTAAAACAAGATCTTAATAAATGATTTGAAAACTTTTCCACATGTTGAGAGCCATTTTTTTTTTCTGTACAATTTAACGGAAAGATGTTGGGAAGGAGGAGATGGGACGGAAAGAGCCCAATAATTTTGCTGCATAAGTCTACACAAGAAAACCTTTCACTCAATTTCATTATTAAATATTTCCAAATTCACCAGTTTCAACTGTCCCACTTGAAATTGTCAGATATTTGTAGATTTGTATCCTTTTATTAAACCCATAAGTTACATTTCTGGTGAGCTGTACTTCTTCTAGTTGGTCCGTCTCTACAGGATCATTGTTTAAAAAACAAAACCACCTCTAACACCAAAGGGATACACACACACACACACACACACACACACACACACACACACACACACACACACACACACACACACACACACACACACATCCTTGTACTTCTATACAATCAAAGCACTTTGCAATGACTTTCTTTCATTTTAGTAACTACATTTATATCCAGCCCTGACATTTTCACTAACCCCAACCATCGCTAGTCTATTCCAAACTCCAACATTAATCAAAACGTAATTCACACCTCACCTCTAAACCTAACCAGAAGAATAAATAAATAAAAAACAGGGAGGACCAGGAAAAGGTTCAAATTTCCCTGCGCCATAATAATCCACATTGCGGTTGGTAAGTACATCTGCGCGTCTTCCTCGCAGTGTTTTGCATCATCACGAAGGCAGACATGCAACATGCCTGCTGCGTTGGTCATTTTTTTTAGACGCGTTCCCAGCCGACAGATTATGTTTGCATGTGAAATCCTGTTTGCACCAGTTTTAATACACGCAAACCTAAAGATCAAGTCCTGGCAACAGAGACGGGGCCACGTGATCGTGCGATTTCCGAGTCAATTACCTGCAAGAAATATACAATATATAGAATAATTCATCCAAAATCATATTTGAAATGTTGTGTATTGAGATGCTGAGTGTTTCTCAGAAAAAGGCTGACAAATGACGCAGTGGTCATGTTCAAAGTAAGAACCCCAGCTTTCAAAATAAAAGCAGGCTATTCAGCTTTTGCACTCGAGATGAAGAGAAGGCTGTAGAGAATCTATGAAGAATCATATTTGACTTCTTTGTGTAAGAATTTCCAATATTTTAAACTATTTTAGAGAGACGTTGAGTTAATAAAAACATCCTTTAAACATCCTCTGGTCAAAGGTCAGAATTTAGCTCAGACAGCAGCCAGCACAAGGAGCTCAGCTCAGCCAAATTAGGCAGCAGGATAAATATCTCATCATTTACTTAAAACTGGTGATAATGAGGTAAACACACAGTTATACTTTAACCAAATATCTAACTGAGGTAAAAGCTGTTGTCTGAGATGAATGCATAGTTTTATCTCTTACTTTCATTTTTTAGTCTAATGCTAAAATAGTCCAGATGTTTGTTTTCCTGACATAAGTTGCTTCAGCCCTTATTTTCTGTCATTTATTGTATAACTGGTAACATGAATTATCGCCTTTTTTAAGGAACATACCCATCCTCCTGTTTGAACATTCAAATGCCGACACAGACTCGCTCTTATGTGATCGCTGCTCGTTAGGAGTCGACATTTAACCCAGGAGCGTCGACCAGAACGTCGAGCGGAGGTTTGACGAGACACGAAAGATAACCGGGTCCATGTCTTAACTTTCTTTCTGTGCTTGATATTTAAATATTCTGTTACCTGTCTGACTTCAGCTTCTCTGTTCTCCCAGCATTGTTGCAGGTTTTCGAACCTTGATGTCATGTGTTCTTCTCCCAACAGGTAAATAATTCATCTGACAGCAAAGATGCAGTGGACGTTGATTCTGCTGTTCCTGATGGGTAAGTTGATCTGAAACACAACGAGACTACAAGATGATCTTGTTTCATTGGAACATTCAGCCTTTGTTGTGTGTTGCTGAAATCACCCTAAATTAATACCAGCATTTTCATGGTTCATGTTTACAGCTCAGTGTTGCTTCATGGACTGTCAGCTCTATGAGTTTCACTACATTAAAGAGAATAAAACCTGGACTGAAGCTCAGCAGTACTGCAGAGAGAAACACACTGACCTGGCCACAGTGACTAACATGAAGGACATGGAGAGACTCATCAACATCTCAGCTGGTAGTAAAGACCAAGCTTGGATTGGTCTGTATTATCCAACACATGGTACCAGAACATGGCACTGGTCTCTGCCTGGAGTGGAGTTTGATGAAAGGGAGGCAAACTGGAACCCAGGAGAACCGACTGACAAACATGGAAATGAAATATCTGAGAACTGTGGGTTTCTGTTTAATAATTTTAAGTGGGCAGATGGATCTTGTCATCACACGGAACTTTTCCTCTGCTACGATGGTGAGTAACAAGAAAACCCAGAAAGTAATTTATTAAAACCTTCTGGCTGAGAGATGTGTCGGTACCACTCCCTTTATAGACGGCTGATAAATAGTTCATAGAAATGTTATTTATTCTCCTCTGAACACTTTATAAATCATTAGTAGCTGTTTATTATACATTAATTCAGGGTGAAAAGGAGACAAAATCTTCCCGTTTCTTGTCAGATATTGAGCCAATTCTGTTCACCTATAGATTTTAACTACAGTTGGTACACTGAACTGTTCAGACTGCCTTGTCAGCACAACAAGGATTCATAAGCATAGTTGTTTAGCATTCAGTCTCCTTCTCACTCTTAATGCGTAATAAATTATTTATATAGTGTTTACAGATGAATTTTTAACATATCTATAAATCTTTTATTATCCATCTATAAGGGGAGCTTTTTATTGTAAAGTGGCACCGATTTGTTAATGCAGTTCTGATCGCAAGTATCGGAGAGAGGACAACAAAACCATCAACTTCCCTCAAATATTCTCAGCCTGTAATGTGTTTTTTTTCTGCCTTCTCCACAGATACTGGTAGAAACCAGAAATACCACTTGATTCAAGACAAGAAGAGCTGGCAGAAAGCTCAGATTTACTGCAGAGTGAATCACACAGACCTGATCAGTGGAACGAAGCAGCTTCTGGATGCAAGAGCGGCAAATGTTTTGAACTCTGTGGGAAAGGAAACGCACGTATATTTCGGTTTGTTCAGAGACGCCTGGAGGTGGTCCGATGGAAGCAGCCTCTCCTTCAGACACTGGCACAAAGGCTTCAGCAATCAAAAACCCAACAGCGGACAATGTGCCGTGTTTAAGTTTAACGATAAAGGCAGATGGAGGAACGAGAGCTGTACGGCCAAGAAACACTTCGTCTGTTACGACGGTGAGGCATTTCAAAAACACTGAGGAGATTAAAGGTCGTGACCTTTTGATGTCCATATTATCATTTTGGGTTTGCTGTGAAGACTTGTTCATATTCATGGCTTCTTTGTTTAGATAAAGTGATCCTGATCAAAGAAAATAAAACCTGGGAGGACGCCTTGACCTACTGCAGAGATCATCACCATGACCTGGTCACCATCACCAACATGGATGATCAAATATGGATCCAGGAGAAAGTCAAGAACGCATCAACTGATTATGTCTGGACGGGTCTGCGCTACACCTGCACTCTGGATTTGTGGTTCTGGGTCAGTGATGAGGTGGTCATCTATAAGAACTGGGCCAAAGGTGAATCGATGGACGACTGTGACATGTCTGGAGCCATGGAGACGAGAGGAAGACATCAGTGGAGGAAGAAAAATGACAGTGAGACGTTTAATTTCGTTTGTTCCAAGGATTGAAACTCAGCCTTTGGATTTGGCCTTTTTTTTTTGGACCAAGTTACATTTAAAATTTTAACCCTTTGCCACATAATGTGGGGGGCAGCACGTACACACGAATGATTGACATCAGTAAGACCCTCCTCTGGGCTTTGATTGGTTGTTTTGAGCTCACGTTGTTTTCTTTATATTTATATTTATAAAATAGTGTATTCATAGTTTTAAATGAAGAAAAACACAAGAACAGAATTTGATTTTTGGCTTTATTAAAAAAAAAAGCACTGCAGATGTATATAAATAATAGATTTGATATGACGTTTGAATAGTATAGAAAATGTATTTCCAAAGAAAAAACAAATGAAATAATGGATTTTTTTGTCTTTCAGTGTGCAAAAACAGGCCAAACTTCAAGAATATGCTTCAGAGGATGTAAATAAGTTTTGCTTTATTACTTGTGTGAAATAAATATTCACACACACTTATGATGGTTTTAAATGCACTGAACGTTTTATGGAGCGATTCCTTTTGGGGGTTTTGTTTAGCTTTTAACACGATATCTGTCTTCTGTTTGACGAATAAAGACCCTTTATAACGTTTTATAAGTTATCAGAAATTTCATCAGTTTTGGTTTTGGGGCTTTTGAATAAACTATTACACCATTAAAGTTGTCTCATCTTGTTTTTATTTTGTATTTTTTCACTGAAGATGACATTTTAGACAACGTATATATAAACATATGACTAGCAAATAATAATATAAAAGCAGGTTGGATTTTATTCATTAACATTCCTGTCACTGCAAATGCCTTACTAATTTCGGATGTATGATTGATACCAAAATATTTTAGTAGATCCATATAAGAAATTAGGCTCAGACAAGTTGGAAACCACTAATTCTCATGTTGAGTCAAGACAGAATTGGACTTTTAGTCATAACACTATGTTAAGCTGACGTTTGTGAAACTGTTTGCCTCTAGATAAAGCTGCTATCTTGTTCTGAAACAGTAAAAGGGGGCCGTTGATGGGACATGTAGGTGTTTTAGCTCCATCTAGTGGTCATTCAGGACTCTACAGTGGAGAAACTAAAGGGCGTGCTGGGTGGCGCAGGAGGTTAGCACGCCCCACATGTGGAGGAGGCCTTAGACCCGCAGAGGTCACGGGTTCGACTCCTGGTCCCGACGACCTATGCCGCATGTCCTCCTTCAAAAATGGCGCCGGCTCAGCTGGCTGCCTGCAGACGCAGCTCTTGTCGTGTGTGTGTGTTAATCTGTGTATAAAAAAAAAATTCTTGCTGTTTCCCTGCTGGGATGAATAAAGTAATTCTTCTTCTTCTTCTTCTAAACCCAGCTCGTTGTATCGAGGCAAAAATGGCCGTGGTGGAATGCCGTGTAGAATTTATTTTGTTTGTTTATTGAAATATTAGAGATGATACTTCCTTTTCCCTAAAGTCCAGAAAACTGAAGAGTTCAGAGAAATTTGAAAGATTCATTAACTGGAAGACGGAATGATTAGTAAGCAAAACATCACAGTTGGTGATACTGTATGGTGTCTTTACATACAGCAGTGCAGCTGTTCTTTTAACCAATCAGCTCGCAGATTCACCTGACAGACCCTTCTAGAAGGCCCGCTGTGACGCTGAGGTTTTCTGCCCTCTGATTGGATGGTCAGAGTTAGTCCATTACTCCAGTGTTTTGGAGTTTGCAGTGTAGCTTCACCTCTTTTTTTAGCTCCTGCTTAACATCTTCCAAGTCAGCAGAGCCTGAATCTTGAATGCTCAAGCTAGCTAGCATGGCCAGCGGATAAGTAGTTTTCCGGCAACGGTAAATTATTTCTACATCATTAGCAGGTTTAGCAGCATGTACACGAAGCCGATCGATATTGCTACTGTAAAGCCTAGCCAGCCTCCGCCATTTTTCTTTTGACTGCCACAATCTTCTCCATCTCCTCTCCATTCTGTATTCCAGTGCACACTGAGTACGCTACGTCTTCTGCTACGCTGTTGATTAGTCAGAACTCTGCTGCCACCTGGTGACTGGAGGATGTCTGACTGGCAGAAGAACGTGATTAAAAATGTTCATTATTCTGACAGTGAGTCTGACATCGGTGGAGACGGTGGCAGGCGATCGGTCACCGGTTCGATTCCCACTTGTTGTGTCCTTGGGCAACAAGGGCTGATGGGCAATAAAGCAACTTCACTTCTGTCAGACTGCAGTTATGAATCAAACATGAAAAAAAGGTCATAAATAAAATGCCTAAAACATTGCAGTGACAAGATTTCCTGTAATTTAAATTGAATGTGTATTTTTTCATTAATGCTAGTTTTACACTTTACCTTTCGTAGCATGTGATTAATTTGTTCTACAAGGAATTTTTATTATTATTATTTTAAAACATGAAGGTAATTTGAAAGGCAAATAACTACCATGGCAACAACAAAACTAACAGTGTAATAGTTCACCACCTGTATGACTTAGACGTCACAGGTAACATGCAGCACTGAACAAAGACTTTCAGTTTTTTGAGGAACTTGTTTCTATATTTTACATAAAAATGTTGGGTATTTCCCCCCGTCTGCTTACCAGAGTTGGTTCGTCTTCTTGTCTATTCTTGTGTTTGTGAATGGTTTGCTTGTGAAAAATGTCCCCGTCGTGTTTTGAATATGTAAATTATGAAACGGGAAAATTCAGCGTCCAGTGAGAAACGCATTACCTGTAACAGTTTTCAGCAGAGGATCAAGAGAAAAGCATCAATTCACGGAGGGACAAAAAGAAAACAGATGTAAGTTTCAACTCCCTGAAATTAATGTTGCTATTACTTAGAGATTATGTTTTTATTTTTAATAATATATCAGCATTCTTTCATTTGAAAATCAGGATTTTTCCTGTCTCCTGTCTGTCTCCGTCTCTCTGCTCTCATTGTTTCTCTGTCCAGTGGAGGGAGAGCTGCAGCTTCTCACTGTTTAAATGTTCTTCATCCAACAGAGACAAACTGCTGGAGGAAAATAATTCATCTGACAGCAAAGATGCAGTGGAGTCTGATTCTGCTCTTCCTGATGGGTAAGTTGACCTGAAACACAACTAGAATCTCTGGTCTCTATAAGGGTTGGACGTTTATCGTATCGTTCATCATTTATTGTGCTAAATTTGTTGTCATAATAAGAATTTTGATATATCCTATTCGTGATAAATTCCTGTTAATGATGTTAAAAAAGAAAAAAAAACAGAACCGTCCTTATTTATTTTCACTATTTCCTCCACTGACCATTCAGTGAAAACATCGATGCATTTCACTTCTATAGAAAATATTGTTTGCGGTTCATTAATACAAATGATGTTTCTTTAAGGGACTTTTGTCCCAAAGAATCATTGCAAATGGATATGCTTTTCAAATTCTGTATCTGTGTTTGCTCTGTCATCTAAGAATGAATTAACGGTTCTTATCGTCACTTTTGTCGTTACTATAGCAGCACCACAAATAATTGTTATAAAACTTTTAGTCCATATCAACCCACCATAGTTTTAGTTAGAGTTTGGCTTCAGTTGGAGTCAGATTTCTTTCTCCTTTTTTTGCACACAGAAAGTAGAACAAGAATACTTAAACACTTTTTTAAGATCAAGCTACACTGCAAACCCTGGTGAAAATATGATTTTGTTGTAATAAATATGAGAATATGTTTTATCTTCACAGCTCAGTGTTGCTTCATTGACTGTCAGCTCTATCAGTTTCACTACATTAATGAGAATAAAACCTGGACTGAAGCTCAGCAGTACTGCAGAGAGAATCACACTGACCTGGCCACAGTGACTAACATGAAGGACATGAAGAGACTCATCAACATCTCAGCTGGAGATCAGAGTGAAGCTTGGATTGGTCTGTATAATCCAACAAATGGTACCAGAACACAGTACTGGTCTCTGCCTGGAGTGGAGTTCAGTGTCAACGAGACAAACTGGAACCCAGGAGAATCCAATGATTGTGGAAAACAGGAGAATTGTGGCTTGTTGGTAAATACTTCTAAATGGGGATATGCAAGTTGCTCCATCCAAAGATATTTCCTCTGCTACAATGGTGAGAATTCACACTTTGTTCTTCTTCCAAAATAAAGCAAAAAACGCCCATGTCATGTGACGTTAAAATAATGGTTTATTCTACAGATACGAATACAACTCAGAAATATCACCTGATTAAAGACATGAAGACCTGGCAGGAAGCTCAGAGTTACTGCAGAGAGAATCACACAGACTTGATCAGTGGAACGAAGCAACTACAGGATGGAGAAGTGGAAAAAGTGATCAAGTCCACACACAGAAAACCATTCTTTGGTTTGTTCAGAGACACCTGGAGGTGGTCAGATGGAAGCAGTTTCTCTTTCAGACACTGGAATCTACAGTTTACCAACTATCAACCCAACAGAGGTCAATGTGCCAAGACTAAGTTTGATGATAAAGGCAGATGGATGAATGAGAGTTGTGATGTGCAGAAACCCTTCATCTGTTATGATGGTGAGTAATTTTGTTTTGTTCATATTAGGATATTCATGTCAAAAGTCATGCAAGAAATCAGATTTGAATCTATTAACATATTTTCTATGTACCGTTTTCTCGATGTATTTGGAAAGTATTTATTAATTTATGATATACCAGTTCATATCCACATGTCTATTGAAAAGATGGAATTTGAAAATGTTTCTCTGGAACCAAAGACACTCTCCTCACCACCTTTTTCTGTTACATAAATAAATAAATGCTATTTATTATTTTCTCCTCACAACCATGACAGATAAAGTGATCCTGATCAAAGAAAATAAAACCTGGGAGGACGCCTTGTACTACTGCAGAGATCATCACCATGACCTGGTCACCATCACCAACATGGATGATCAGAGATGGATCCAGGAGAAAGTCAAGAACGCATCGACTCCTTTTGTCTGGATGGGTCTGCGCTACACCTGCACTCTGGATTTCTGGTTCTGGGTCAGTGATGAGGTGGTCATCTATAAGAACTGGGCTGAAGGTGAACCGACGGACGACTGTGACATGTCTGGTGCCATGGAGACGAGAGGAGAACATAAGTGGAGGAAGAAAAATGATCTTGAGGAATTTAATTTCATTTGTTCTAAAACTTAAAATCCACTCTGCTCTTTCTTTTTCTTTCATTGTCTCTGAGATTTTTACATAGATCTCGATGTTGTCTTTTTTTTTCTTGTGGTTTCAGTAACATGCATGTGTCACATATTATCATTTTACTGCATATGAGATTGTTTTTGGTTCTGTGGATTTACTGCACTGAAACAAACTTCATTGTGATTTATTTACCATGACAACAACATTTTATTCTAATTCTCATCATTTATGCTTTTAGTTTGTCAATTTGAGCTACTTTAATATTATCTTTTATTATTATACGGTAACATGGCTTTGCTCTTTAAGTTGTTAATATTTTTGGCACATTCTTTCAGAATATTACCATTAACTATTCACTAGGAGTCATCTTCTGTGAAACACTTTGTGTTTTATCATACTGCATATAAAGTTCACCATAAATAAAGTTTGACTTGAATTTGTTTTCCTTTTAGTTTTTTTTAAAATACATTTTCCACTTATCAATGGAAACAAAACTATTTTGGAAGATAGAAAATCAAAACTTTGCAATAACTGCTGAGCAGCTTTTTAAATGTTTCCATTGGCATCCAAATGATTTATCCTTGGTGATGATAAATCATTAACCATTAAGTATTTGTGACTGGAAGGCCTCCTGGTCATCACCCTAATCTTTAGCTTCCTCTAAAGAGTGCGATTGAACTCCTGACTCTTTCTGGCTCGTCCCAAAATGTTTCCGGTAAACAGAAACATGGCGAGATTTAAAGATTCTTTTGAACCTGAATCAGGTCAGTGGTGTGAAGAATTTTGGTTCGAACTGATTGATTGACAAGATGTGATTCATTTGCCATGTAGAGAAATGATTTGGTCAGCAGATTGCAGAACAGTCTGGTGAAACAGAAGATACAGTATCAGAAATGTTTTTATATAAAGATTCTGGCAGAAGAATCTGATAAATATCCTCCTAGTTAAGAACTTCACATGAAAAATAGGTAAAGAAGATTTAAGTCGTTCACCAAGAACTACAGTCATGATAGAAATTAAACTCAATTGTTTGTGATATTTTCTTAAATTGTCATAGAAACCCCATCGATTAAAAAATGTAATCAGATTAATTACAGTCTAGCCCTGTGATTAATCACGATTAATATCTATGTTCAAGCCCCTCCTCCAGCACTCCAGCAAATTCAAGCTATTACCTGATTTATTTTTTAAAATTATTATTATTGTTATTATTATTATTACTTATGTTTTTATTATTATTTCTGTCAGAAAGCTGTTACTGTCTCCCAGGATTTATTGAGATCTCAGAAGAAAAAAATCAGCTAAAACACACAAAATAAGCAATAAAATATCAGCATTAACAGCTAAATATACAATAGATGACATAAATTTCTGCACTTATTAAAAAAATCTTCATTTTACCAGAACAAAAAAAAACATTGAGTAAAAACCTATTTTTTTTTTTTTTTTTACGGAGGCAGCAACAAATACAACACAAGGAAATACACAATATGCAAAAAAAGAAAAAAAAAAAAGTAAAAACGTTTCGTTGTATGTAATTGTTAGGGTCACTGACCTCTAGGGGCTCTCTTCATGAGAGCTCTTCCTTGTGTTTCAGTTCTACCTCCCTGCCACAGGTGAAATGTGTTGGAGCTCGTCAGCCACCCCATAAAGAGCTTCATGCCAGAGACGTCAGATCCCTTCCTTTTTCTCTGGGCCTTGATCTAAAGCAGGGGTCTCAAACTCCAGGCAGTTTTTAGATGTGCCACAGGTACAAAACACTGGAATGAAATAACTTAATGACCTCCTCCTTGTGTAGATCAGTTCTCCAGAGCCTTAATGACCTCATTATTCTGTTCAGGTGGTGCAGCAGAGGCACATCTAAAAGTTGCAGGACTGCGGCCCTCGAGGACTGGAGTTTGAGACCCCTGATCTAAAGCGATCTTGTCTGTGAGCTGACTGTTTGTGGGCATTTTGGGAAGAACCAGGTGTCTAAAGTAAAGTGTTTCTATTCACAGTGGAAGCTGGTTAAGGTTCTCTGCCATTTTGTTTAACTGTTTCCTCCTGTTTTGTGGTTAGCCAGGAAGTTCAGGTTTTGTACTTTTTTTTAAATCAGTTCTCCTCTAGAAAGTGTTTTTTTTATTTCATATTTAAAAAGGAGTGTTTTGTTTATTGTTTTGGCCTTGGAGACCCTGAAGTTTAAAGCCTTCCTGTGTTTTCTGCCTCATGTGATTGAGGTTTTACCTGAACTATAAAATAAACGTTTGCTGCTGATATCAACTGTTTGATTACTGATTTTTGTTTTACACCCAGTGCCAGAATTTACCCTTGGTGGTCTTGGGGAGGGGTTGTAACAATAATGATTCATTTTTCTAAAAAAAATAATAATAAAAACGTTTGAAAAAAATAAAACATGACAGAACATAAATAAACTGGTAAAACTCTTTACCTAAAACATTATTTAATAAGAAATATTTTAGCAGTTTTGAAATGAATGATTCAGTGGGAGCTAAATTTATCCATCAACTGGGTTCAGCTAAATCTTCATCAGTAACATTCGAGCTACGCAAAGATGATCGTTTTTCTTTCTTCTGTCCATAAGATTTCTATAAATTATGACCAAAGCGTTTAATAGGTCAATTCATCTCACTTTCTTTTTTCTTTTCCTTTTCATGGTTCATAAATAGTTTCCATAAGAACGACGGCCTCGGCCTGGTTTGACTCTTCAAATGTCATTTTCAGTATCGTTGCTATTCAATGATCTGCGTCGTAAACACATCGACATTTCACTGAGGAAAGGAATCGCAGATCATCAAGATAAAACATCCACTTCAATTATTCAACGAGGAAGCAGGTGTGTGTGTTTCGGCTGTTTTTAATTTTCAGACTTTGTTTTAAATCAGAAATTGTTCTCATAAAAAACACACACACACACATTTTCGGTATTTTCAGACTTCTTTCTTTACTGCTTGGCTCCAGTTCCTTTGCTCAAACCTTGTTATGAAACATGTTAAATGCGTCGCTCTCAGGGCTTGTAGCCAACGAGAAACGGAAATTTGAAAATAATTATGAAAATATTTTCCTTCTTCTTTACAAGTACTATATTATATTTTTTTTTCTTAATGACCTACATAAACCTATACACATATTTTGTTTTCAAACTCTACTGAAGTTTATTTCACACTTCGGGTTGCAACAAAACAAACTACAAGCCATCTTTACAGTGAAACACTTTTGTGTAACTGTTTTTTTTTTTTTTCATCCATACTGCTTCCCAATCCCCCCTGCAATGCCACTGCACCCCCCCAGGGGGCGCACGCCAGACTTTGGGAACCACTGACCCACATGATCATTTCGCCATGGTAATGTGGCAAAAACATTACATTAAAATAGATAAAGGAATTACCTAATGAATGATAAATATCTGTACTTTTTAAAGCTGCAGTAGGGAGTTTAAAGAAAACCGTGGACCTGACAGGAAAATGTGAACAAGGACGCCTGACAGGTCGATCGCTCACGGCGGAGCCTGCTGAGAAACCCAAGAAATTGACCGTTTTTCTGCAACATTATGTTGCTTCTCTGCCATTAACGCAGCTGCAGTGCATTTATCCTCCTGTGTGGGGGGAAAGTGTGAACAGAGAATACACACAAGCAAGACTGACACAGCAATGACCCTCCTACTGGCTCTGATTGGTCATTTCAGACTTGTGAGTATTTCTGCAGATGGCAGTAGGACCACAAAAAGGAACCAAAGGAGCTCATTTTTACACAAATTATCTGTTTCATTTGACAGTTTTACAAAATGTGAAAAAAAAGAATATATATATATATATATATATATATATATATATATATATATATATATATATATATATATATATATATATATATATATATACATGTATGTATGTATTACAAGATTATAAAACAACATGGATGTTATTTAAAATGCAAATTAACACCATGGTATAACTGGCAGTGTCATAATACACCATGTGACCAGTTGAAACCTCACCAGTACGTGAGACTGAATAAATTCAGTCAGTTTTCTCAGGTGTGTATTTACATACATATATTTAAAAAAAACAGTTTATTTTTAGAGGTTGGTTCATCCACCGTTTCCTCGTATGCACGGTCTTGTTTCTGGAACATGTTCCTGTCCTATTTTGAATATTTAAAATTTGAAATGAATCCTGCTGTTTGAAGAACAGGTAAACTAAGAGAGCAAACAGTTTGTCTGGTTCAGTTTCGGGCAGAGCAGCAAGAGAAGAGGATCTCACTCACAGAGGGACAGAGGAAAACAGAGGTAAGTTTTTATCTTGTTAGTATTTTGGTTATTTTTTTTATTTCTATTATCTTGTCAGCAAAACTTGCCTGTTCTACCAGTTTTGGTGGAACAAACCAAAACTGTTGGGTTTTGGGAGAACAATGCTGCTCTCATTGTTTCTCTGTCCAGTGGAGGGAGAGCTGCAGCTTCTCACTGTTTAAATGTTCTTCATCCAACAGAGACAAACTGCTGGAGGAAA
This sequence comes from Xiphophorus maculatus, assembly GCF_002775205.1. NCBI lineage: Eukaryota > Metazoa > Chordata > Actinopteri > Cyprinodontiformes > Poeciliidae > Xiphophorus > Xiphophorus maculatus. The sequence continues at coordinate 6,022,127 of NC_036456.1, forward strand.
ATAATTCATCTGACAGCAAAGATGCAGTGGAGTCTGATTCTGCTCTTCCTGATGGGTAAGTTGATCTGAAACACAACTAGACTCTCTGGTTTCTATAAGGCAGTGCTTCTCAATTCCAGTCCTCAGGCCCCCCTGCTCTGCATGTTTTAGTTGTGCCTCTATTCCAGAACAGCTGATTCAAATGATTGCATGACCATCAAGTGCTGCAGAAACCTGTTGATCACCCATAGATTCAATCCAGGTGTGTAGCAGAAGGGAAACACCTAAAACATGCAGGGCAGGGGGGCCTGAGGACTGGAACTGAGAAACACTGCTATAAGGGTTGGACGTTTATCGTAGCGTTTATCATTTATTGTGCTAAATTTCTTGTCATAATAACAATTTTGATATATCCTATTCATGATAAATTCCAGATAATGATGTTAAAAAAAAAAAAAACAGAACCGTCCTTATTTTCAGGAGTTTATTTTCACTAATTCCTCCACTGTCCATTCAGTGAAAACATCAATACATTTCACTTCCATAAAAAATATTGTTTGGGGCGTGCCGTGGTGGCGTAGTGGTTAGCGCGACCCGTATTTGGAGGCCTTGAGTCCTTGACACGGCCGTCGCGGGTTCGACTCCCGGACTCGATGACATTTGCCGCATGTCTTCCCCCCTCTCCTTCCCTGTTTCCTGTCACTCTACTGTCATATAAGGAACACTAGAGCCCACAAAAGACCCCCTGGAGGGGTAAAAATATATATATATATTGTTTGCAGTTCATTGATGCAAATTATGTTTCTTTAAGGGACTTTTGTTCTAAAGAATAATTGCAAATGGATATGCTTGTCCAATTCTGTATCTGTGTTTGCTCTGTCATCTAAGAATGAATTAACGGTTCTTATGGTCACTTTTGTCGTTACCATAGCAGCACCACAAATAATTGTTATAAAACTTTTAGTCCATATCAACCCACCATAGTTTTAGTTAGACTATAGCTTCAGTTGGAGTCAGATTTCTTTCTTCTTCTTCTTCTTTTTTTGCACACAGAAAGTAGAACAAGAATACTTAAACATTTTTTTAAGATCAAGCTACACTGCAAACCCTGGTGAAAATATTATTTTGCTGTAATAAATATGAGAATATGCTTTATGTTTACAGGTCAGTGTTGCTTCATGGACTGTCAGCTCTATCAGTTTCACTACATTAAAGAGGCAAAGAAGTGGACTGAAGCTCAGCAGTACTGCAGAGAGAAACACACTGACCTGGCCACAGTGACTAACATGAAGGACATGAAGAGACTCATCAACATCTCAGCTAGAGATCAGAGTGAAGCCTGGATTGGTCTGTATAATAAAACACTTGGTACCAGAACATGGTACTGGTCTCTGCCTGGAGTGGAGTTCAGTGTCAACGAGACAAACTGGAACCAAGGAGAATCTAATGATTGTGGAAAACAGGAGAATTGTGGCTTGTTGGTAAATACTTCTAAATGGGGATATGCAAGTTGCTCCATCCAAAGATATTTCCTCTGCTACAATGGTGAGAATTCACACTTTGTTCTTCTTCCGAAATAGAGCAAAAAACGCCCGTGTCTCGTGACGTTAAAATAATGGTTTATTCTACAGATACGAATACAACTCAGAAATATCACCTGATTAAAGACATGAAGACCTGGCAGGAAGCTCAGAGTTACTGCAGAGAGAAACACACAGACCTGATCAGTGGAACGAAGCAACTACAGGATGGAGAAGTGGAAAAAGTGATCAAGTCCACACACAGAAAACCATTCTTTGGTTTGTTCAGAGACACCTGGAGGTGGTCAGATGGAAGCAGTTTCTCTTTCAGACACTGGAATCTACAGTTTAACAATTATCAACCCAACAGAGGTCAATGTGCCATGACTAAGTTTGATGATGGAGGCAGATGGACGAATGAGAACTGTGCTGAAACAAAACCCTTCATCTGTTATGATGGTGAGTAATTTTGTTTTATTCATATAAAGATATTCATGTCAAAAGTTATGCAAGAAATCAGATTTGAATCTGTTAACATATTTTCTATGTACCGTTTTCTCGATGTATTTGGAAAGTATTTATTAATTCATGATATACCAGTTCATATCCACATGTCTATTGAAAAGATGGAATTTGAAAATGTTTCTCTGGAACCAAAGATACTCTCCACCACCTTTTTCTGTTACATAAATAAATAAATGCTATTATCTATTTTCTCCTCACAACCATGACAGATAAAGTGATCCTGATTAAAGAAAATAAAACCTGGGAGGACGCCTTGTACTACTGCAGAGGTCACCACCGTGACCTGGTCACCATCACCAACATGGATGATCAGAGATGGATCCAGGAGAAAGTCAAGAACGCATCGACCCCTTTTGTCTGGATTGGACTGCACTACGCCTGGTCTCTACATTTCTGGGTCTGGGTCAGTGACGAGGAGGTCATCTATGAGAACTGGGCCTCATGTCCACAGATGGACGACTGTGACGTGTCTGGAGCCATGGAGACGAGAGGAGGACATAAGTGGCTGGAAAAAAAAGACAGCGAGACGTTTAATTTCATCTGTTCTAAAAATTGAGACCTAAGCCTTTGGCTTTTGATTGTTTTGTGCCCAGAGTTGCATTTAAAATTTCACAAATATAACTCTGGAAAGAATGAACAGTTCACTGAACCCCATTGAAAACCTCCTGGTTATTCCACCAAATATTGATCTCGAAGTTCTTCCTGAGTTAAAACATTAATTTTGTTGTTTCTAAATGAACACAAACTTGTTTCCTTTGCATTGTTTGAGGTCTGAATCACTGCGTCTTTTTCGTGATTTTGACCATTTCTCCTTTTCTGCAAATATATACAAAATTTTCACTTGGAGTTTGGGAGACACGTTGTCAGGAGTTCATAGAATAGAAAGAACAATGTTCAGTTTACTCAAACATATAGTCAAATCAGAGAAGCTACAGGGTGATTCTATTGTTCTTGTATCTTTTAATTCAACATCTATACTTATCTATACTAACAGAACATAGTTTGCATAATATTTCATATTAATACTTTGCTATAATGTTGTTAAAAAACAATAAAAGCTGTTGAGTCTGAAGACTTTTTTGTCTTTTCTTCTTATCTCTACATAGATATATAATATATACATATAGGTTTTAGTCTGTGAGTCAGACATCATGTCTACTTTTAAGTCTAGGCTTCAACTTTCCTTTGTGATAAAGCTTAAAGTTAGACTGGTTTAGGTTAAACTGACCATATTTTTTCCTCACTTTCTTCTCCTACTACTCTCCTATTTGCATTATTTCTGTTATTACAAATTTAAATTTAATGTTTTCTTCTTTCCTTAGAAGCCACTTCTGATCTGACATTCTGATTGGCTGTGATGTTTGTCTATTAAAATCATCACATGAGACCCAATTTATTGAAACTGTAACATGTAATTTATCCTACTATTCAATACACATTGAAATATGTTAAGCAACAGACTCCAAATGTAAGTTTGGCAGAACAGCATCGAGTCATTTATTCTGGAAGTGTCCGTTTCGCAAGGACATTTTGAAGAGAATATAATGTTATTCCTGATGCTCATAATAAATTTTCAGTAAGGTACGGCCATGTTGGTTTTCATAGCAAGAATACACCCATCAAGTTTAGTATTTTAAAGGTTCTGTTGGCTCTTGGCCTTTATTGGAAAGTAGTTCAACAGGAAACAGGGGGACAACATGCGGCAAATGTTGCTTGGCCGGGAATCGAACCGGCGACCCCCGCCAAGAGGACTGAGGCCTCAATACGTGAGTTGTGCTTTATCCCTGGACCACCACGGCACCCCATCAAATTTAATATTCACAAACACACTGTACGCTGTAAAACTTAAAAATAGAATACCAAATTAATAGAAAGAGAAAAAGTTTCTCGGCTTTCCCCTGATCTACTCGTTTTGCATCGGGGGAAAAACAACTTCCTGGTCGAGAACAGAGGGATCTGCTACCATTATTTGCATATGCATATGTTTGACATTTCCTCTTCCCAGCAGCTCTAAAAACACGTCAAACACACCCGGTTCTCCACAGAGACTAGCAGAGCCTCAGCTGACAGAGGCTGATTCAGAGCAGAAGGATCTTCCATCTTGTCACGTTTGAGCTCACAGACAGGGAAGGAAACAAAACTCAGAAAAGGTAAGAATTTATTTGATAAGATTGTTATCGAATAAGATTGTTGAAGCTAATAGTCATATTCAGTGATACACATTCCTTGGGCTATGTTGCCTCTGTGGAGGAAAGCAAAGTAATTAGAACAAAAAAACCATTAAAAACAATCATTTTAATTATGGTAAACTGGGTTTATCATACTGGTTTTGAAGTTAGGGGTGGTTTACATCACCGTTTGACAAAGGACTTTCGAACAAAACATAAAATTCTCATCCAATTTATTGTGGAGTAAAAGAACTAGATGTAGGTTTTTGTTCACTTTGTATGCTTAGATTTTAGTCATATTATTGCATTTTTTCCTTAGTTATAATGTCATGTTAGAGTTTTATTTATGCACAGAGAAAAGGTTAGGGTTTTGTCTCCTGTCTGTCTCCGTCTCTCTGCTCTCATTGTTTCTCTGTCCAGTGGAGGGAGAGCTGCAGCTTTTCACTGTTTAAATGTTCTTCATCCAACAGAGACAAACTGCTGGAGGAAAATAATTCATCTGACAGCAAAGATGCAGTGGAGTCTGATTCTGCTCTTCCTGATGGGTAAGTTGATCTGAAACACAACTAGACTACGAGGAAATAGAGAATTACTTCTTTACAATCAATCAGAAACATCAATAAACTGTCTAATCATATCATATTAAAACTTATAGCCCTTATTATCTATTGATGAAATCCTCCTAATTTAAAATCACCCTTGTTTTATCTTCACAGCTCAGTGTTGCTTCATTGACTGTCAGCTCTATCAGTTTCACTACATTAATGAGAATAAAACCTGGACTGAAGCTCAGCAGTACTGCAGAGAGAATCACACTGACCTGGCCACAGTGACTAACATGAAGGACATGAAGAGACTCATCAACATCTCAGCTGGATATCAGAGGGAAGCTTGGATTGGTCTGAACAGTAAACCAGAATTTAACAGAACATGGTTCTGGTCTCTGTCTGGAGCGGAGTTTAATGAAAGTGAGACAAACTGGAAAGAAGGAGAACCAACTGATAGAGGAATTAAAGGTTCTGAGAACTGTGGGATTGTGTATCAAGATCTCAGATGGGGAGATCAGGGTTGCCATTGGAATGAATCTTTCCTCTGCTATGATGGTGAGTATTAAAAAACACAGAATCTAAACTCTTTAGATTGTCCAATAAAAGTATCTGGATAAAACATTTCACAAAAAAACAAAATTAAAGTATCGATTTCACTCACAAAAAGAAGTAACGGTTACTTTCAATGCGTCTGCCAGTGAACCTGATTTTGTGTTTATCTTAAAAATAGTTATAAAAATGTACGTTTTCTGTTTACTCCATAGAAACTAATAAAACCCATAAATATCACCTGATTAAAGAGGAGAAGACCTGGCTGAAAGCTCAGAGTTACTGCAGAGAGAAACACACAGACCTGATCAGTGGAACGAAGCAACTACAGGATGGAGAAGTGAAGAAATTGATGGACTTTACAAACAGTAAAGCGTACTTTGGTTTATTCAGAGACAATTGCAGGTGGTCAGATGGAAACAGTTTCTCTTTCAGACACTGGAATAATGACTTTAACAATCCAGAATCCAACAGTGGTCAATGTGTCATGACTGTGTTTAATGATGGAGGCAGATGGAAGAATGTGAGCTGTGATGAAAGAAAACCCTTCTTCTGTTATGATGGTGAGTAATGTTTTTGTCTCTTTTAAGGAGGTTAATGTCAAAGGTCATGTAAGAAATCAGATTTGAATCTGTTAACATATTTTCTACATGGCTTTTTGTCAATCTATTTGTGTATATCTCCAATCATCTGATTCCACACGTCTATTTATAAAAGAAAATTGGAATTTGAAAATGTTTCCCTGGAACCAAAGGTATATTTTTCACCACCTTTTTCTGTGAAGTAACATAAACAAATGATGTGAACTGTGTTCTTGTCAACACCATGACAGATAAAGTGATCCTGATCAAAGAAAATAAAACCTGGGAGGAGGCCTTGACCTACTGCAGAGGTCATCACCATGACCTGGTCACCATCACCAACATGGAGGATCAGATATGGATCCAGGAGAAAGTCAAGAACGCATCGACTCCTTTTGTCTGGATTGGACTGCACTACATCTGGTCTCTACGTTTCTGGGTCTGGGTCAGTGACGAGGAGGTCAGTTATGAGAACTGGGCCTCACCTGGACAGACGGACGACTGTGACGTGTTTGGAACCATGGAAACGGGAGGAGAACATAAGTGGCTGGAAAAAAAAGGCAGCCAGACGTTTAATTTCATCTGTTCTAAATATTGAGACCTAAGCCTTTGGCTTTTGATTGTTTTGTGCCCAGAGTTGCATTTAAAATCTCAAAAATATATTTTGGATTATGTGAAGTAAATATTATTGGGTTATTTGTTTGAAGGATTAAATCTATCATTAAGTTCTTCTTATTTTTCAAAGTGCTGTTTGGCTGCAAGTTACTTATACATTTTTACAAACATATTTAGGATTATATAAAAAATACAACTGATTTATTATTAGAAAACTAATATTTCTACTAAGCTTCAGCAACTATAATCATTCTCTATGGTGATTTTACTGTTCTTGTATCTTTTAATTCAACATCTATACTAACAGAACATAGTTTGCATTTTATTCACTTTGATCAGCCAGTTATTATATTGCATCCAGCTCTCTATAAGTAATCAGTAAGTGTGTGGTGGGTTAACTAGAACTTGTTTATTCCTTAAATAAATCCTGACAGGTTGTGTAATCTTGTTTTAGCTGTTAAGTAAGAAAAATGCTGTTCAGTTTATTATCACTGTTTTAAATGGATTTACAGTCATATTAATACTTTGCTATAATGTTGTTAAAAAACAATAAAAGCTGTTGAGTCTGAAGAAGTTTTTGTCTTTTCTTCTTATCTAAACTGGTTTCAGTCTGTGAGTCAGACATCATGTCTACTTTTAAGTCTAGGCTTCAACTTTCCTTTGTGATAAAGCTTAAAGTTAGACTGGTTTAGGTTTTTCCCTCACTTTCTTCTCCTACTACTCTCCTATTTGCATTATTTCTGTTATTACAAAGATTAATTTAATGTTTTCTTCTTTCTCTAGAAGCCACTTCTGGTCTGGCATTCTGATTGGCTGTGATGTCTGTCTGTTAAAATCATCACATGAGACCCAATTTATTTAATCTGATGCACATGATTCCTGCTATTTAATAAATGTTGAAAAATATTAAACCAGTAGACCCCAACTGCAGGTTTTGCAAAGTGCATCCAGTCATTTATTCTGGAATTGTCCTATTTTAAAATGAATGTAATCTAATTTCTAAAATCCTTAATACATTTTCAGTTAAGTTTGAACTTATTGCTTTTGGTTTTCAGGGAAGGAATAAGAGAGGCATTTGATCTAATTATATTTGGCAAATTTTATGTTCAGAAATGTACATTTAAAAAAAAATCTTTACCCTTTTTTAAGAGTCTTGGTTAAGACAGTCTAACTATACTCATCCACTAATTCCAAGAGCACAAACATGCATATGCACATACGAATGTTGTAGGTCACTGAAGGTTTTTATTTTATCATAAATAACCTGACACACTTTATATTCTGTGTTCTGTTCCTCATGTCTCCCTTGTGTTTGGTGTTTGCTTTTGGGTCTTATTATACTGGATCTGAATGGCTGGAGGACGCAACACTGAAACAACAATGAAAATAGTCAAAGTTATTGTTTAGGTTCTGCTCACAATAAAAATCTGACCAGGCAATTTCTAATATCTGAGGGGATCAGATTGTTCATATATTTTCAGTGCTGTCTGTACACTGTTCTGTCACTGTTCTGTGTATTTTTCTCCTTTTAAAACGGTACAAATGACATGAGTTTCTGTCTTTACTCCACAGCAGCAGCAAGCTCAGAGTTACTGCAGAGAGAAACACACAGACCTGATCAGTGGAACGAAGCAACTAAAGGATGAGGAAGTGAAGAAGATGAAGTGAACTGCACACGTTGGTGCGTTCAGAGACACCTGGAGCTGGTCAGACGGCAGCAACTCATCCTTCAGACGCTGGAATAACGAGTTTAGCGATGTAGAATCCAACAGTGGTCAATGTGCCAGGACCGTGTTTGACGATGAAGGCAGATGAAAAAATGAGAACTGTGCTGAAAGAAAACCCTTCATCTGCTATGATGGTGAGTGAAATACAATACGTTTAATGTTTGAAAAGAAATGCATTTTATTCTGTTTTTCTTTCCTTTCCTTGTGTTTTTATCTATTTAAAAAAAGTGCTTCATAGTTTATTTCACTTATACAGAGGTTTAGCTGGTAAACCATTGCCTTGCGTCTAAACTAAGTGAAATGTGAAAATATTAAACTGAACATAACGAGAACCTCCTCATCTATGAGGGGCTCCGATTAGAGAGACGGCTCCTCCACATCAAGAGGAGCCAGTTGGTTGGGAACCTCCTGGACACCTCCCTGGTGAGGTGTTCCTCCCACTGGGAGGAGACCAGGGGAAGACCAAGGACACGCTGTAGGGAATGTTAAGCTGCATTCAGACCGATCTGAGCATCAGGGGCAGCTGGTCTACATTCAAAGTCTATGTAGAATCATGTTTCGGGCTCGTCACGCCACGTTTCATGCGTCTGGCTCTGTGTCGTTGAAGCATTTTGAGAGTTTTGAACGTTCAAGAGTCTCCCATGCTCAAAACGCAAAATTAGAATTTTTTTTTTTTGTAATGTAAAACAGTGATCTGTAGTTGCTGTTCTACCAGGAGATACAGGCACCAAAGCAGGTTAAAGGGCCGTCAAACTGGGCTCAGGTGAGACGAGCGCCCAGCTAGGTTGTGAACTCAGCAAACTCATAACACCTGAATCATCAGGTAAATTCAAACACGTGCTGACAGCTACATTCTGTTGCTTTCAGTACATGAAGCCAAGACACTGTCTTATTATTTCATCTGTTGTTGCTCAAAGTAATCAGCAGAAGAAAAAAGGCAATGCGCGTCGTGCCGTTATCATCTGGGGCAATTGTTCGTTCAATAAAAACTCAACGCACAATGTTCAGCAAAGACATCTGAACATTTGTTATGACTGCAAAAAACCTTTGACAGCGCGGCGCCACTTTCTCAATGTTATCCGCCTTTGTACAAAGAGAACAGCAATGGAAACCAACAGGCCTTCCAAACGCGTGTCTAGCACGATTTTGATGCGTTTGACGCTCGTCAAGCAACGTGTCCAACTCAAAGCGTTGGACGTGTTTTTGACACGTGAACGCGTTCGCTCTGAACGCAGTTTTTTACCCAGTTGGCCTTGGGATTCACCCCAGAGGAGCTGGTCCAAGTGGCTGGGTAGAGGGAACTCTGGGCCTCTCTGCTGTGTCTGGTGAGCCCACATTAAATGGACATTTGTTCAAAGAAAACAAAAGTTAGTAGCTGTAAATTCAGAATACCAGCACAAATAAAGGTGTGAATCAAAAATATTTTGTGTTCTTTACTTCAATAACAGACAACATGATCTTGATTAAGAAAATAAAACTAGGGAGGACGCTTTATCCTACTGCAGAGATCACCACCATGACCTGGTCACCATCACCAACCTGGTTAAGCTGAGGCTGGTCGAGGAAAAAGCCAAGAAGGCATCGACTCGGTTTGTCTGGATGGGTCTGCTTGACTGACATGTGGTTCTGGATCTGTGAGGAGATGATCAGCTATAAGAGCCGGACCTCAGAAGGACGGATGAGTGACTGTGACGTGTCTGGAGCCATGGAGACTAAAGGACAACACAGGTGATTCCAGAGAAATGATACAGAGGAACTGAATTTCATCTGTTTTAAAAATGGCACATGGTGATTGGCCTGTGTTTATATAGAGCTTTATCTAGTCCAGAGGACTCCAAAGCACTTTACACTACATTCAGTCACTGACCCTTTCACACACTGATGGTGGTAAGCTACACAAGAAACATGACAGATATAAAATCTTAAGTTTAACTCAGTTGTAAACATTGTTGAATTACTTTCATTTCAGCTCTGATGGTGTGTTTAAGGGTCTTTGTCTTCTCTCAAACTTAGTCTGAAGTTTTCAGTTTTCCTTCTTTTTGTCAGGAATTTCACTGTCAGGTAATAATTTTGCCTCTTCTAGTGCTCCGTTCTCATGAGGCGTCCCACAAGGCTCCACTCTTGGCCCTGATTTATTGCTACTTTACATTCTGCCACTTGGAGCTACTCCTGTTATCCTTCCACTGCTATACAGATGATCTATAGATCTACTTGATCTATGGGACAATGTTACTTGATATACAAATTAATCTGTATGTCAAGATTACTCTGTATCTGGCTCCACATTGTCTAAGGGATTATATGGCTGTCAAAAAGAAGTCGACAACCTTTGAATTTTTTTATTTTTTATGAGGAAAAAAACTGAATTCAAATTAATGGGCGGCAACACAACTACAGATGCCATTGCTTTGACTTTTAATTTCAAGAACAGTGTGAGAAGATGGGTAATAAAGGGGAGATATTCCTTATACTGACTTCCTGTTCACTTGAAACTAATTTAAAACTTTATTTGCTTTTAAACGTCAACAGCCTAGCATCTCTTTCTTTTTAACTGAGACATTTATGTTTGTGGGCCTGGTCGGCCTTTGAGGTAATGCAGTTTGCTTTTACTTGCACAAGAGGTGTGAATACTTTTAAAACACCGAAAGTGACAAAAGTACAATATTAATTTAATATAATGTTGACTAACTTTCTAGCCTGTTCAGTGATCTACTAGTTTTGCATTGGGGGAAAAACTAACTTCCTGTTTGAGAACAAGAGGATATTATAGCATTATTTGCATCTGCGTAGGTTTGATATTTTCTGTTGCCAGTCGCCCTAGCAACAAAGTCAAATACACATTTCTGAAACTAGAATAATCACACCTACGCAGACCTTAAGTTGACAAAGGTTGATTTACTACAGTTGCATCATAGTCTGTCACTTTTGAGCTTATAGTCCTGACACGCAGTAAAGGAAACCAAACTCAGAAAAGGTAAGAGATTATTTTATAACCTCGTTAATAATTCTGAACAAGAACGCGGAGAATGATTACGTTAAACCGGTTTAGGTGTTGGAGATGAATCCAGATATACATTAACTCGGAGACTTAGTCATATGACAAGGTTGTGTCATCAGTGGGATGTTGGTGTTATGTTATCATTACAGATTTTTGTCTTTTAAAACAAATAATCTGTGATTTGGTTATTGACGTTATTTGAAACCTCATTTATTTGAGAATGATTCAGCCTAAGATCTACTGTGGTCTGCATGTAATTGTGAGGTCAGTGCTGTTGGTCCGATGGACTTTTATCTGGTTTTACTAGAATTACTACAGAACTTATTCATGATGCTGGAACTTAAACTTTGTGATGAATTAAAGGTCATATTTTCATTTTTTTTTTTTTTTGAATTTTTCTAGTAGATTTTCTAGTATCTTTACAGACAGTTGTTTGTATTAATAAATTCTCAAACAATTCAAAGTCTACATCTAGGCGCCCTTCAGGGACGATTTCTTCAGATAAAAGTTTTATATTTTTTTCTGAAAAAAGCTGTTTCCGCTTCCTTCTCCTTTCCTCTGCCACCATTTTGCACTAAGTTCACTTCCTGTTTAGTCAAAACCCTTCATAATCTCCTGTCCACTCAAAGCCCCGTTGCTGCCATCCACCACCAAACCTCTCTGATGTACACTTCCTCCAGTCGGTCAGGAAACAAGCAGAGAATAAAAACAGTTTTTCACTAAAATGTAATTTTAATTGAATACCTAAAAGATATTCTTATTATGTGAAAATGTAGGTGAATATTTAATTAATCATCTTAACTTCATCTACTGTATTTCATAATTTGTTTTCATGGCAAAAATGAAATTCTTCCTGGTTTGAATATTTAAATGAGAAATATTCAAATGTTGCTCCTGTTCAGATATCTGTGTCTGAAACACATCAATGTTTGATGCTGAAAAGTTTTCAACGCAGCAACAACACTAAAGACTCTCTGATTCAACCATAAAGATGAATGATGTGTATCCCTTCTAACTCTGTATGATTTATTTACATCACTTTAAGCATTTTTATGTGGAGGTTGTGAAAGATTAACTAATGGTTTTTTTCCTGTCCAGTGGAGGGAGAGCTGCAGCTTTTCACTGTTTAAATGTTCTTCATCCAACAGAGACAAACTGCTGGAGGAAAATAATTCATCTGACAGCAAAGATGCAGTGGAGTCTGATTCTGCTCTTCCTGATGGGTAAGTTGATCTGAAACACAACTAGACTCTCTGGTTTCTGATATGTTACTGATAGTTCAATTCTGAGGAGATCTGGATGACATATCACACAGAAATTAGAATGAGACCATTTGTTTTGGTTTTGCAAAGACAAAGTGTTTTAATCTAGCAGTGTTTCAGTGCTAAATACAGAAACATGTTTTTTGTTTACAGCTCAGTGTTGCTTCATTGACTGTCAGCTCTATCAGTTTCACTACATTAATAAGAATAAAACCTGGACTGAAGCTCAGCAGTACTGCAGAGAGAAACACACTGACCTGGCCACAGTGACTAACATGAAGGACATGAAGAGACTCAACAACATCTCAGCTGGATATCAGAGTGAAGCTTGGATTGGTCTGATCAGTAAACCAGCATTTACCAGAACATGGTTCTGGTCTCTGCCTGGAGTGGAGTTCAGTGAAAGTGAGACAAACTGGAACCCAGGAGAACCAAATGATGGTGGAAATCAAGGATCTGAGAATTGTGTGATTGTGAATAAAAATCTCAGTTGGATAGACAACTCGTGCCAAACTCCAAATCATTTCATCTGCTACAATGGTGAGATTAATCTATTTATGAATTATTTTTATATGTGTTTTGTAAAAACAAGATGAACATAAATGTGTTTGATTACTTCACAGAAACTAACACAACCCATAAATATCACCTGATTAAAGACAAGAAGACCTGGCAGGAAGCTCAGAGTTACTGCAGAGAGAATCACACAGACCTGATCAGTGGAACGAAGCAACTACAGGATGGAGCAGTGAAGAATGTGATGGACTCTCGAAGCGATTACTCACACATTGGTTTATTCAGAGACACCTGGAGGTGGTCAGATATAAGCAGTTTCTCTTTCAGACACTGGAATAATGACTTTAACTATCCAGAATCCAACAGTGGTCAATGTGCCACGACTGTGTTTAATGATGGAGGCAGATGGACGAATGTGGACTGTGATAATAAAAAACCCTTCATCTGTTATGAGGGTAAGTTGGTGTAAACAAATACAAGTTTATGTAAACATTAGAACTGTGCAATTTCTAATTTTACACATTAATTCATTTATTTCATAGATAATTTCACTGCATCAAGCTAAAGCTCCAAAAAGTTTTATGTGGACCAGAGGTGGATAGAAACCAGTTACATTTACTCAGAAATTTACTTTAGTAGCATTTCGGATTATATGCACTTTTGTTAGTTTTAAACCTCAAAACCTTCTACTTTTACTTTATATATTGCTGCTCTATCTAGAGCAGTACTTCTAGATTCTTCAGTGAATCAACAAATTTTAAGCAAAAAATCTCTGGACCCAAAAACAAACTTACAGTTGATGTGACGGTGAGACTTCCTGTTTGTACACAAGCTCTATTGTAATTTTCCATCTGCTGGAAGTTAAATTATGGTATGCAGTTGGATTATTTACATTATTTTTGTATTTAAAGCACCACTTTTTACTTGTGTCTTTATGTTTTTTGCCAGTCTGACATTTGTTTAAAAATAATAAATCAGATGCTATCATCAGTTACTGTGCTTTTTACCAAAATTTTACTCTTATTTGTATACTTTTTATTTTACTTGATGATTTTTTTTTTAAGTAGTGCTACTCTCACTACTTAGTTGCTCTACCACCTATGGTTTAGGACTAAAGACATACCTGTTGTTCTTGCAAAATAAGTTCATCGCCTTGATTTTGTAAGTTATAGTATGTTTGTGTTGATCACTTCTATGCCAGATAAAGTGATCCTGATCAAAGAAAATAAAACCTGGGAGGACGCCTTGACCTACTGCAGAGATCACTACCATGACCTGGTCACCATCACCAACATGGATGATCAGAGATGGATCCAGGAGAAAGTCAAGAACGCATCGACTCCTTTTGTCTGGATTGGACTGCACTACATCTGGTCTCTACGTTTCTGGGTCTGGGTCAGTGACGAGGAGGTCAGCTATGAGAACTGGGCCTCACCTGGACAGATGGGCGACTGTGACGTGTCTGGAGCCATGGAAACGGGAGGAGGACATAAGTGGTTCAAAAGAAATGATTCTGACCTGTTTAATTTCATCTGTTCTAAGAAATAAATCTCACACACTCCCTAATGAGAAGTGGTTTATTCTGTCAACAATATTCTATATTGCAGCTTTATTTTTTTGAAAATAATTTTAGATTTTCTTTTGTGGGGTGTGGAAGAATGTTCATACATTAAATCAAATTAGATTATATGTTGTAAGCTTATTAGAGTGAATCTCTTGCTTTTTGTTGTGATCCTCCTTGTACAACATGTAGGTTTTCCTTCAGTAATAAAGTCTTTAACCCCTGCTAACGTGTCCTACTTACGTTTTATTTTGCATCGCCAAGGTACGCAACCTTCAGATAACTCTTTAAGCTGAAGTCAGAGTTGTAAATATCTGATTTTATGTATAACCCTGAGATAAATTTGGAGTGGAAGTCTGAGCTATAGAAGAAAAAGCTTTCATCTTTCATGAGCTTCGGAGGCCTTTAATGTCTAAATTCTTACTCACATGATGCATGATGAGAAAATGTTGGCTTTTGCCTCGATGCCACTTAATATGTATATATGATAAACTTTATTAGAATTGGTTTGGGGTTCACGTCAAATGCAATGGACACAGAGACCAAAAAGGAGGAAATGTTGGAAAAGGTTTAAAAGGTAAGGAGTTGCGAGCAGAATAGAGAAAGAAGCATCGGGAGAACATTAATCTGCCTCTTAACCTGCAGGAAGAGAAATAAGTCAAAGCACGAGTTAAACTTAAGGTCTGCATTTACGTTTAACTTCTAATCAAAGGTAATGATTCAAGTTCCCTATTGGCGATTTCTTTATTACTTGACGTTTAATTGCCTACACACGAGACCTTTCATGTTGGCACAGCTTTCAAAGCCTAAATGTCACGGTTAATATTTTCTCCAGTTTTGACAAATTGCGTTTTCTCCTTCCTGCAGTCAGACAAAGCGAGGCAGCATTGAACTGTGCTATGAAGGAAACAAGACACAGTCAGGAAAGGTAAACCATAATTACATCCAGGGATTTCCCCACCAAAAACCTGATGGCTTGTGTAACTTAATTTTACATACATTATTAGCAGATATGAGTTATATGTCTACCGTGGTTCTATGAAATTAATATTAGATGCTGATTTCAAATGAAATCATATGCACTACAATAAGGGCATTTCTCCAGGGCAGCATTAGAGTATAGGGGCCACATCAGTTCTCCAAACAGGTCGACGCATAAAGGCAATCAAGTTAGGTTGGATTTTATTTAGGGAGATTACTGTCAGTTCCCCTAAATAATAAGTAAATTACTTGTGCTAGAGTTGACAAAAGAAAGATAATATAAGTTAACAAGTGAGCACTGGAACAAACGATGTTTGATACTGTCTTGATGTGCAGTTTTAAAGTGGAGCCAAATGCAAAGAGGCAGAGGCAGCTTGTAGTTGAAGGATGTTTAATGACCAAAAAGGGTGAAAAGAAATTACAAAAAACCCAAAACGGGGACACAGAGAGCCAGAGCAGAACAAAAATAGGACCTCGGCCTAACAAAAATAGGCCTGATCCAGCGATCAGCCCGAAACCTGGGAGTAGTGATGGACTCTGACCTGAACCTCCAGAGCCACATAAAGACAGTTACAAAGTCGGCCTTCTGTCACCTGAAGAACATTTCCAGGATTAAAGGACTAATGTCTCAGCCAGATCTAGAGAAACTCATCCATGCGTTCATCTTCAGTCGTATTGATTATTGCAACAGCATCTTCACAGGTCTGTCCAACAAATCAATCAAACAGCTGCAGCTGATCCAGAATGCTGCTGCTGGCGTTCTGACTAAAACCAGGAAGATAGAGCACATAACACCAGTTTTAAAGTCCCTCCACTGGCTCCCTGTAGCTCAAAGAATAGACTTTAAAATACTGTTGTTAGTTTATAAATCACTGAACGGCTTCGCACCACAATACATTAAAGATCTGCTGTGGACAACATTTAAAACGCACAGCTCTAGAGACTCTGGATGAATTATACAGTCTGATAGCCTCTGCCAGAAAGGACTTGCTGTATCGTTCTTTAGCACATCTGGGCTGCAGTCATCTTTGGTTATATCTGCTCCACCAGGCTGTAGAGGGAATGAAAGGTGTTAGCATGTCATAATGGCAACACTGTCTTTAGAAGACTGCTTGATACTGGAGACGATCCTTCCTCCCCACAGCAAAAACATCCACCAACTCCAAAATACTTGGTGGATATTATGACATTTAATTTCTACTTACATTGAACTGAATTGGTGATTTGCTGATGCATATTGGAGCATTAAATATTTGACTAATTCTGACATGTAGCAAGTGGTTTTGCTGTTCACACGTTGATTGATATGATTCCTTTGGAGCTGAACACAGTTCCCCGCCGGCTGCTGTTCACTCAGGATGATTTGCATTCTCAGATCCTTTCTCACGAATCATAAATGTTTATGCAGGAAATTACAACACCGTCTCTGTCCTGAATTTCAAATATAGAGTCTTTTAGTAATGCAGAGGCGAAGGATGAGACAAAGTCAGATTTTCTTTGTTCTTTTCATATTCTATATATAAAACAATTATATATATATATATAGTATATTATAATACAAAATATGTGTATATATTATATATTTTTTTCAGTCACTTAAGGAACCGCAAAACTAATTTTGTGGTAAAGTTCTGCACAATTCATGTGGTTTGTTTCTAAGTCAGATCAGGATAAAAAATTCCAGCTTATGATTTTTTACTAAGTGTTCAAATGAAAAGCTAACTGGGACTAAATGGCCAACATGGTGGAAAACTTCAGTAGAGGCTAAAAAGACGTTAGATAAACTGAATGCAGTTGACAAAAACTTCAACTCCATGATGATCAAAACATTTATGAAATGTGTTTTTTTTACTGATAATAAAAGAGTTATAAAGTATGTTTTCTTGTGATGGGATCTTCTGTATAGCTCTTATCAGAAATAGTTTCTTTACTTGATGTAGAAAGATCATATGGTTGTTAGGGAATAAATTCTCATCGTGATGAAAGTTAGTCTCAGTTTGCATTAACTGAGCATTGTTAGCGTGTTAACAGAAACTGAAAATGTTAATATTTTTATCATTTTATCCTCTTTCTGAAATTACCTGCCTTAGGATAAAAGATGAAATTTAGCTACTGTGCTAATTCCAGACTACTTACTTACTAAATTCTACTAATGTGACAAATATGTGCTGCACTATTAAAATAAGGACAGAACATATTACACAATCTTCCAGGTATACAGGTCCTTTTGTGCTTTATTGTTTTTTTCTTTCTCCACCTGGTTAATGAATAATATTAAAACGACCGTCAGCTGGTTTGAATATTCACATATTCAAATGTAGCTGCTGTTTAAAGAGCTGCTATAGAAACACATCAGTTTAGACTGAGGAAGCTTTTCAGCTGAACATTGAGAGACGACATCCCACATACTGAGGAAACAAGGAACCAGATGTAAGTTTCAGATACGTTTATGTTTTTTGTTGTTTCTACTTATATGAACTGAAAAGTTGAGTTGAGTGTCTCCTGTCTGTCTCCGTCTCTCTGCTCTCATTGTTTCTCTGTCCAGTGGAGGGAGAGCTGCAGCTTTTCACTGTTTAAATGTTCTTCATCCAACAGAGACAAACTGCTGGAGGAAAATAATTCATCTGACAGCAAAGATGCAGTGGAGTCTGATTCTGCTCTTCCTGATGGGTAAGTTGATCTGAAACACAACTAGACTCTCTGGTTTCTGTCACGTTAGAGACTCAGCTAGATTCAGAAGAGATTAATTTTCCATTGATCACACAGTAAGAAACAATAAGAATGATCCAAAACAATTACAATGTTATGAGGTGGACATTACCCATTTTGTTATTATTTTGTATTAAATACATTATTATGTTTTACGTTAGTAGGTCAGTGTTGCTTCATTGACTGTCAGCTCTATCAGTTTCACTACATTAATAAGGAAAAGACCTGGACTGAAGCTCAGCAGTACTGCAGAGAGAATCACACTGACCTGGCCACAGTGACTAACATGAAGGACATGAAGAGACTCATCAACATCTCATCTGGATATCAGAGGGGAGCTTGGATTGGTCTGAACAGTAAAGCAGAATTTACCAGAACATGGCACTGGTCTCTGCCTGAACTGGAGTTCAGTGAAAGTGAGACCAACTGGGTCAAAAGAGAACCAAATGATAAAAGAAATCAAGGATCTGAGAATTGTGGGATTCTGAATAAAAATATGTCATGGGAAGATACTAGTTGCTCTAATCCAAGAGCTTTCCTCTGCTATGATGGTGAGTACTAATAAAATCCAGAATGTAAAATCTGTAAGTGATCTAATAAAACGATCTGGATTAAATGTTTTGGGGTTTTTTCCCAACATTTTGATAAAAATCTTTCTTTCAAATATGATAGAGTGGAACAAAACCATCCAACTCAACCTAATAGACACATTTGTTAGAGTCTCTGACAATGACCTTATATTATGCTTATCTAAAAAAATCTGAACTGTGACAAATATTCTTCTGTTTACTCCACAGAAACTAATAAAACCCATAAATATCACCTGATTAAAGACAAGAAGACCTGGCTGGAAGCTCAGAGTTACTGCAGAGAGAAACACACAGACCTGATCAGTGGAACGAAGCAACTACAGGATGAAGAAGTGAAGAAATTGATGAACTCTTCAGATCGTTCAGCATACTTTGGTTTATTCAGAGACAACTGGAGGTGGTCAGATGGAAGCAGTTCCTCTTTCAGACACTGGAATAATGACTTTAACAGTCAACATGAAAACAGTCATCGATGTGCTGCTACTGGTGTTGGTGCAGGCAGATGGAATACTGACGCCTGTAATCTGGATAAACCTTTCATCTGTTATGATGGTGAGTTTTTATGACAGATTTCCTTTTACAAAATACCTTTAAATGTAACTTTAGTTCTAAAAACGATCTAAAACAAACCCTTGTCTTTATTATTGTACAGTGTTTATATCGAAAAGCTTTTTTTTTTAACACTTGGGAAATCTGTTTAAAATATTGATCTCACATTTACATTGTTGAGACTTTAAAGCTGCATTAATAATTCATAGAGACATACTCAAATCACACACAAACGTTCATTTTATCTTTTAAAATCTTGCATGCCCAGCATCTGGTTCAGAATGAAGCTGACTCTGATGAAGAGACGTTTTGTGTTTAAAGTGTTTTTTGCAGTGGATAATGTGATCCTAGTCAAAGAGAAGATGAACTGGGAGGACGCCTTGTACTACTGCAGAGATCATCACCATGACCTGGTCACCATCACCAACATGGATGATCAGAGATGGATCCAGGAGAAAGTCAAGAAGGCATCGACTGATCATGTCTGGATGGGTCTGCGCTACACCTGCACTCTGGATTTCTGGTTCTGGGTCAGTGATGAGGTGGTCATCTATCAGAACTGGGCCGATGGTGAACCGACGGACGACTGTGACATGTCTGGAGCCATGGAGACGGGAGGAAGACATCAGTGGAGGAAGAAAAATGATCTTGAAGAGTTTAATTTTCTTTGTACTAAGGATTAAGCACTGCTTTCTCCTCCACTCATTAAATTGATTTTTTTCTTTTTTTTAAATTCATGTCAAACAATTAATTGGAGTATAAAGTATCTTTTTAGACCAAAGTTCGCGTAGCTCTGAAGTCTCTGAAGATTTTAAGATTTCATTTCTCTGCATAGCTTCTCCTATTGTGGCCAGGTAGATGTAACATGCTAAACCTGGTGATTTAAATTGTGTTTTTGTTCGATTTATGATGTTAATGAATAGAAATGTTGCACCACGCTGCAGTCTCGTCTCCTGTGTTTCAGCTGACATCTGACATATTGTTATACGTGAAAAAATTAAGATGAATAAGTAAAATAAAACAACCCTTCACTGTGTTGGATTAACATTTGCTCCATTCATCTTGTATACCAGCTTTGTTGAGCAGAGTCCAGGGCAGCTGGTGTCTATCTCCGTCTGCCATTGATTGAGACAGGCAGCCAGTCAATCAGAGTAATTCTTATTCCTCCAATAGAAAATAAAACCTTCTAAAAAAAACAAAACGTTGTGGTGTTGATGTGTGGATGGTTTCACCTGGTTCACTCCTCTGATGAAGGATCAAAACCGAACAATAAAGTTGATGTTCTGTGAAAAACAAGAATGAGCTTCCACTGCCCTGAGACTGTATGGTATAAATATAGTCTAAGGTAGAAATAATTCAGTTTACATAAAACAAAGAGACAACACATATTGAACATTTACATGTAGATACATCATCATAGCCAAACGGCTACTTTCCATCTCTAGTCCCACAGGTAGAGGCTGGTGCTAATAATAATAATAATAATAATAATAATAATAATAATAATAATAATAATAATAATAATAATAATAATAATAATAATATAAAAAGAAACACAAGAAAATAATAAGAAAAAGAACAATTAACTCTACTACAGTAAAAGTGAATTAAAATGTCTAGAATAGACAATAAAACCAAATGGAACATGTTGAAACATAGTCAAGCTAATTTGGCCTTCCAGGCTCCCATACATTTTCTTCCAGGATTGATTTTCTCTGAACTCTGACCAGCTGCCATGTCCCTGCTGGAAAAAAAAAAAAAGCATCACCATAGCAACACTCACTTCACTTCATTTCGGTTTATTTACATACGACTCCTGAATTTATTTTCTAGCTCTGGAAGTAAAAATGTTCTTCTACCATTTTTTTTTCTCTTCAACCTGGTATAATTATGTTTTTTGTTCTATCTTGCATTTCAAAATATTTAACCTTAGTTAGTTTTACTCAACTTTCACATGACGTGGCTCTTGTTCAAGTCATATAATCTTTATGAGTATATGACTTTTAGTGCATCAGGCGAAGCTTCTTCTTTAGGAACATTTGCATGACTCTGTTATGTGTTTATCATAAAACATCCAGGCGCTACACCTACACACTCTTTGGTTCTGCTTTCCGCTTAGCTCAAAATAACACAGTGAATAAACTAACAAGTAGTAACAAGGTTAGAAATTGTTTCTATTCTCCTCAGGATGAATTTGAAAATAGATCCTCCACTTCTAATGAAACCAAAAAAACTTTTGTGTAATGCACTGATATAATGTTTTCATAGAAACATGTCCTGTTTGAATACTCAAATCTTGATGGTTACTATGTTTTTTTTTTCTATGTTCATTTTATTTTAAATGTTAGGCAAAACTCACACTTTGCACATTTTTGTTCTTCCTTTGGATTTTTGCTGCTTCTAAAAAAACTACTACTAAAAAAAAAGAAAATCGGCATTAAGTTGTTCTTTTTAGTGTCTGGAAAATAACCCGTTTCAATAACCTCTGAAATTCAATGTCACAAATATGCAGGCACTGCCCCTCACCTAGTAACCCCAGTGAAGCGTAGCCCGTCACCTAGCAACCCACGCTGAGCTCCAGGATGGTATGGGTCAGCTGGTTTTACCGCTGTGCAATGGCTGCTGGAAAAGACACGTGTTTTGTTGTTGACTTACCCTCCAGAAACCGCTCACTGCATTTTTGTTGGTTGTGTAGGAGGCTCCGCTAATGCTTTTCAAAACTGTATAATTGCTCAAGTGTTTTCAGCCATTTTCACTTGTGAGTGCTAACGAGGAAGGCGTTTTGGTGAAAAATGTGCAAATCTATACCTTGTTGACGATACCAGCTGGTAGTGAAACTTGTCCCATACCGACGTGGGCTGAAAGGCCGCAATGCGAGAAGCAAGCCATTACTCCAAAACACCAACACCAAGAAGCTACATTGTAGCAGATACACACGGGGACAAAGACATTCGTTTATGGAGACATGTCCTGTGTTCTGATTAAACTAGTGTGGAACTGTTTTCCTTTAATGACCATTGTTACATTTTCAGCATAAAGAGAGACACTATAAAGCCTGGGAACAACACCGTTCCAAATGTGTAGTATGGGAGTGGCTGTATCGTGTTGTGGGGCTGTTTTACTGTAGGAGGAACTGCTGCATTTCACAAAATACCTAGAATCCTGCCTAAGTTACACCAGTTCTGTTAGGACGAATAGTGGCTCTTTTGTGCCTGTTTATGTGAACTTCTGTTTTCAATTGTATATCTAGCTCATACCATCTATGAGCATGAAAAAAGCCATTTGAACTTTAACTCCTCTAGGCAATGGTGGAATGTTTTAACCTTTTACCTAATCTGATCTTTCCTGTTGGTGACTCATGTCAGCCAAGTCTCCCTTGACGTCACTTGTGTCATGCACTGCAAGAAAAACAAACGTATTTGAGAGAGCCATAAGGAAAAGCATAAAGTTTATTTCATTATCAAAGTCTTTATCTTTCAAGCACCTTTAGTGCTTTAACAGAATCTAATAATTAACTCTCAAATGTGGATAAATAGGTTTCCTTTCAACAGCCTTGAACTGGATTTGTAAATAAGGTCAACACAAATAAGGTGAGGACAATCAGATTCAGGTTACTGAGACCACAGTGACCTAAATCACTGGTCACTGTGACAAAACAGAGGACCGCCACAGAGATCCTCTGTGACGGATCTTCTAGAGAGCCAACTCAGGATCTTTAGAAGAGAAGGCAGAAAGCCACCGTGAGGGCCCTCGAGGAGACCAGCAGGAAGTGAGAAGAAGGTTGTCGCCCTTAAGGTCCCCATAACTTAGATGATCTCATCATCTGAGTTAATAAAATCGCCTCTCATTAATTTAGAAGTATGACAAAAAATGTTCTTAGAAAGGCATCTGCCGGCCAAATTGACACCAGGCTTGGGTGGAACTATTTTGACCCAAGCCTGGTGTAGCAATAGTTGGGGCAATGGTAGGTCGCGTTAGGAGCATTTCCTGCAAATGGTGGATCACCGGTTCTATTCCCGCTTAGTCCGCTCTCGTTTTTGTGTCCTTTGGATAAGACACTTCACCCGTCTTGTCAGTTGATGTTGCCTGACTCACACTGGTAAAGTGTGAATCTCACTATTCTTGGCTTTCCATCACGATAGGGTTTATAAGAAACCATTCTAACCTTTAACTTAGGCCTATCAAAAGACAGGGATATGTGACAAGTCTTTGTCACCCATACTTCCTTACTGAAAACAAAAAATACCACAAAGCAGTAGGGTTTGGATGTGAGACGATGGGCTTTGCAAGCATACAAATACAAAGGTCATGCAAATAGAAGCTGCTACTTCTGTTTGCATCATTGCTTTGGTTTGTCTGCTTTGGTGCCAAATGGCTCTAATTTATTGAGGTTAACCATGCAAAACGGTAAACATGCACTTCTACTACTATCTTAGTCAGTGTTTTTTTAAGCAAAGCTTCTCTGGCACATGTAGGCACAGGAAACTCACGTGCTCAATATCTATACTGCCTGTAGTATTATTAAGTAGCAGACTCTGAACTTTCAGGTTAGTCATAAAAGGTCTGAACAACAAAGACATTTGAGAGAGCCACACGGAAGAGCATAAAGTTTATTCTGTAATAAACGTTATGCTTTGGTATGAAGACACGTTCTGTCCAACATTGGAGGCCATTACAGCCCAGTGATAAGCAGCTTTAATATTTTTAACAGAATCTAATAATTAACTAAAACGTGTATAAATAGGTCACTTTTCACAGTCCTCCTAAAGAAGACGCACACAAATCAAAGAAGAATGGGGTTTCCACCAGTGATGCTTCTCATGTGTCTGGTTGTTGGGCTGTCCACCTGCCGGGCAGAAGGTGAAGACAATCAGATTCGGGTCACTGAGACCACAGAGGAAGAGCAGGAGAATCATCTGACAGAGAGGGTCGCAGAGGACACAGAAACCCCCGATCAAGATCTTCAGACGGTAACAGTCGAGGCATCCAACTCGGGATCCCCAGAGAAAGGATGCGAGCCAAACATCTACATGGTACTGAAGGAGCTGGGAGCTCTGCAAGAGAGGCAGAAAGCCACTGTGAGCGCCCTGGAGGAAACCAACAGGAAGCTGGAAGCCAGTGAGAAGAAGA
Source organism: Xiphophorus maculatus (assembly GCF_002775205.1). Lineage (NCBI taxonomy): Eukaryota > Metazoa > Chordata > Actinopteri > Cyprinodontiformes > Poeciliidae > Xiphophorus > Xiphophorus maculatus. The sequence goes on from NC_036456.1 coordinate 6,046,635, forward strand.
TCGACGTCCTTAACAGCTCTCTGACAGAGATGAGGAGAACTTATCAAGGTAGCGGAAAATGACATCCATTTGAAATCATTTTAGAAATTTGTTTGCCACAAATTGCAAAAACACTGTGGCTTTCAGCTTTCTTTTTCCACTTATGTTTGTTGACATAACAGCAAAGTTTCAATGGCCCATTCATCTTACTCTCTAAATGTGCACTAAAATATTATTGTGGGCCATAGATATAAGGGAAACAATAAGTTATTAAAACTATTTTGTGTTTACACCACTCTAACCTTTAGTTAGAAGACAATGTGAGTCGTGTAGATGCTTTTGATCAATAATATCCTGTCTCTGTTTCAATACTTCAAAATAAACACATGATTATTAAAGAGTCATTGATGTTTATGGTTGAAAAAACATCTCAAATTCCACAGTAGTATTACTGGTGTTGAACAGTTAATTACACTTTGAGAGAGAATCCCTGTTAATCTGCTGCTTGTAATCTCCAAATTGCAAAGATGTTTTCTGACTTATTTTTTCTGTTTTCTTCACTGTGTTTAAACATCAGGACACCAGGTTGCATTTTCTGCAGCGCTACCAAAAGATGGGACCATAGGTCCCGTGAATGTTCTTTACCCTCTGGTCTACAAACACGTTCTGTCCAACATCGGAGGCCATTACAGCCCAGTGACAGGTCAGTGTTTGTCTTTCTGTTTCATCCATTGCTATGTACATGTACAAAACATGTTTTCTGCAAGTGAAGACGCTGCAAGATATGACTGAAGGGGTTACTCAAACTTAAGGATTTGTAGTTGGCAAACAACAAGAAAGAGCTTTTGTTTTTCAACTCGACGTAAAATTATGGAAGAAGTTAAATGAGTTAAAACAAAGAAAAGGTTTAATACAATTTAAAAGGAAATATAAGGAGGTCATTTTCAAAAGATGTAGAAATATGGGTGGGACTTAGCAATGATGGTGAACGTAAGTTGAGGCACATGAGTGTGTGTGGTTATGGATGTACATATTCAGACATATTTAAACCCAGATAAAATTAATTTATCTATGTTTGTTTAATTTCTTATCTGTTATTATTATTTAAAATTAAGGGCGCATCTGAAAATATGATATGAGTTTATGGGATAGGAGTTCATAAGTTTCTTACTTCTTCCTAATCCCTTTTAAGCATGTTAAGCTTATTGTGGTACAAAATATGTGTCTTTTGCACTCCTTGTTCATGTGTTATTTTATACTTCTATCATGTTAGAAATAAATAAATAAAAATAGATAGATAAAATACATCTTTGAATAGAAAGCCATTGTTTTTAAACCCAAGAGATCTCATTTCAACAAGTTTTTTCCCCCATTATCTTAAAAGATGATGGTTCTTCTTGCAGCAGATTTATCTCTGATTGCTTTTCTTATTTTCCTCTGCAGGATACTTTACAGCACCAGTGAGAGGAATTTATTACTTTTCCTTTTATTCATTTTGTTGGGCGGGTGATGGAACCTCTGGAGGAAGTCTTTACCGAAATGAAAATCAAGTTGTGTCATGGTACGGTTACACTAAAACTGCCCCCGTCTCTGGCTCTAACAGCGCCATCTTGCTGCTGCAAGCAGGAGACATGGTCAACGTCCGCCTCTGGGACGGGAGGAAAATAAGTGATAATGTTAACAAGTACTCCACATTCAGTGGATTCTTACTGTCACCAATGTAAACATTTAGAAAACAGAAACGGCTTTTTGTGTGGAAATTGTAAATATTTTTTCTACTGTCACTTTCAGACAACTTCAGATTAATATGTTCTTATACATTTTAGGTGACAATACACCTTTGCAATACATGTATCATTACCCAATTAAATATACATTCATCGTTTGAAACTAAAATTTGAAACTGAAATTTGCATTAATTGTCCAGCTTCTAAGAAAATGTGTATCATCATAAATAGTAGAGAAATGAAACAAGATAGTGAAACTTTTAGTCTCTATATTCCATAACAACATTTTCTGTAAATAAAGAACATTTGCAAAACAACTGTTGTTTTTTTTTCCTGTCACTTTAAACAGAAAATACTATGTGTGTTTTGTGATAAGTTAATAACTCACCTGCAAACACAATGAGGTTTGAATGTTTGTTTAACTATTACGGAAAAGTGAGAATTTGACTGTACATTACAGTGATAAACAGTTAATAAAATTCTGTATATGAAGTATTTGTAGTTAAATACAGACTTGGTTCAAAATCATTAAAATTCCAGTGCTACACATACATGACCTAAATCATGATTTAACTGGTAATCAGGCAAACATTTGTATTTTCCCAATTTATAACATTTTGATTGTGTTACATTGACTTTGCTGTGAAATCAAAATTGCCCATTTCACATTTCTCAACAAAAACCAACAATAAAGATTGTGTTCGACATATACATGAATTTCAATTAAAGACAGTGTAAACACATACTGTGTTGCTTAAAGTTGTACTATTTACTAACTTTTCTTACAAATGCAATTATTACTTTGGAGTAAAAGCATTGATAAGAAAACTAATGAGAAAGAAAAATCCATGCATGTGGAGGACTCCATTTTGACCATCTGCTCCCAATATATAATAATAATTAGAACTGTAATAGATCAGTAGTTCTTTGACTGTGTCCAAAAATACGGTGGGCATTTAAATTGCAATTATACTAAACTTGCAAAGAATCATCAGGAAAATTAAGAGGGTTAAAAAAAAAGAAATGAGCCGAGTTTTCTCTGTGACGAAAGCATTCGGCTTTAGCTGATTACATTTACTACAATCTGTCAGTTATAAACATTAATAACAAATGAATGACTTTACAAAGCTAAAAATGATTCAACATTTCCTTTATTGAAATGTGGAATTCATCAATTTCTCCAACAACTTTTTAAGAGGAAACATTTTTCTGTTGGCGTACTCTGTCATTACAGATAGTTATTTTAATTTAAAAAAAAGACAAATCAATATTTACCTCCAATGAATGTGTTTTCTATCCAGTAGGAGAATTACAACGACGACTACATTGAGACAGGCCAAGTTCTGGTTGAGTCACTTCTACCCAACTACAGCTGACAGAGCCTCTCAGTAGTCAGCCATTTTATTGCACCCTAATAAGATTCTATAGAAGTTTACATTTTTGACAAATGTCTACAATCCTTGCCTGCTCATCTATCCTACAAAGCATTCTTATTGATTTGCATAGATCTGAACACATCTCACCAAAAGATACAACAAAAGCAACCAAACAAAAGAACATTAACCAAATGCACCAGTGATAAACGAGCTCTACAGGTAAAGGGAAATCCAAAGGAACTGCATGTTCCCGCTCAGCAGAAGGTGATGAGGTATTCTGGGTAGGCCTGGTCATCATGGAAGACTATAAACATTGTTGGCTGTTGCTGGTTGTTCACCAAACTGTCGAAGCAATCAGTGGGGTCTGCACCTCGGGCAGGGGGAGCTTTCATGTCGGATTTACCCAGTGTGTAACGGCCGGTGACAACACGAGCAACATACAGTCGCTTCATTCCCGATTTGTCTGGTGGAGAAAACCCCCTTGCAGAGTATTCAGCATGGACGGCAAAGTAAACTCCTTTTCCGTATGCGGTAGCTGTAGGAAAAATGACAACAAAAAAATTTGGAATAATTTAGAAACATTGTTTAGTTGCCTTTCAGGCACTGGATTTTTGTTGGAGGTATGCTAGTTAATCACGGCTTACCATGTGCTCCAGCATAACTCCTGTCAAATCGGTCTCTTTCAATGCAGCTGCACGACTCTGCAGATGTGCCATGGTACAGAGACTTTTCACCGAGTTCTGCTTGGCCATTCTTGGCTAGTATACGCTGCCGACACAAGCTGTAGGCGTTCCACAGGTACAGGTTCTGCACACGTTCAATCTGAGACCACAAAAAAAAAGCCCCATTTATGATTGTTTTTCTATAAAGTTGAGATTTTAGTTGTTCTAGTTGAGTAATAATGTTAGCATTCTTACTTTATGGATCGTGTACTTGGCAGTTTTGAGGAAGTCACTTGCTACATTCTGGTATTCATTGGAGTTTGGCTGCAGCTCCACCTTTTTAAAGACTTCGTCTTGCATAGGTTCCCAGTGCGACGGTAACTCCAAGTCTAAAGTACAAGTCACACAGAGAAATGTTTTATTTACACATAATTAAAAAGTGCTGAACATATTGTGTCTAAAAAAAGAAACTATAAAACCTTTCATACCGTACCTTTACACTCTGTCCTTTTCAGTTTATAAGTTGTGCCAGTCGTCCAGTCTGTGGCGTCTTGTGACTTCATGTTTACTTTGAGAGTCTTGCCTTCAGGCGTCTCCAAGTCCACACAGACTTTTTTCTGTAAGTGAGCTTCCTCCAGCATGTAGTTCATACTAAGGCTCAGCTCCTGCCATTCTCCACTGTCGTCTTTCATCGCCCACTGGATGTTAAGAGCCAACGTTGCCTCTTCCTTGTCTTTGAGTTCTTCTTCAAGTACTTTCTGAACTGCTTTGGTTATTAACTCGGTGACACTCAAGACATCTTCCTTTAAACCTTTCAGGACGTACTCTTTTTTGCTTGACCCGGTTCTTCCCATGGGTCCACCAGTATCGACTGCTTTGTGCTCTACGCTTATTCCCGTTAGTTTGACTTTCGCCTGCACTGCCTCCAGTTCCATAGCGTCTAGCTTAGAGACACAATGCACAGACACTGTTCTCTCTATGAGCTCTTTCTGCACAATCAACTCCAACTCTTTCTTGACGTTCTTGGCGACGTCTGGACCACAGCTGATTACTCGCAAAACCGTTGACTCGGGCTTCGAAGAGATGGTTTCGTCTTGATTGGATGAGAATGTTGTCAGTCTAGAACACTTTTCTTGGATCTTCTTTAGCCTTTGTCTGGCTTTGTCTGCAGTCAGGAAAAGCAGAGAGTTAGATGGGACTTAGGCTTTTTTTTAAAAACGCATTGTAATCGGTCTATGGGCTATACAAAGCATGTTCCATTTTTGCACAGGTTGACTATTTTGAAGGGCTCTTTTGTCTTTATGCATATAAGTTGTTGCTGGCCCGCCAATCCCAACTCAATGTTTACTCTTTATATGCGCGAAACAGTGTATAAAGAGTACACTTTTTATACGCGTACTATAAAGAGCCTATAGAGAGCGCTCTTTATAGTACGCGCTCTACTATAATCGTGCAACCGACCAATTAATGTGCAATCGTACATGTTTAACCCAAAGAAATGTCCAGAAGCAGAAGAAACTGAGCCTCCTGCTCAACCATGGATGTTGTTCCAACTTTTTGAAGAGGTCTGCACACTTACTTTGCCTGACAAAGTCACATTTTAACAAAACCTGGAGACGGCTTTGTGTAAGAGACTTAATTTACCATTTAGAAAATGGATCTGAAACACAATTTGGTTCAGCTGCAATTTAAAAGACTACAGTGTGAATATGAAATCTATTATTGATGTAACAAGATGTCCACATTAGTATTAGAAAGCCTTCAAATTTCATGGTATGTATATAAAACAATACAAAAACAAGAAGAAATCTTCATTATGGGATTTAGAAGGTTTGTGTCTATCTATCCTGTCTGACAGCGATAGTAGAGAGTTCTTGTTGTATTTCTTGCTCAGCCATATCCATATAACTCCCCATACACCATAATAGCAGCTCTTAGGTTTCCTCAAAACTAAATTCTGAAATACCAATAAGATAATCCAACTTTTAAAATAGCAAATTAATTCTAAATTGATTATGTCTGTGTCTTGGCACATCACAGAATATATTTCATTTTTTACCACTTCTTTTAAAATCCCAATCCCATGGTGTAATATTTCATATCACGTCTTGAAAATTCAATCTAGTATCTACATCTAGTCTCATTAGTTAGATGAACTCCGCTGAAGGACAACAGGTAAATTATTGTTCACAATGTGGACTAAAACAGGTCATAGATGCAAGCAAACCTCTGAGGCTGAGTTTGCTCTGAACAATCCGTCCAAAGCGATTCTCCAGCTCTGATCTGGAAGAACATTGACAGGAAGCTGAAACAAAGCGTTCTGACTCGGAAAACAAAACACAGCGATGACATGAGAGTCCACCTCTGACCTGAAACCCTGGAAAACCGGTTGTTGCAGGATGATGATGCGGATGACTGACAGAGAGGTAGGATTCATGTCCCTGATGGTTGAGGCCAAGCCGTCCAGCATCGCTGTAGCAGCTACGTTAGGACTCATTTGACCCCGTCCTACAAGGGCAAAGAGGCAGCTCAACTGTAAACGAACCTGCAGATATTAGGCATTCTTATGTTTATTTGCTTGCAGTGAAAGGCTTGGTGGTTGAAGAAATATATTTGTTCATATCAATGTAACATTTTCACTTTGGCTGATGCTATACATTATTTAATACCGTCGTTTTCACTTTTTTCTCTACATAAATCCGCTTTAAGCAAACCACGTATTGAGATGAAGCACAAACCCGTATTAACGGCTGGGAATGCCACTGAGCTGAATCTTTTGCTCTCGCAGAGTCTCAGGATCTTTTTGCAGTTCTTGCGGATCACATCAGAGTCGGCTTTAAAGCTAGCATGGACGATTTCCTTACACCCAAGAAGTCCAGGTTGTGTTGTGCAGAAGTGGTCTGGAGGTGTGCCCACTGAAAAAAGAACATTCAGTTTAAATTTGGCAAGTCTGGCAATAAGTAAATTAGTACTTTCAAAACATCCTATTCTCTCAAACATAGATTTCTTTGGTTCAAACCTAAAACCCGAGACATATTTATCACATTCACAATTTTTCTTGTTCTTGTTGTTTTACCTCTCGTCAATTCTGCAAGGACTGCCGGCCCTGCTGCTGCCAAAATGGCGTGAGAGACCCCTGTTTGGAAAACCATAGTAATGGCAGCATAAATTTAAGACGACAAATCGTTTTTCTTTTTAAATTTCCAGGCAGACATTCACATCGTACCAGACTGATAATCAATGAAGTCAGTAGTGTTGACAATAACATCGGTTCCTGCAGCTACAATGTCACCGTGGATGATCTGCAACTTGACTGCACCCATCATGGCCGCGACCTCATCCTTACCCATGGAGACATGTCGGTAAAAGGAAGCTAAAAAAGCAAGCATTTAAAAAGAAAAATACAAATATGATTTAATATTTTTGTTACTTTATATATTCTGTTAATATTAAACTCGCTAGGTGCGCAGAAGTGGGAGGTTCTAGCAACATTTAGAACAATATAAAGATATTATTTCTATGTTGACGTGAAGTCAAAATATCTTGGTATGGTTGTTTTAGTGAACTACACTGTCTAGGGTCCATTTAACCCTATAAATGATGCTCTAGCGTGCCGTTTCACTTGGTAAGACATTGTTGATCATTTATTCTGTCTTTGATATTCTAGTAAACTTTAGAATATTAAACAACTGTTGCTGTAATTCTCAAATATGTCATCAAATGCAAACTGCAGGCAGAATAAGAGCGCTAATTTCAGTAGTATGTCAGTTTTCAGAGGTCAAGGCATTAAAAAGATGAGATTATCCACAGGAACAAAGTAATAATACAAGTACAAATTGAAACATTTTAAGTAAACAAAAAAAATCAGTTTTTAATCCACAAGGCTAATCCCCTTGGAAACAAAACTTAGAACGCCACCAGAAAAGCAGAAAGTAAAAAGGCTAGCTTTCTTGAAGGTGGTTGGGATATAAAAAATGGAAGCTCTCTTGCAATCAAGGGGCCAATTGTCTCAACACTAAGACAATTCTACTAAAATTCTCTTTTAGTAGAAGAGCATTTTATTTCAGTGCAAGTCACATTTTGGTACTTTGAAAACATTTAAAATGTAAACGTTATCAGAAAAGAAACCAAAGCATCTTAGAAACATACAAATGAAACCAACCTTGAGTTGGATCAACGTCATTTGTAAATCCTCTGAGATGCAACGATGCCTGGGCAGACTGGAGTGCCTGCAATAGAAATGTTAAAACGTCTGAGTCCAATCTACTGTACAATGATCTAAGCCCAATCTAGTAAAACAAAAAGATAAAAAAAATAGCATTTTCCTAACCTTGTTTGATTCTCTGTCTGTAGGATGGACAACAATTCTGATCAGGAAAGGTGAACCGCTGGTCCGCTTTCGTTCGAAGGCACCAACTTCCTCCAGAAGAATCCTAGACGCCACGTTGTGTGGAAACTTCAGGAGAGCTCCAGTTCCCAGCACTGGAATAGCAACTGAACTGTAGCCTCTGCTGCTACAAGCATTCAGTATCTTTCTGATTCCCTGCCGCAGCATCTGGGAGGTTAAAATGGTGATTGTTATAAAAAGCAAACAAACAAACAAAAACAAGCAATTTATGAAGAAATTATAAGTACTTATGTTACCCCAATTGCAGGTCCATCTTGTTTGTTATCCCAACACTGCAGGTTGAGAAAGATGACTGCTTTACATTTGACAACAGGTACCCTCTCAACTACAACTATATCACTTGGCAGTGTTGCCCCTCCTGCTTCCTGGTAAAACAATGCTTCCAGCTGTGGTCCAACATTTGTTTTTAAAATATTTCCTATGCGTGTAGACACAGGATCATGGCCAATCATAGGAGACACAATGGCATCCGCCTAGGACAGAGCAATTTGATTTAGTCTAGGTTAACACAACCTTATTTTCATGCCTAGGAAATGATCAGGGTTAACTGTAGTCTAAAATGATCATATGAAATTCCTTTCTTATGCAGCTTGGCTTGTAAGCAAAACTTCTTACCTGTTGGTTCTCAATTGTTCCCTTAACAATCTCAACTTGTACAGGAGTTTCAGCAGTGGCGCCGCTTGCTCCTTCTTGGTCAGCAACGTTCGTCTTGAATCCAAGATCTTTCCCAGGCAGAAGGCGGTCACATGCGTCCTGCATGGCCCTCACCACCTCTTCCCTTTTATCTATCAGAATGATTTTGCTAAGACTTCGCCCGTCCTGACTACCAAACTCCTTGATGGCCGTTACGATGGCCTCAGAGCAAACCTTGATGGGAACGGCAAAAATGCCTGAGCTGATGCACGGCAGGGCTATAGACTTGAACTCCATCAGTTCGGCTAATTTCAGAGCGTTGCTAACAGTTTTCTCCAGTAAGCTCCTCTCTCTGCCACTAGCTCTCCCACTTTCAGGTCCAACAGCATGGAGCAGGCTCTTGCACTTCAGGTCGCCCCCTGTAGTTACCACTACATCACCGACAGCAATCTTTCCATGCCCTTTCACAAGGGCTCTGCTTTCTTTCTGCACCTGAGGACCACCTGCTTTACTCAGAGCAGCAGCAACACCACCGATGTGGTTTAGATCTTCATTGGCGGCATTTACAATGCCATCTGCATTCTGTTTTGTTATGTCACCCTGATAAACTATCACCTGCAGCCCATGCTGAAGATTGTATTTAGAAAGACGAGTCATCGGTCTACTCAAGTGAGGCTGTTCCTCGGGCTGTATGAGACACTTCTGAGATTCTGCAACCTTTAAGAGCATATCTCTTCCAGGGTGACCACTAAAATATCTCCCTGCCCCTGGCAGGTCAATGGTCACTTTGTTCAGCACAACAGATTGAAGAAGTGGACCCAGTCTATTCCTGACCTCAGTCACTTTGATGGATGGACCTACAAGCAACACCATGGGGCTGGAAGATGATGCAACAGGAGTGAAGGTAACACCTGAACAGTCAAATCTCTGTCTCTGCAGAAACTCGGTTAAAAGGGGACATAATTCTGGGAAGGGGAGAGTGACTTTTCCCTCAACGCTTACTTGGTCCAAGATAAACTGAGATACAATTTCACTCAGCTCGTCAACCTCTGCCGAGTGGCCGGACAAACACACAGTGCCACCTGCACCAAACCCAACATTAGCCCTGCACTGCGTTTGGTTAATCTCGTTTGCCTTGGATTTAAGCGCTTCACAAAGCGCTGGCGGCAAAACAGGGTAGTTAGGAATATCATAAGTGACATCGTTAAAGTTCTTTTGGATCATTTTGACAGACTCGTCTAAATTGTCGGCACTGAAAGAGAAGAAGTGGAGCGCTGTGTCTCGTATTTCTGCTTCCACCGCCTTAGCCACTCCCAAAAACTCGCAAAGCATTCCGGGACCACCATAGACGTTTTTTAAGAATGCCAGAAATTGTAGGCTTTTGTCAGTAATCGTCCTCTCCAGCACTAGTTTCTCCTTTTCACTAATTACCTCACCGGCCTTGAGAATTTCTTCCACAGACCCCATTAGAGCTATTTTACCTTCATCAGCCTGTGTGACCTTCAACGCTGGAAAGTCTTGCCCTAGACTGCTTTCAATCTCCTTCCACAGGAGACGCAGTTTCGCCTCACCGATTCGACGAACAGTGGTTTGCATGTCACTTGGACGAGATCCTTTATTTTTAACGTAGAGAGACTCTAAATCTCTTAACTTTGCTTCCACCTGGCTTCGTTCTCCCACAACCACAGTCATTCCAACGTCACTGTACACCTTCACCTCATCTGCAGGCTGACGAGAGCTGTAGGACTGCAGCAAAGCTTTGACTTTGTGAGCGTCCATCTCATAGTGGCACGTGAAGCCATCAAACAGTTGGTTCACCTCAGATTTCCAGTCGTTGGGTTCAGCTGCGGCACCTGGCTGAGCTACTCGCCTGACTAAAACTCTCTCCTCCTGTGGTTGGAGCTCAGCGGTGCAGGAAAGCAAGGCCAGCTTACTGTCTAGTTCCCCTTTGACTTTTGGAGATTCCTTCAGGTAACGGAGGAGATACGAGTCGAGCTTTAGCTCATATTCTTCACTACTTGGTGGCAGTTTTGGAGGGATACCGGACAGCTGTGTCTGTTGCCAGAAAAAATAAAACATGCATCAGGTTAGCTTTTCAGCGCACAACAGATTCTTCTAGAAGCTACTTTTCGATACTGTAAAAGATACAGTGATTCAAACCTAAATGTTAGAGCTTATTCTGTAACTCCTACCTTTCCTGATCATGTCAGGGACAATCCAGAAAACACTTCAATAGGAAATATCTACAATATCTCCTGAGATACAAAATAAAATAAAATAATAATAAAAAACATGTCAATAACAGGAATAATTCCCTAAACTGTACCAGGGTCAGTCTTTCATGTGTATTTTACTTCCACACAGGTTTAAATCAAGACAAGGTTTATATTTCCTGCCAACGGTTTAATCCCATTCAATTACATTCAATTATCTATTAAATTTCTAAAAGTGGCCCATGTAGAAGCAACTTGAGTTTTGATGAGAAATTACAAAAATTTAAGGTTCAACAGCATGATTATTTAAAAAAAGTTATGAACTTTTGTGACATTTTATTAAATTTTTTTATTAAAGATGTCGATTGTGTTTTTTAATTAGGTTTTAATTTTCAAATTAGATAGCTCAGAGTATAATTGAATGCATTTTTGGAGTTACAAAGACCCGCAAATTTCTCTAGAAGCACAGCTGAGGAGGAATTAAGTCTCCACAGGAATCCAGCTCAGCACAATTTCTGCTTTACTGCGTCCTGGGCCACACCCATTCTATATAATGGTCTCTACTTCCTGGGCCTGTGTGAGCAGCTTAGGAAAGAAACTTTGAATTCAATCTTTTGACATGGCCTGGATGATTAAGAGAAGTTGAGGTTACATCACAAGATCTCAAGTTTTAAAATTGTTTCTGCTGGCTGCAGGCTAAATTAATATTTGAAATGGTGAACTGATTTCATTGGTATTCAGGTGGGAAAACGCTTGTGGTCATGTACATGTGCACTCTGACTTTTAAGAGATGGAGCAAAAAGCACATGTTGCAATGAAACAATCTGTCATAAAACTATGAAGAAAGAAAAAAAAAAAGCTTTCCAACTTTATTTAAGTTTTCCTCGATTTTCAAAAACGTACCGGAGATGTGGTCGATGCATTCAGGTTCGGGTTGGCTGACTGGTCCGAAGGCGGAGAGGTGTCACCAGGGGCGGGTCCGGGATTGTCTCGCACAATCAGCTCTACGGTAACGCCAGCTACATCCACAACATGCTTAGGTTTCTGCAGGACCCTTTGTTGAGCTACAGGAGTGGAAAAATGAGAAATAAGTTATCCAAAAAGAATGAACATTTCTTTAATAGATTTATGCCAAATGTATGTCTGTTGTGGTAGCACACATTTGAGAAGTGATACAGAATCCATTCTACTTTCATTGTTGTAAAGGACTTCAGACTGTTTCTGATTAACTGGCTCTAACTCACCGCTTTCATTTTACCGTCACCTGTGGTGCCGGTAATTTTGCAACCTCGACTTGAACCTCATTATTTAACACTCATTATTTTACTCACTTAAAACTGTTGATTATAGAGGATAAATGGTTCACAATTAAGACAGCACACACACACAAACATCAATGAATCAACCAATCATATCTTTATTCCAGACCTGTAAGAAGGTGCATGGTTACTGATTTATTTATTTTTCTCCAACTGGATTTATTGTGTAGGACAAAAATATTTTTTCTCCAAATATTGAGTCTGAGAAGCATCTCAAACATGTTTCGCTCACAGTATTAATATGATGAAGTTGTCTTAAATGTTTTTAAATCAAATATTCTACCCATGATTTGATAGAATATTAATGTTAACTGATTTGGTCAACCCCCTAAGTAATAAAATAATAATAATAATAATAATAATAATAATAATAATAATAATAATAATAATAATAATATATTTTTAGGGTGAAGGTCTTGTAGGTGTTATAAGAATATTGTAGCTATCAAAAAAAAAAAAAAAAACACTCACACACACCTCATTATTCCAGCTATTTATTATTTATTAAATTATGCAATAGGGTGGGGGGGGGGGGGGGGGGGGGGGGGGGGGGGGGACCACTGCATTTAACTCCTGAACACTCAAATGTGAAAGTGAAACTATGAACTGTGTGTCTAAAAATAGAAAGAGACATACACAGCCTAGCAGAAAAAGAAACTAAATAACATATTAATAAAACATTCTATATGTCTTCTAAAATACTTTCGTAAACTAATAATATATATATATATATATATATATATATATATATATATATATATATATATATATATATATATATATATATAATTACTATATGCTGCGACATGTCCGCCAGTCAGATTTTACTTTCGCTTTCAACTCGTTCTCATGAAAGAAAATAATTGAACCTTATATTCAATGAGTCCGCTGTCTTACCTTGCTGATCTTTAAAAGCAATGCTGTAAACTTTTCCGCCGACTTCGGTCAACGCGCCGCTCTCTCCGCCGCCCGACTTGCGCCGAATCTGGAAATGATTTTCTATCTTCTTCTTTTCTTCGTCGTTCAAACGGCCGCAGTCGAAGAAGACGGGAAACTTGTAAGACGCGTCCATGGTGAGCGCCAATCGAAGAAACCGACGAATAAACTGGGGGAGTTTATTCCACTTGCAAGACGCACCTGAACGCGTCTCTGGCTGTTCGGAAATCAGCTGGCATCGCAATTTTGCGTGACGAGTTTGCGCACAGCGGCTTCCTGTTATTGTTGTAAGCCGACGTCAGCAGAGGGTGAAAACACGCCGCCTGAGGAGGTTCTGTGATTTATGAGAGCCGCAATCTCAAACAGATGTAAGGAAAGCATGCAACTTTCTCCATTTTATTTTACAGAAAGAAATAATGACATAATTTGTCATTTTAATGCATTACAAGTTTGGTGTTTTTCCCCAGAAATAAAGTTATGTAAAGTTATGGTACAATAAATAAACAAATAAATAAATAAATCCCAAATTTACCAGTGGTATAAAGAAATATACTGTGTTTGTGCATGCATCAATTAGAACCTTAAAAATACCAAAAACTATACTAACTACATTGGACACGAATGGATGTTTTGTGCATTTCTGAATATTCCAGTGAGCACTGTTGGGATCATGACTGGCGAATCGAAATTCATCCATGAACTAGTCAGGACACAGAAATAAAAAAATAATTTTAAAAAGTAACATAATAACCAATGAATACTCAGAGAGCTTTGGAAAGACTCTGGATTAGCAGAGTCTCCTTTTCCTTTCAACAGTTAGTAATGCACTGAACTGCTGCAGAGCAAGCAAGTTGAAACGTGTCTCCAGTTTGCTGCAAAACGGTAGAACAAGATGTCAAAACACAGGAAGGATCAAATCTGTTCAGATAACAACATATTGTAACTTTTTGGATGTCACACTCCACTGGTTTTAGAAATGGCACCATACCCACAGTGACATTTGGCCATAAGAACAAAAAGTGATTGGTTGTGATTGACAAAGTGTGAATTTCTCGTCAAAGCATTGTCTTTTTTTTTCTCCCTCCAATACAATAGTCAATCATCCAGATCAGGTTGGTGGAAAGTTTGATACAAACAGTGAATGAGAGGTAGAGCTGGAGGAGCCCAAATTGTGGGATTTTAAATCAAACCAGAGGCACTGAGAAGAGGAATGTCCCAGTGAGGGAACAGTGACTACGACTTGCAAGGTGTGAACGTTTCCGCGTGTCCTTGGTGTTGCTCAGCTGAAGGTGATGAGGTATTCTGGGTAGGCCTGGTCGTCGTGGAAGATAACAAAGATGACAGGCTGCACCTGACAGTTTACCAAGCTGTCGAAGCAGTCGGTAGGGTCTGTACCTCGAGGAGGGGGGGCTTTCATGGTGGAACTACCAACAGTGTAGCGGCCAGTAATAACACGAGCCATGTACAGTCGCTTCAGGCCCGATTCGTCTGCTAAGGAGTATTTGGTGGCTGAGTATTTTGCGTTGACAGCAAAGTAAACCCCCTTTCCGAATACTGCAGCTGCAAGAAAGTTACATGAAAACAAATCCACTTAACGCAATGATAAACATTTTGGGATTCATTGTGTTTGTCATTTTGCATTAGTCATTATATTCTATATATATATATATATATATATATATATATATATATATTATTTTTTTTAAATCAAGTCTTACCATGCTGTCCTGCGTAACTCCTGTCGAATCGGTCTCTTTCGATGGTGTCGCATGATTTTGCAGATGTACCATGGTAGAGAAACTTTTCGCCCAGGTCTGCTTCGCCGTTCTTGGAAAGTATACGGCGCCGGCAGATGCTGAAGGCGTGCCACAGGAAGACGTTCTGCACTCGCTCGATCTGCGTCCCAAAGAATTACTCACATTTTGTTTTTGCTGGGATAATGTGATGACGTTTCTGTGTAAGCAAACCTACCTTGTGAATGTTGTAGGAAGTAGTTTTATGGAAATTGTCGGCCACATCCTGATACTCAGTCGATTTAGGGTCCAACTCTACCTTTTTAAAGTGCTGCCCATTCATAGGTTCCCACTGTGGCGGTAACTCCAGCGACAAAGGAGAAGCCACACTGTCTATTCAAATAATTTTGAGATTTTAAATGCTGAAACAGTTCAGTTAGATATTGAATAATGGGAACATGAGAAGCTACAGTATGCAGCATACCAGGCTCAGTCGCCACGTTTTTCATTTCGTATGATTTGCCTGTCAAACACTCTGTTGCTTCTCTGGTTTTTAAGTTTACTGTGAAGCGTTTGCCATCCTTTGTCGACATATCCAAGGACAATTCTCTCTTCACGTCTGCTTCCTTGTCAAGCAGGCAGAGTTCCAGCAATTCTCCACTTTCATCTTCAATCGCCCACTTTGCTCCCTCTGGAAGCTCAGCCTGCAAGATCCCCCCCAAATATTTCGTGACATTGACGACATCAAAGCCACAGTGGATTTCTTGTGACTCCACTGGACCAGGTGCTGGCAACATTACCGTTTGGTCTTGTGGTGATGTAGACGATGATCTTCCTAAATACATGTCCAGTATTTTCTTTGTTGGTCGTTTAGAGAAGCCTAAAACAGGAAATAGATACATTTAAGGAACTGTTCGTTCCTTACAGGCTTCATTAATATTTTTGACTGATGAGATTGTAAAAGGAAAGAAAAATCCCCTTGTTCCATATGTTAGCAGAATTTGCTCAAAATCTACAAGGCTAACAGACTCAGAACAGACTACATTTTCTGATTTTTAATTTTCAAAATGTTGGCAAGAAAGTCAATGACTTTAGTCTCCAACTCAATTTAAATATGAAAGTGCAACCTAGTTAAGTAATGCTGTTATGTGTATAGTTATACCACTGGCTTCGATCCATGTTGTCCCAAAACTTCACAGGTCATCAAAAATGATAAAGTGACCTGAAGAAGTGATTTGTAGTACTGCCTCTCTAACTTTTACATTTGGCATGAAATGCCCATAATTCATGTCCAGATCCATGAATTATAAGCGTAGATGACTTCCTGCCAGCGTAGGCTAAAGATGATTGGTTTTGTAGATGAGGGATGTGAATTTTGTTTAAAATCATTGAGATTAAGAGAACTGAAGAACAGCCAACTGAACGCTCTAACGCCCCCAAGGAAGTAAGTTTAGGAAAAAGGAAGAAGTGGTTTGGATTCTTCATGTGGTAACTTTACCCAGAAAGGGTAACTTCCTCTTATCTATAGGGCAAATGAAGAAGAACTACCTTTTGATACAAATGATGCAATACAAAATAAAAAATTCTTACTAAGTACAATCTATGTGAGTGGATTGAATCATTAATCTATGTCAAAATGATTCACTAAAGAAAATGTAAATAAAACCTAGAAAGCTGAACCAGCTCTGAACGTCGTCCTGCTGACAGCGACTCTCCAGCTCTGATCTGTTGGAACGTTACAACGTTACAATATTAAAACAGCGCATCACGACCTAAAGAAAAAACAAAAAAACATAGTATGGCTGCTCTGAGTTCACCATCTCACCTGAAAGCCTGAAAGACCTGCTTTTCCAGGATGACGATGCGGATCAGAGATACAAAATCTGGATTCATCTCCTTAATAGCCACGGCCATGCCGTCCAGCATTGCTTTGCAAGATTCACCAAAGAGCATCCTGGCCTGTCCTGTAGTGGTGAACAAACAGCTTGAAGTTGACATGCTATTATTAGCTGTGTTTCTATTTACATGCTTAACATGGCTGGTTGGGTCTTCTTTGCTTGCTAAGCACCAATTCCAAACTTATTATTAATTTTAACACAAAAATTGTAACTTTTTCCTTCTTCTCACCTAACAGATTACCTGCTGTAAGCAAGTAGGTATTTAATGACACACAGATGAGTTTATACAGACCTGTATTAATGGCTGGGAAGGCCACTGAGCCATATCCTTTGCTCTCACAGTGCTGCAGGATTTTTTTGCAAGTGCTGCGGATCCTCTGGGTGCTGCCCTTGAACCTGGCATGGATAATTTGTTTGCATCCAAGCTGCCCAGCTGATGTTGAGCAAATGAGGTCTTCTGGGGTGCCCACTAAAAGCAAACAAAAGCAAATACGATTCTTTATCTGAAACATATTCCAATTACAGTTAGATAATAGCTTTCATTTGAGGGCATCCGGAGTATTAAAAATGAATATGAAAGTTGACCCAAAGACTACTTTTACTCACTTTTGATTTGGTCTAAAGTGATTCGAGGAAGCATGCTCTATGAACATAAAAAAATATATATTTTTTTAATCTGTCAATGAGGTTTACCTTGTAGCAACTCAGCATGGACAGCAGGGCCGGCTGCTTCCAGAATGGCTTTGGAGACACCTTTGAAATGTATAATATTCACATATCAGTAAAAATAAAGGCCAACTGAAATGCTACATAAGGAAATCAGTAAAACCCATTTGTCCTTTTCTATGTTTATTAAAGAGTAAACACTCAAATATTACCAGTCAATAGATTAGTAAAGTTGGTCGTGTTGACGATGACATCAGTTCCTGCGTTTACGATGTCACCGCAGACGAGCTGAAGTTTGACTCTGCCGATCATGGCTGTGATCTCGTCATCAATTACAGACACACATTGGTAAAAGGAACCTGCAGAGGGGGCAACAAGAACAAAACATGTTTTTCTTCTTTATGTTTTTTATTTTAATCTCATAATCTATAAATCAAACGGGTTGCGTGTGATTTCCTGGTCCTTTTGTTGTGCCTGTTCTAAGAATATAACATCTGTAAAATTCCAACAACAGGTTTAAAGTTAAGAGTTCTGAAGTGTAAGTGGAGGCAAGTCTGAAATGTCCAGTCGATCAAAATGTTATGCTGTTATTATAGATGAGATTAACCTTTATTGCCATTGTACCAACATACAATGTGTAGAAGTAAAATTAATATAGTTTTCATGACCCCTAAATGTCTTTAATTTGTCTGATGTAATATTCTAATCTTAAATGTTGTGTTTCCATTCACTGTAAACAGAAGAATAAAACAACAAGTTACCCTTTCAATAATATTATAAGTTACTGAATAGGTCTGTATATAATATGACTATGCTGAAGCCGTTATTGCTCATTATTTTTCATGAGGTTTTATAAAAGTGTATAAAGTCCAGTTTTCATGACAGTCTTTATAGATTTTGCTACCTTTAATCATTCTGGTCATCTGTAAAATTAGAAACTAACTGATACACTGAATACTTTCTTATAAACTATATATTTTTAGGTAACACCAAAGTGCTTATTTAATTGTTCTTGTTGGATCGCAAGCTAGTGGTTCAACACTAAAGGAGCAATAAAAAAGGCAGAAGGCCAAAAGTTACCAGTGGGAATATGAGGTAACAAATTGAAGGATAATGATTTAACTTCTTAACTGTTGCCACTTCAGTGTGTATTCCACAAAGTATATTTTTGTGGACGTCACAAAAGCAAAACCTCAACCAAATCAGATGCACTGCGTACGCTACATAGCTTAGCTTAGCATTAGGAAGCTGCTTACAGTAAAAAAAGAAGTTCAAATATTAAACATCTGAAGGTCACTGGCCAGAGGCCAATCAGTCAGAACGCTGATCAAATACAGATGAGGTAAAAATAATATGTGAAGATCATTTAGATACACAGTATTCACAATATTATGAAAAAAAATTATATAACCTTCAGCTAAATCAACATGGCTTATGTATCCGTTTTGAAGCAACACACCCTGGGTGCACTTAAAGGCCTGTAAAAGAAATAAAAAAGTGTTTAAAAGAAAAGTGTCAAACTCTCAATTTTAAAACCAAAGATTTCTCTTACCTGGCTCGATTCTTTGTCCTTCGGGTAAACGATGACTCGAACTCGGAAGGATGTCTTCTCGGTCCGGTTTTGTCCATATACACCAATCTCCTCCAGAAGAATTGTGGAAGCAATTTTGTGTGGAAAGCGTAAGAGAACGCCAGTCCCAAGAACCGGCAGAGCTACTGAGCTGTAGCCTCTGATTTTACAGATGGCCAGAATCCGTTTGATTCCCTGTCGTAGCGCCTGGAAAGTGAAAGCAACGCTTGTAGTTTTGAAGAAGACACGGCAACGGCAACATTTGAAGTATGATTTTTACACAAGTTCGTCACCTGGGCTGCAGATCCATGTTCTTTATTATCCCAGCAGAGTAGGTTGAGGAAGATGACTGCTTTACATTTAAGACCAGGTAGGCCGTCAACCACAACTGTTTCACCTGGCAGAGTCGCCTTTCCTGTTTCCTTGGTAAACTTTTCTTTCAGCTGTTTTCCAATTATATTGCTCAAAGTCTTTCCAATGTGAGAAGAGAGAGGATCATGGCCAATCATAGGACATACGATGGCATCGTCCTAGAGGACGAAAAAATATGTTTCAACTAGCTAAACACCAGTAAAAACTTGTTTAATCTAGAGTTTAACACAATGCACTTCAACATCTTAAACATCCTCAACAAAGTATTGAGGAATTTATTGATGCAATTCTGACATGGACACACAGTTACTTACCTGCTGATCCTCAATGGCTCCTTGAACAACCTCGACTTGGTAACCAGTTCCAGGAGTGGCTCCACTTGCTGCTTGTTGACCCGGAAAATGCATCTGAAACGCCAAACACTTGATAGTTATTGCCTCAGGATGCCCATCACAGACTTACCATCAACCCATCAGTATGACTTTGCTCAGCTGTCATCCACCCCGACTAGCATGACAGGTACAGTAGTCTCAGAGGTAGCTGTGAGGCAAAGAGTACTCTGCAGTCAGAAAGTTGTCAGTTTGACTCCATCTTTCACAACTACGTCAATGTGCCATCAGGTCCAGGGACTAAACTCCGAGTTACTTACTGATCTGTGTACCAAGAGGCAAGCTGGGGGAATGTGACATGGTGTAAAGGTGCTATGAGTGGTCGGTATGACTCGAAAAGTCCATCACCCCTGCCCACTGAATCCATATACCGATGCATGAATGGGTAATGAATCCACATCCCACAGAACATCTTCCACAATCATTACCCATTCCCTGCAAAATCATCCTGAAGAAAAGCCTCACAGAGCCAGCGCACACCTGCGGTATCGTTCATTGCTGAGTTTCTTTTATTTTCTGATATTTTTCAAGGCAAACATGTTTTTAGTAGTACTTCTTAGATTCAGCCTTGGAGCATTTAAAAGAACTGCTTGATTTGTCTTGGTAGAAGTGTATTTTAAATGATTATTTTTTTTAGGAAACTAGAGATATGTTTCTGAGATGTTTGGCAGTGGAACAAGAAAAATTCTTTGACACACAAAGTTGCTTGCCAAAAGAGAGAAAGCCGCCGCTCTCTGATTCAGCGTGCTCCGATAATATTTTTTTACTTCAAACACATACATGATGTGGATTTTCTGCTGGCAGAAGCATCACCACATCCTGCTTTTCGTTCTGCGTTTTTTTGTTGGATTTCTTGCCTGCTTCTGTTTTCATAATGTTTGTATCTGTGCATAAATCAGACAACGTCCTGATGCGATCACTACAAACTTTCTTGAAAAGCTCAACACCTTGACATTATCAAGCGCAACACCGGCTATCCTGCTATGGAAACTTGTCTGAGGGATTCCTATCAGTGTGTATAATTGAGCCATTTTTTCATGCCAGTTTTTCAATCACCAGAAATACAACAAAGTTTCCCTGATGCTATTATTTTAAAGTTATTTTAGATGTGGTAAATACAATTCCAGTTTAATTAATCACATTTCCCCCCCTTAATATTTGAAGACACTGCAGATACTTTGCTTTGCACTTCACACACTGTTCTTGAAGTACACATTTACACACCAACACTCTGCTTTTCTTTGTTTCTTTCGTGTTCTGACAGGTTCGGATATGTAGAGTGTGGGTTATTTAACCACAATGTAACTCATCAGCATGTGAGCTCAGTGAGAGGCGAAAGTGAAACCTAGAAAAATGCCTGTTTTTTAAAACATTGATGGCCACAAATATAGCAGTAAACAGTTAGCAAAAAAAGATAAGAAACTTTAGCAAATTTATTTTGTTTCTTACCTTCTCTCTCCTTAAAAGCAAAGCAGTAAACTTTCCCCCCCTGCCAACTATATGACTCTCTACTAGAATCTCCTTTTGTTCAACGACATCAAATGAGGAAGCATTGAGCCTCTTTCTTTGACTGGTTCAGACGGAAGAAGACTTATCTTTACATAAATCAAGACAGCAGTGGAGTTGTTACAAGGCGGAGCTGGAAAGTTTAGGTTGCGTTTGCGCCGCCTGTTGGCCAGGTGTCGATATATGGAAGCGTGCAACGCCGGTAACCCACACCTGTTTGCAAAACAGCAATAAAACTATAATAGACATTGTTATCATAATTGTAATGTAATGAAATGCAATCGTTAATGATGACTGTTTTGATAGTAATTATAGCACCTCAATATCAATAAATAAAGAAGTAAATAAATTCCCTCAAAAGATTCTATGAAAACTTTGAACTACTTTTTTTTTATCTTCTAGGTATTTTGGTTCTGTGAAATAAAAACATTAATTTAGGTGCAATTTGCCAAAGGGCGTTTAAAAAATGTAACTAAGCTACACAAACAACTCCACACATTCCTCTCTAAGAATTACATAATGCTGAAACGAAAGCCTCTAAAAATGTCATTTTTGATTCCACATTTATACCATCATGAATGAATACATTTGTTTATGTAATGGTTTAGTTTTTAATTAGTAGCTTTAAGTTTTATTTTTGACCCCCAGCAAAACTGATCACATATTTCAGGATGTTAGTGCACAGATCTTCTTGAAGTTTAGGCTGTCGGAAGAACAATGCTACAATAAACTTTATTAATCCTTGTAAGTTTGAAAGAATATTTAGTTCATAAGAAGGAGCTTTTACATCCCAGGAATGACTGTGTGGTTGGTGTTGCTTTTGAAAACGTAACAAATAATCAAGAAGCACAGTGGGGACATTTTGAGAAAAATTATTGGAAAAGAGGAAGTCTTTGAAATAATGTTGCAAAGACAAACTTTGGAAAGTGGAAGTAATTTTTACTTTCACATCCATCTACGTGTGGTTGAAGACATTTTTAACAGAAAAAGCAAATGGTTGTGTAACCCACATAAAATGGGGATGCCTCTTTAAGAAACGGAGGTTAGGGAAGCTAGGTGGTCTACCTAGCCAATAGGAAGTTTAGCTTCCAGTGAGTTTAAACCAATCAGAATTCGGACTGCCGCTGCAGGACCCGCCCTTCCGCAGCATTGAGTGTGTAAGCGAGAGAGATCCGGAAACGATTAAGCTGGGCAGCGTGAGAGTCTCTGTTTTAAAACAGTTATACAACTCTAAACAAACGCTTTCCCAGATCATCCGACTTCTAAGCTGGACGCGTGAAGTGAAAAAAAAGAAAAGGAAAGACAAGTTCACTTTTTCTGCTGAACACCGTTAGAGCTGACTCGTTAGCTCTAACGGCCAACGGCTACTGGTTTAGCTCTAACGGCTACTAGGCTAACGTTTTAAGTTCATCCTGTTCTCCGTTCAGTTGAAGGTAAAACCTAATTTACGTTATATTCTTACTTTGTTCACAATGATAGCTCATATTATCAAGGCTAAAGCATGGAAAATATGCCTTATTACACTATCTAGTGCCTCACGGGTCCGGACTGAGAGCCACCATATTGTTGTCCCTAACGTGTCGCATTGAGATCGGTGAGCATATTCTGTGCCTTTCATTTGGGTTTTTGTTCTGTTTATCACATTTTTGTTGAATAATATTGTTTATCTGAACTATTTGATTATTAAAATGTAAACTTTTACTGATTTTGGATAAAATGTAATGTTTAATATTGTTTGAAGAAATGCTTTTGTAATTTACAGTAATTGATGTCAAATATACAGAAACATAATTTAAGGATTAAAGCTAGAACAGCTTAATAAAATCCTATGATTCTGCTGGTCCTGTCTGTTGACAGGTCAGGTTTTTTTTTGTTTATGCTGGATTGTTCCTGAGGTGGATTCCTCCTGTGACTTTGATGGCGAGCCTTCCCACCTGGACTTAGAAAGAACTGGATTCCTTCTTTTCCGTTTGGAGTCCTGCTGCACCCCGCGGTGTGGTAGGCTAGTACCACTCACATCTTCACACACAGTTGGTTAGGAGTGAGACCACTGACTGACATTTTTCTTTTTATTGTTTAATCCTGGAATTTCTGATCTCACCTTTTGGACTGGTTTTTATTTGGTACCTTGTAACAAACTGCTGTGTAGGAAATTCTCCTCATGTGAATGGTGTTGAGCTGAACCTAATTGGAACTGGAATTGATTGATCTGTTGCCTATTACGATTTAGAATTCAGATCACCAGGGTGCACCCAAAAGATTCAAAACTGAGAACTAGCACTTGGCCAAGTATTTGTATTATTTTTTGTATTTTATTGTGTGTAATTTTATTTTCATAATTGTGTGTCTTGTATAACTGTTTGTTAATTTCATGGTTTATGTCACTAAAGCCAGTTGTTTTTTTTAAATTCATTTAACTGCCTTTGTGTGTCATTTAAACACCCCACTATGCTCCGATAGTCGAACCTATTGGCCCATTCATCTAATATATAAAATACCCTTCTCATCTGTGTTACAGTTGCATAATCAGACACTCTGACAGTTAAAAAAATTAAAGAAAATAGAAATAAAAACCAATGAGATGACGCAGTGAAATAAATATAATACTTCCACAATTCTGTGTCAAATACAGAAAACAAAAGTCTTTTACAGACAAAACGTTTTACTTTTAATGGCAAAATTAAACATTACAAAGCATATTAGAATCTATCTATCTATATCTATATCTATATATATATATATATATATATATAAATTTCCTTCTCACCCTCCGCAGGTGGTCTCTCTCATCCTCTGAGCTCGGTTCCTCTACCAGAGGACTGGGAACTTGATCTTGGGGCTTCCAGTCCATATTCTGCACAGATGTTTCTGTACACTATTCCCGCCACTTGGTTATGTCGTTCCATATACGCTTTCCCTGCCAGCATCTTTCACCCTGCTGTTATGTGCTGGACTGTCTCAGGGGCCTCCTTGCACAACCTACACCTTGGGTCTTGTCTGGTAGATCTGAGCCTCTATTGCTCTGGGGTTTAGGGTCTGTTCCTGTGCAGCCAGGATGAGTGACTCTGTGCAGTCATTATCTGAGATATTGGCCATTTAGTCCCAGTTAGCTTTTCATTTGAACACTTAGTAAAAAATCATAAGCTTGAATTTTTTTATCCTGATCTGACTTAGAAACAAACCACATGAATTCTGCAGAATTTTACCACAAAATTAGTTTTGCGGTTCCTTAAGTGACTGAAAAAAATATGAAAAGAACGAAGCAAAACTGACTTTGTCTCATTCTTTGCTTCTGCCTCTATATTTGAAATTCAGGACAGAGACGGTGTTGTAATTTCCTGCATAAACATTTATGATTCGTGAGAAAGGATCAGAGAACGCAAATCATCCTGAGTGAACAGCAGCAGGCGGGGATCTGTGTTCAGCTCCAAAGGAATCATATCAATCAACGTGTGAACAGCAAAACCACTTGCTACATGTCAGAATTGGTCAAATATTTAATGATCCAATATGCATCAGCAAATCACCAATTCAGTTCAATGTAAATAGAAATTAAATGTCATAATATCCAGTATCAAGCAGTCTTCTAAAGACAGTGTTGCCGTCATGGCATGCTAACTGTTCCAATAGTCAACATTGGAATATTCCAATATTCCAATATGGATTTTTCTATATCTATATGTGACTGTGCGGTGAAGCTAAAAATTAAACTACTGTAATAATTGGTGCAACAACAGTTTGTCAGAAATATTTACAAATAAAATATAAATGGGGCATATGGGATCATTTCACCTCCTCTGGGTGTCACAGACACAGAATCTGAGCACCGGCAAGAGGAGAGTTCATATCTACTAGCTGGGGTTTATTTGACTATTTTTATGATTTACTTCATTTGTAAGAAATAAGCTATGTAGGAATATATGTGTGTGCCTGTGTTGCATTGTGCGTGTTTGTGTTTGTGTGGGTCAGACACACAACGTGTCCACATTTGTGTGCTTGTAGCCTGTATTTGTGTTGCTCATAAGCATTGTGTTGGTTTTGTGCTCCACTTACATGAAGAGCATTAGGGTTGTGTTTGTGTGAGTCGTGTGGAAATTAGGGCATAAGCAAATTATCACTGATATTTAAGATAAGTTATAATTTGCTTATCTTAGAGATAAGTGAATTATCTCTAAGATAATAAGCAAATTATTACATATCTCTAAGATAAGTAATAATTATCTTATTAATTAAGATAATTATTATTAATATGCAAATTATTACGTATATCTAAGGTAAGTAATAATTTGCTTATTATCTTAGAGATAATTAAATTATCTCTAAGATAAGTAATTGTGTGTCTGTAATAATTTGCTCGTCTTAAGCAAATTATTCTCAGGTAACAGAAGATCCTACATCATGGTCCTGCTGCTGACCTCTGGTCTGTTGTTTGTTGTTGTTTCTTTGAAATATATCAAAAGCAACAGTGAGAACAACTTTTGCAAAGACAATAAAGAGAACTGGGTTTATTCCTGGCAACAACTATCTATCAAGCAATGCAACATGGCTCAACAGCAACAGCAAGGGCCCCTCCGTTTCCAGTTCAGGCATTCGCCTTGTTAGGCCGACAACAAAGTTTATTTGCTCACAGCTGTTGAAGCCAATAGAACATCATCACATCTGGAAAAAGCAGAGATGCGACGCTAAGGCAACTAAAACGGATCCCATCAGAACCTTGACTGCATCTAGAAACTGGTGGGAAAGAGCAACCTGTGGAGAGCAACCTGTGGAGGGCAACCTGTGGAGAGCAACCTGTTTAGTGCAACCTGTGGAGAGCAACCTGTGGAGGGCAACCTGTGGAGAGCAACCTGTTTAGTGCAACCTGTGGAGAGCAACTCTCACTATGTTTCTCTAATCTGAACCGTTTGCAAATTCAGTTTTCTAGAAATTAATGCTACCTTTCTTGAGGACAATGTTCATTATAGTCAATCACCCCAATTTACATCATTTTTGAAATCCTGGGGGAACCGGAGCACCCGGAGAAAACCCTCCACTAACACGGGGAGAACAGACAAACTCCCACAGAAAGAGGCGCCTGGTTGAGAATGAAGAACGCTTTTCTGTGAAGATGCAGCACTAACCACTGCATCACCGTGTTGTCCTTTTTTGTTTTTTAGTCTAAAATATAAGATGTAATTTGGGGTTTTGAAAATGGTTCTGACCTGGACTCTTTAACTAGTTGTTTGTTTTAGAGGTTTTCTTTGCTCACCACAAATGTTTCTCCAATCGGAACCGTTTGCAAATTAAATTTTCCAGAAATTAATACGACCTTTTTTGAGGACAATTTACATTGGTCAATAACAATAATTTATATGGTTTTGGAAATCTGTGGGAAACCGGAGCACCCGGAGAAAAACCCACGGTCATTTTTTGGGGGGGATCTAAAATAAGAAATATATTTGGGGTTTTGCAAACGGTTAAGAAATTACATTTTTTCCTAGTTGCTTGATTCAGAGGCTTTCTTGCTTTTCTTTTTGAATATTTGTGGTTTTCTCAGCCCCAAACAGTGTCGTATCTTCTTAAACAATGATTTTTCCTTGGCGACTGCCCCCACTCGTTCCTGTGACAGATTTTCCACAGAGCGGTCCGTCACGTCCATGGATTCTATGTTACTTGGCATGTTTTCCATAAAGTCATTTACCTGGTTGGGAGAGGCATCAGGAACATCAATGTTTTCTGACAGGGTTTCCTCTGTCAGACGGTCCTGATCCATGGACGCAGTGTCAGAAACCTTGTTTTCCGGGGTAGTGTCTTTCTCGTTTGGTTCTTTTTGTCTCGCAGGTCCTAATTCGTGTTTGAGTTGATGTTCAGTTGTCATGTTTTGCTGCTGTGAGTTAAGCTCACAGCCGGAGTGAAGTTGTTTTAGGAGACTGTCCTTCTCAGCTTTAAGCTCGGTGATAATCTTCAGGTCACTCATCATTTGCTCTGAATAAGTTTTAATCTCTTTATGTACATGCTGCTTAATTGTTCCTAACTGCTGTATTAGAGTCAAAACCTTTCCTTCATATCTGGCTTTTAGTTCTTGGTAAGTAATTGTTGCGAACTCCAGAACAGATTGCAGATGTTTTGTTGCCCTAGTTGATTGCCATTGCAGGAAAGAGATCTCTTCTGCCTTTCTCTGATTGAGGTTGTCCTTCTCTGCTCTGAGTGCCTGGATGAGTTCAATGAGATCATGTTTAGTTTTTTCCAAATTAGCTTCTGTCAAGTGAGTCATTTCTTGCTGATAACCTTTGTTTTGCTGTTTAAAGACAGAAACATCTGCTTCATACCTCAACGTTAGTTCTAGGTATGAACCATTAATCTGCTCCAGTTCTCTCAACAGGTATTTCTCGGTTTCCTTGAAGCTGCTGATCTGCTTTGACATTTTCTCTATTAACTTCTGGTCCTGTATGATCTTGTCTTCATAGATCATCTGCAGGTCAGCCTGACGTTTCCTCTCACTAATGTCTGCTTCAGATTTGGACTGAAGCTCCTCATATTTAGCCTTCATGTCGTCCAGCTCTTGTTGGAGTGCTCTGTTTTTGTCTTTTAATTCCTCAACCCTTGACATGAACGCTCGCTCTGTGGCAATATGATCTACCTTCACTGTGTCTAGGTCCTTTTGCAGCTGCTGTTTTGTTTCGCTGTCCACCTCGGAATCGATAATTGCAGGGCTGAGAGTCTCTGGATTGTTGCACATTTCAATTGCCTGTAGTTGTTTCTTCAACTCGATGCTCCTGCCGATGAAAATCTCCTTAAGAGCTCTCTGCGTCTCTACCTCAGCTTTTGCTTCCTCCAGTTTTGTTTGGGTGTCGTCCAACTTTTGGTTCTGGTCAAGCAATTTTGCTTTCTCCATTTTTAAAAGAGAGGCAAGTCGTTGTATCTCTATGTGGAAATCAAAGGGAGGAGGTCTGTTCCCTACCCACCCATACTGACGTCCTTTGGCTACCTCACTGATGGAATTATATTGGCTTTGATGTGCCATGTTTTGACAAAATAATACTTGTTCAAATCAGTCTGTTAACGATCTCACTGTAAAAGCGCTTTGTGTGCGTCTGAACTCCTCGGTAGTGCAGCAAGCAATGACAAGAAGGTAGAAGTTTGTTACATAGATAGAGTGCTGATGACATCACAAGCATGACTCTAGTTGTGACATCACAGAGTTTTCCTTCATCTTTGGAATGTGTTACCGTTGGTTACACTGTCTATGTTGTTATACAATCAGTTTATGGAGAGACGTTTTTTTTGGCAATATTTACATAAAATGTGTGAATTTAGATTTCCAGATTTGTTTCATTGTGTCCAATGAAACATAAAACCTTTCAAAAGTTTTCACACACTCACACTTTTACAAACCTGAAAATAGCAAAGAAAAATGATACTCTCCTTTAAATCTTTGTTTTAATATGTAGCGTCGCTGCTGGCTATCAGTTTGTATTGGGACTTTTTTGTCCTCCTCTGTGATTCTGTACATTCATTTTCGCGTTTAGATGTTTTCCTGTTGGCCTTTCATTAAACCCCTCAAGAGGCTCGGCAGCACAAACACTCAGCGATGATGGAGATCAGCGGGAGCTTACGTCCATCAATCAGTTCTTGGTCCATTAAGTCCCCTCAGAAATATTATCTGTTTCTTTTTGTCTTTTTTTTTACTCTTGGTTTTGTGCTGCTTCTGTCTGCTGTCTCTTTTTGGATCCGTTTGGCCTGAGGTACCGGCTCTCCAGAACTAATCTAGACAAAAGTTTTCTCTTTTGTGATGTGATTAAAAAAAATGCCTCAAAGTCTTTTGTATTATTATTATTATTATTTGCTCTACAGAGCTAAAGCTGGTGGAATAATCTGTTGGTCTCCTTTCTTCCTTTTGTAGAGATATTTGATATTTGAGAGATAAGACACGCCGTGTCTTCCATTTTGTTGACCCCAGTAAAGGTTCCTCATTTCTGCCTGCTACTATGATTAAAGTCCGAGTTCTCCAGCAATCAGTGCAGAACGATTACCAATGAAACATGCAGCAGGAGATCTCTCACCTGTGCAACAACACCGGCTGTTTTACCTGGAGGTTGATACTGATGGAGCTGACAGTCTATGAAGCAACACTGACCTGAAACATAAAATATGCTGCTCTAATTGGAACTCTATAATGTAATCTCAGTAAATATGTTTTGTCTATTTTTATAAACTATCGTATCCGTAATAAAAACAGATAGGTTGCTGAATCTGGCTGATGGGTCGGTCCCGAATGTTTGGGCTGTTAGAGTCGGTTCTTTGAATTGAACCACTGGAACCGGCTCCTGGAGCCGTTCTTCATTATGAGGGCCGGGGCTGCAAACACAGTTCCTACCCAACTCTTCAAACCGCACAGTGATCGATCTGCACAGGTGCTGTGAGGAACAAAAGACAATTTTAACTCTGTTTCTCATCCAGTAGCATAAACACTGAAATTAAGAAACCACAATCCCTGAATTAGGAGGGAATGTGGGGCAAATGTGATGAAAGATTTGCATTATTACCAAACTTCTATCACTGCTGGATCAAAGAATTATGGAATATTATGTATTTATTCATATTTTAAAGGTATGTACTTTTAGGACTGCCATCTAGTAAAAGCTGCATGAGCTGGCTACTGGTGTCTAAAACTCAGTCACCATGTCTTCTCATCTTCTGAAACAACCAGGAGGGGTATTGTGAAGCACCGCCTCACAGGGCGGGTATCAAAAAGGCTAACATGAGGTGCAAGTTGGGCGGGTTAAAGTAAGAGAAACCAGATACTGCATTCAAAGCATGATGAAGACCAGCGAGCAAAACATTCACAGAGTGGATGTAGTAGAATATCAGAGTTCAGGAGACACAGGATAGAAGATTTGACTGAATCAAGACACTGTTCACAAGTTCAGACTGGGGAACTAACTGGCAAGTTGCTAGCTAAGCAGAAAAATAGATTGTATTTACTTAAATTTATACAAACCAATTTTCTCAATTACTGCAACATATAAAAGACAAGTAAAATTACATTGTGTGATTTAAGTATTGCAATCCTAAAATAACTTGAACAAGTTTGTTTTTAAATGTGTTTTATTTAAATGCATTTAGTTGTACATAAACCAAATAGTAAATCTTGACATTAAAAGTTAAATGCGAATAATCTATTTGGTCAAGACTTTTCCATGGTACAAAATATTCTTAAACTCATCTAAAATATTATTCTCAGCAACATTTATTTTTTTTCTGCCTACAACAGCAGCAATATATTTACTACATACATTAAAAATTCATGGTCTCATTTTCCGTCTGCTTGAGCAGAAATGGCGTAGTGTCTGGGTTTGTTAAAATGTTAAACTTTTACCACCTGAAAAACAGCGGCTTCCTGTTATTGTTGTGAGCGGAGGGTGAAAACACGCCGCCTGACGAGGTTCTGTGATTTATGAGCGCCGCAATCTCAAACAGATGTAAAGATAGCATGCAACTTTCTCCATTTTATTTTACAGAAAGAAATAATGACATAATTTGTCATTTTAATGTATGACAAGTTTGGTGTTTTTGCCCTGGGGAAAACAGAAATAAAGTTATGTAAAGTTATGGTACAATAAATAAACAAATAAATAAATAAATCCCAAATTCACCAGTGGTATAAAGAAATATACTGTGTTTGTGCATGCATCAATTAGAACCTTAAAAATACCAAAAACTATACTAACTACATTGGACACAAATGGATGTTTTGTGCATTTCTGAATATTCCAGTGAGCACCGTTGGGATCATGACTGGCGAATCGAAATTCATCCATGAACTAGTCAGGACAAAGAAATGAAAAAATAAATAAAAAATCTTTAAAAAAGTAATATAATAACCAATGAATACTCAGAGAGCTTTGGAAAGACTCTGGATTAGCAGAGTCTCCTTTTCCTTTCAACAGTTAGTAATGCACTGAACTGCTGCAGAGCAAGCAAGTTGAAACGTGTCTCCAGTTTGCTGCAAAATGATAGAACAAGATTTCAAAACACAGGTAGGATCAAATCTGTTCAGATTACAGCATATTGTAACTTTTTGGATGTCACACTCCACTGGCTTTAGAAATGGCACCATACCCACAGTGACATTTGGCCATAAGAACAACCTCCACTTGGTAACCAGTTCCAGGAGTGGCTCCACTTGCTGCTTGTTGACCCGGAAAATACATCTGAAACGCCAAACACTTGATAGTTATTGCCTCAGGATGCCCATCACAGACTTACCATCAACCCATCAGTATAACTTTGCTCAGACGTCATCCACCCCGACTAGCATGACAGGTACAGTAGTCTCAGAGGTAGCTGTGAGGCAAAGAGTACTCTGCAGTCAGAAAGTTGTCAGTTTGACTCCATCTTTCACAACTACGTCAATGTGCCCTCAGGTCCAGGGACTAAACTCCGAGTTACTTACTGATCTGTGTACCAAGAGGCAAGCTGGGGGAATGTGACATGGTGTAAAGGTGCTATTAGTGGTCGGTATGACTCGAAAAGTCCATCACCCCTGTCCACTGAGTCCATATACCGATGCATGAATGGGTAATGAATCCACATCCCACAGAACATCTTCCACAATCATTACCCATTCCGTGCTAAATCATCCTGAAGAAAAGCCTCACAGAGCCAGCGCACACCCGCGGTATCGTTCATTGCTGAGTTTCTTTTATTTTCTGATATTTTTCAAGGCAAACATGTTTTTAGTAGTACTTCTTAGATTCAGCCTTGGAGCATTTAAAAGAACTGCTTGATTTGTCTTGGTAGAAGTGTATTTTAAATTATTTTTTTTTAGGAAACTAGAGATATGTTTCTGAGATGTTTGGCAGTGGAACAAGAAAAATTCTTTGACACGAAGTTGCTTGCCAAAAGAGAGAAAGCCGCCGCTCTCTGATTCAGCGTGCTCCGATAATATTTTTTACTTCAAACACATACATGATGTGGATTTTCTGCCTGGCAGAAGCATCACCACATCCTGCTTTTCGAAGAATGTAAACGATTCTGCGTTTTTTTGTTGGATTTCTTGCCTGCTTCTGTTTTCATAATGTTTGTATCTGTGCATAAATCAGACAACGTCCTGATGCGATCACTACAAACTTTCTTGAAAAGCTCAACACCTTGACATTATCAAGCGCAACACCGGCTATCCTGCTATGGAAACTTGTCTGAGGGATTCCTATCAGTGTGTATAATTGAGCCATTTTTTCATGCCAGTTTTTCAATCACCAGAAATACAACAAAGTTTCCCTGATGCTATTATTTTAAAGTTATTTTAGATGTGGTAAATACAATTCCAGTTTAATTAATCACATTTCCCCCCCTTAAGATTTGAAGACACTGCAGATACTTTGCTTTGCATTTCACACACTGTTCTTGAAGTACACATTTACACACCAACACTCTGCTTTTCTTTGTTTCTTTCGTGTTCTGACAGGTTTGGATATGTAGAGTGTGGGTTATTTAACCACAATGTAACTCATCAGCATGTGAGCTCAGTGAGAGGCAAAAGTGAAACCTAGAAAAATGCCTGTTTTTTAAAAACATTGATGGCCACAAATATAGCAGTAAACAGTTAGCAAAAAAAGATAAGAAACTTTAGCAAATTTATTTTGTTTCTTACCTTCTCTCTCCTTAAGATAGGGTGAGAAGCTCAGTCATCCGGGAGGGACTCAGTGTAGAGCGGCTTCTCCTTCACATCGAGAGGAGCCAGTTGAGGCTCGGGCATCTGGTCAGGACGCCTCCTGGACGCCTCCCTGGTGAGGCGTTCCGGGCACGTCCCACCGGGAGGAGGCCCCGGGGAAGACCCAGGACACGCTGGAGGGACTATGTCTCTGGGCTGGGAACGCCTCGGGATTCCCCCGGAGGAGCTGAATTATTCATAGTGGACTCACGGGATTATATTACATTGACATGAACATTTTCAGTGTGATTGTGTTCAAACTGAGACTAACTTTCATCCTTCTGAGAATTTATTCTCTAACAATCATATGATCTTTCTACATCAGTGGTTCTCAAACTTTTTTCAGTGATGTACCCCCTTAAAAATATATTTTTAGTCAAGTATCCCCTGACATGGGCAAAACATTTTTGGAATTAAAAAGAGGTACAGTGCTGTAAAATCACTGTCTGATTTATTAAAGCCAAACAACTTATATCAGTGAACCTGACAAATACATCCATATTGCAAACATTGCATGGTTAAACAAAAAAGAAAAACAGAAGACAGTGACCACCAGGAAGGTATAAAACCAGTCAAACCGTTTTATTTTAAAGGATATTGAAACTAAATACTGAATATAAAATTTAGTGCATGAACACACATTTATATTTTATCGAACTTTTTACAAAATAATCAGAGAACGCAAATCATCCTGAGTAAACAGCAGCAGGCGGGGAACTGTGTTCAGCTCCAAAGGAATCATATCAATCAACGTGTGAACAGCAAAACCACTTGCTACATGTCAGAATTGGTCAAATATTTAATGATCCAATATGCATCATCAAATCACCAATTCAGTTCAATGTAAATAGACATTAAATGTCATAATATCCAGTATCAAGCAGTCTTCTAAAGACAGTGTTGCCGTCATGGCATGCTAACTGTTCCAATAGTCAACATTGGAATATTCCAATATTCCAATATGGATTTTTCTATATCTATATGTGACTGTGCGGTGAAGCTAAAAATTAAACTACTGTAATAATTGGTGCAACAACAGTTTGTCAGAAATATTTACAAATAAAATATAAATGGGGCATATGGGATCATTTCACCTCCTCTGGGTGTCACAGACACAGAATCTGAGCACCGGCAAGAGGAGCGTTCATATCTACTAGCTGGGGTTTATTTGACTATTTTTATGATTTACTTCATTTGTAAGAAATAAGCTATGTAGGAATATATGTGTGTGCCTGTGTTGCATTGTGCGTGTTTGTGTTTGTGTGGGTCAGACACACAACGTGTCCACATTTGTGTGCTTGTAGCCTGTATTTGTGTTGCTCATAAGCATTGTGTTGGTTTTGTGCTCCACTTACATGAAGAGCATTAGGGTTGTGTTTGTGTGAGTCGTGTGGAAATTAGGGCATAAGCAAATTATCACTGATATTTAAGATAAGTTATAATTTGCTTATCTTAGAGATAAGTGAATTATCTCTAAGATAATAAGTAAATTATTACATATCTCTAAGATAAGTAATAATTATCTTATTAATTAAGATAATTGGGGCCTGCCCATAGCAATGCATAAGGAGAGCAGTACTGACTTGCGAAGCAAGTCAGTACTGCCTCCATGCATTGCATGGCAGGCACCTATTATTCTACACCCAATAGAATGTCTCTTTATTTATTTTTCTTCCATCACCGTTAATGCGGCTCGTACCGCTGCATGCACCCCCACAAAAGTGGTATCAAAACGTGCGGCTCGATGCCGAGAAGGGAGCTATTATTTTTATAAGGAATTGGACTTACAATGGCGACGTAAAAAGCGAAAAACGAGCAAATTTTCCAACTGCCAAAACGCAGAGCATAACTGACACCAACTGCCGCTTTTTTAGAGTGAGAAATGAAGAGAATTTTTGACCCCAAAATAATTTTGAAATCGCCGTCACGCCCATAAATATCACACGATTAGTATCAAAATCGGTCCTGACATTGATACGCCTGTCTGCTCCGGTAAAATGTTTTCGAAATTTATCTAGACCGTACGGTTTTCTGTCACGGTGCTTCAGAGCAAAGTCATGCGACAGGATTTTCTGAGGCTGTCTGAGGCTCTCTCCCATGTATTTGAATAGAATTTCAGATCTGGGCACAACATTTCTTTCTCTTATCGCTGTTAATACTGTGAGTGACGTAGAGATATGAATTGCGGGACTATCGGAGACGACAAATAGCTCTCTCATACGCTTCAAATGCTTTTCGAATATGTATTACGGTTCCCGAACGGGAAGGAGTTGTTTCCAATGCTTTTTTTAGTTCAAACTGGCTGGCTCAAACAGAGAATTGTCTCCCCCTGCATGTCTCACTCACAGCTGACAGTTGGCAGAGAGAATTATTTACCATAGCAACGGAACTCAGGAGGCTATTGGCTGCTGGTTAGGACTACAAATACGCATCACTGTAGTTCTAACTATAGTGGAAGACTCAGTTGAAACAGAGGAGGACTGAACTGGCCTTTATAACTACTTGCTGCTATGGGCTGTATATAACTGATTTAACTCAGTCACCGTTACACATGGGATTAGTTTGGCCTTTTGAAATGAAGCATAAAGAAAATTTCAAAATAAAAGCCTTGAATATTTTTACATCAACTACTTGTGTTTTGAGCATTATATAACTGATTTAACCCAATGACTATTACACATGGGATTAGTTTGGACCTTTGAAATGAAGCTTAACAAAAATTTCAAAATAAAAGCCTCAACATGCCCCTGAGGTTAGTGCACCGCCGCAGGCGGTGCAATAATATTATTCTGCATTATCTTCTTCTCCCAGGTTAGGGAACTGCCTTGCGCAGCAAGGCAGTTCATTAGCATTAGCATTTTAGCTTAAATAAGCTATTAGCTATTTATTTGACTTATTAGCCATGTTTAGTATACTGAATGGAGTAAGTCCATTATAGAGAACATCCTAGTGATGTCCCACATGCTAGTGACAGCAATGATGCTAACATTAGCTTTTTTGCTAATTTTAGCTGATACACTTACTTTATCATACTGAACGGTGCAAGTACATGTTAGTCAACATTCTTGTCATTGTCCTCATATGATTGCGGCTTTTTTTAGCATTGATGCTAATTTCTAGCATCAGAACGCTGGGTCCAAACCGACGGGCACGCTTTGGCAGGCCCCGGTTAAATTTCTTCAGGAATTTTTTAGTTATTATTAATATGCAAATTATTACGTATATCTAAGGTAAGTAATAATTTGCTTATTATTATCTGTAATAAGTAATAATTTGCTTATTATCTTAGAGATAATTAAATTATCTCTAAGATAAGTAATTGTGTGTCTGTAATAATTTGCTCGTCTTAAGCAAATTATTCTCAGGTAACAGAAGATCCTACATCATGGTCCTGCTGCTGACCTCTGGTCTGTTGTCTCCTCTCCGACTCTTTGCTCCTTCTGTTGTGACAATAAACATTTCTTTGAAATATATCAAAAGCAACAGTGAGAACAACTTTTGCAAAGAAAAAAAAAACAGGACTGGGTTTATTCCTGGCAACAACTATCTATCAAGCAATGCAACATGGCTCAGCAGCAACAGCAAGGGCCCCTCCGTTTCCAGTTCAGGCATTTGCCTTGTTAGGCCGACAACAAAGTTTATTTGCCCACAGCTGTTGAAGCCAATAGAACATCATCACATCTGCAAAAAGCAGAGACGCGACGCTAAGGCAACTAAAACGGATCCCATCAAAACCTTGACTGCATCTAGAAACTGGTGGGAAAGAGCAACCTGTGGAGAGCAACCTGTGGAGGGCAACTTGTGGAGGGCAACCTGTGGAGGGCAACCTGTGGAGGGCAACCTGTGGAGAGCAACCTGTGTAGGGCAACCTGTGGAGAACAACCTGCGGAGAGCAACCTGCGGAGAGCAACCTGTGGAGAGCAACCTGTGGAGAGCAACCTGTTTAGTGCAACCTGTGGAGAGCAACCTGTGGAGAGCAACCTGTTTAGAGCAACCTGTGGAGAGCAACTCTCACTATGTTTGTCTAATCTGAACCGTTTGCAAATTCAGTTTTCTAGAAATTAATTCTACCTTTCTTGAGGACAATGTTCATTATAGTCAATCACCCCAATTTACATAATTTTTGAAATCCTGGATGGAACCGGAGCACCCGGAGAAAACCCTCCACTAACACGGGGAGAACAGACAAACTCCTACAGAAAGAGGCGCCTGGTTGAGAATGAAGAACGCTTTTCTGTGAAGATGCAGCACTAACCACTGCATCACCGTGTTGTCCTTTTTTATTTTTTAGTCTAAAATATAAGATGTAATTTGGGGTTTTGAAAACGGTTCTGACCTGGACTCTTTAACTAGTTGTTTGTTTTAGAGGTTTTCTTTGCTCACCACAAATGTCTCTCCAATCGGAACCGTTTGCAAATTAAATTTTCCAGAAATTAATACGACCTTTTTTGAGGACAATTTACATTGGTCAATAACAATAATTTATATGGTTTTGGAAATCTGTGGGAAACCGGAGCACCCGGAGAAAAACCCACGGTCATTTTTTTGGGGGGGATCTAAAATAAGAAATATATTTGGGGTTTTGCAAACGGTTAAGAAATTACATTTTTTCCTAGTCGCTTGATTCAGAAGCTTTCTTGCTTTTCTTCTTGAACATTTGCGGTTTTCTGAGCCCCAAACAGTGTCGTATCTTCTTAAACAATGATTTTTCCTTGGCGACTGCCCCCACTCGTTCCTGTGACAGATTTTCCACAGAGCGGTCCGTCACGTCCATGGATTCTATGTTACTTGGCATGTTTTCCATAAAGTCATTTACCTGGTTGGGAGAGGCACCAGGAACATCAGTGTTTTCTGACAGGGTTTCCTCTGTCAGACGGTCCTGATCCATGGACGCAGTGTCAGAAACCTTGTTTTCCGGGGTAGTGTCTTTCTCGTTGGGTTCTTTTTGTCTCCCAGGTCCTAATTCGTGTTTGAGTTGATGTTCAGTTTTCATGTTTTGCTGCTGTGAGTTAAGCTCACAGCCGGAGTGAAGTTGTTTTAGGAGACTGTCCTTCTCAGCTTTAAGCTCGGTGATAATCTTCAGGTCACTCATCATTTGCTCTGAATAAGTTTTAATCTCTTTATGTACATGCTGCTTAATTATTCCTAACTGCTGTATTAGAGTCAAAACCTTTCCTTCATATCTGGCTTTTAGTTCCTGGTAAGTAATTGTTGCGAATTCCAGAACAGATTGCAGATGTTTTCTTGCCCTAGTTGATTGCCATTGCAGGAAAGAGATCTCTTCTGCCTTTCTCTGATTGAGGTTGTCCTTCTCTGCTCTGAGTGCCTGGATGAGCTCAATAAGATCATGCTTGGTTTTTTCCAAATTCGCTTCTGTCAAGTGAGTCATTTCTTGCTGAAAACCTTTGTTTTGCTGTTTAAAGACAGAAACATCTGCTTCATACCTCACCGTTAGTTCTAGGTATGAACCATTAATCTGCTCCAGTTCTCTCAACAGGTATTTCTCGGTTTCCTTGAAGCTGCTGATCTCCTTTGACATTTTCTCTATTAACTTCTGGTCCTGCATGATCTTGTCTTCATTGACCATCTGCATGTCAGCCAGACGTTTCCTCTCATTAATGTCTGCTTCAGATTTGGACTGAAGCTCCTCATATTTAGCCTTCATGTCGTCCAGCTCTTGTTGGAGTGCTCTGTTTTTGTCTTTTAATTCCTCAATACTTGACATGAACGCTCGCTCTGTGGCAATATGATCTACCTTCACTGTGTCTAAGTCCTCTTGTAGCTGCTGTTTTGTTTCGCTGTCCACCTCGGAATCGATAACAGCAGGTCTGAGAGTCTCTGGATTGTTGCGCATTTCAATTGCCTGTAATTGTTTCCTCAACTCGATGCTCCTGCCGATGAAAATCTCCTTAAGAGCTCTCTGCGTCTCTACCTCAGCTTTTGCTTCCTCCAGTTTTGTTTGGGTGTCGTCCAACTTTTGGTTCTGGTCAAGCAATTTTGCTTTCTCCATTTTTAAAAGAGAGGCAAGTCGTTGTATCTCTATGTGGAAATCAAAGGGAGGAGGTCTGTTCCCTACCCACCCATACTGACGTCCTTTGGCTACCTCACTGATGGAATTATATTGGCTTTGATGTGCCATGTTTTGACA
Organism: Xiphophorus maculatus; assembly: GCF_002775205.1. NCBI lineage: Eukaryota > Metazoa > Chordata > Actinopteri > Cyprinodontiformes > Poeciliidae > Xiphophorus > Xiphophorus maculatus. The sequence continues at coordinate 6,085,865 of NC_036456.1, forward strand.
AAATAGTACTTGTTCAAATCAGTCTGTTAACAATCTCACTGTAAAAGCGCTTTGCGTGCGTCTGAACTCCTCGGTAGTGCAGCAAGCAATGACAAGAAGGTAGAAGTTTGTTACATAGATAGAGTGCTGATGACATCACAAGCATGACTCTAGTTGTGACATCACAGAGTTTTCCTTCATCTTTGGAATGTGTTACCGTTGGTTACACTGTCTGTGTTGTTATACAAGCAGTTTATGGAGAGACGTTTTTTTTTGGCAATATTTACATAAAATGTGTGAATTTAGATTTCCAGATTTGTTTCATTGTGTCCAATGAAACATAAAACCTTTCAAAAGTTTTCACACACTCACACTTTTACAAACCTGAAAATAGCAAAGAAAAATGATACTCTCCTTTAAATCTTTGTTTTAATATGTAGCGTCGCTGCTGGCTATCTGTTTGTATTGGAACTTCTTTGTCCTCCTCTGTGATTCTGTACATTCATTTTCGCGTTTAGATGTTTTCCTGTTGGCCTTTCATTAAACCCCTCAAGAGGCTCGGCAGCACAAACACTCAGCGATGATCGAGATCAGCGGGAGCTTACGTCCATCAATCAGTTCTTTGTCCATTAAGTCCCCTCAGAAATATTATCTGTTTCTTTTTGTCTTTTTTTTTACTCTTGGTTTTGTGCTGCTTCTGTCTGCTGTCTCTCTTTGGATCCGTTTGGCCTGAGATACCGGCTCTCCAGAACTAATCTAGACAAAGGTTTTCTCTTTTGTGATGTGATTTAAAAAAAAATGCCTCAAAGTCTTTTGTATTATTATTATTATTTGCTCTACAGAGCTAAAGCTGGTTGAATAATCTGTTGGTCTCCTCCTTTCTTCCTTTTGTAGAGATATTTGATATTTGAGAGATAAGACACGCCGTGTCTTCCATTTTGTTGACCCCAGTAAAGGTTCCTCATTTCTGCCTGCTACTATGATTAAAGTCCGAGTTCTCCAGCAATCAGTGCAGAACGATTACCAATGAAACATGCAGCAGGAGATCTCTCACCTGTGCAACAACACCGGCTGTTTTACCTGGAGGTTGATACTGATGGAGCTGACAGTCTATGAAGCAACACTGACCTGAAACATAAAATATGCTGCTATCATTGGAACTCTATAATGTAATCTCAGTAAATATGTTTTATACTATGTCTATTTTTATAAACTATCGTATCCGTAATAAAAACAGATAGGTTGCTGAATCTAGTTGATGGGTCGGTCCCGAATGTTTGGGCTGTTAGAGTCGGTTCTTTGAATTGAACCACGGGAACCGGCTCCTGGAGCCGTTCTTCATTATGAGGGCCGGGGCTGCAAACACAGTTCCTACCCAACTCTTCAAACCGCACAGTGATCGATCTGCACAGGTGCTGTGAGGAACAAAAGACAATTTTAACTCTGTTTCTCATCCAGTAGCATAAACACTGAAATTAAGAAACCACAATCCCTGAATTAGGAGGGAATGTGGGGCAAATGTGATGAAAGATTTGCATTATTACTAAACGTCTATCACTGCTGGATCAAAGAATTATGGAATATTATGTATTTATTCATATTTTAAAGGTATGTACTTTTAGGACTGCCATCTAGTAAAAGCTGCATGAGCTGGCTACTGGTGTCTAAAACTCAGTCACCATGTCTTCTCATCTTCTGAAACAACCAGGAGGGGTATTGTGAAGCACCGCCTCACAGGGCGGGTATCAAAAAGGCCCACATGAGGTGCAAGTTGGGCGGGTTAAAGTAAGAGAAACCAAATACTGCATTCAAAGCATGATGAAGACCAGCGAGCAAAACATTCACAGAGTGGATGTAGTAGAATATCAGAGTTCAGGAGACACAGGATAGAAGATTTGACTGAATCAAGACACTGTTCACAAGTTCAGACTGGGGAACTAACTGGCAAATTGCTAGCTAAGCAGAAAAATAGATTGTATTTACTTAAATTTATACAAACCAATTTTCTCAATTACTGCAACATATAAAAGACAAGTAAAATTACATTGTGTGATTTAAGTATTGCAATCCTAAAATAACTTGAACAAGTTTGTTTTTAAATGTGTTTTTTTAATGCATTTAGTTGTACATAAACTAAATAGTAAATCTTGACATTAAAAGTTAAATGCGAATAATCTATTTGGTCAAGACTTTTCCATGGTACAAAGTATTCTTAAACTCATCTAAAATATTATTCTCAGCAACATTTATTTTTTTTTTCTGCCTACAACAGCAGCAATATATTTACTACATACATTAAAGATTCATGGTCTCATTTTCCGTCTGCTTGAACCGAAATGGCGTAGTGTTTGTTAAAATGTTAAACTTTTACCACCCGAAATCCTCACCACCTTCAAATAATTCACTTTTTATTTTATTTTAGTTGTTGCATGGAGTCAATTTAAATAGATTAACTTATAAAGAATTACTATATTTGTTTTCTTTATCCAAAAGTTTCTGCCACTTGTTTAAGATGAGTACAAATAAGAAGTTGATGAGAATTAAGTGATGCTCACTTGAACTTTTTTTTTTAACCAGAAGGTTTTATTTTACAGTGAGGAAGGCCAGAGTCCAGCTCTAGCAGACGGCTGAAGGCATCTGATCCGCTTCAATCTCAGTACCTGTTCGCTCTAATGCAAAACTTTGGTAAGGTTAAATTTAGTCGGCTAAAGAAAGTCAGACGGTTCGTTCTCCAACTTCAGAAATCCCTTGAAGTAGTCAAGTTTCTTGTTTGATCAGATCTTGTCAGTCATTTCCATAGTATGATTATTAATTATCGATTCTGTTGTGTCTAGAGGCAATCTAATCATTCATTCACAATTTAAGCTTTATTACCAGGATTCTGCAGATTAAATATTTCATAGCACATTTCAATCATTCCGTTCATACAGTTTAGGCTCCATTACTCACCTGTTTTTTCTTGTACAAAATCCGTCCCACCAGCTTTCACGCACCCAGTGAGACTTTGTCTCCCCCATTCTTCCTCTGGCTGAGAAAGACTTGGTCTCTAACGACGGTTTCTACGTTGTTTCCCGAAAATAACCTTAAAGACCTGATGCAGGACTCGTTGAAAATGTTTCCTTGCTTGTTGTTTTTACCTCAGATTTTGGTTGAAAAGGCAAAATTGACTCAAAAAATGTTTTGGGTAACGGGTTGAGTTCTTCTTCTTTTCAGTTTTGGCGGTTGGTAAAAAACAAAAAAAGATAGGTAAGCATTACCGCCACCTGCCTGTAAGGAGTGTGAACATCAATACAGACATTAATGGCGTCTGTATTGAGGTACACATACGTATGTGTATACTGTACATACACATACTTATAGGTATACGTACTTTTAAATAAGATTAAATACCCTGGTATTTAAAAAGAAATCTAATTACTTGATTTCTAATAGATTTCGACTTGTGTCGTAATAGATTGATTATAGAAAGTAACTTTTCGTCTTTGCTTAGAGCTGACTCTAAATGCTGACGTTCCGCTACTTCTGCCATTATAACACAGTTTGTTTGTCGGAGGTTTTCTCCAGCTCTACATCATCAGGGTGGCGCCGGCGTCATGGCAATCATGTTAGTGTGAATTTACAAAACTTACAGTCTGATATAAAGGTAGGTTGTTAAATCAAAATGAGTCAGTACTGCTTGTAACACAAAACATAAATACAAATCCTTCACCTGCTTACACCAAACAAAATATCTTTAGAATAGTTAGCCAATTATTAATGTCAGGTGTTTTTACATTGTACATTTTTGGGGCTGTATTTCTATTGCAATAATTTATAAATAAGTCAAATGTTCAGTTTTATGACAGTTTATGTTTTTTGTGTGTGTTTGTTTGGTAGAGTCCTGCTCTCACATGTAAACTGATATTTAATTTTCCTACAGCAATAACTCATTCAAAACAGAATGACTGGAGGCTCATTTGGTTGCAACATGCAAAAACCGCTTGGACCTTTGTTTCAACATTTCATATAAATACATCTGAACTGTTTACCAGATGAGGTAAACATCTTTAACTCTGTCTTTAACTCTGTAAGAGAAGCAGGAGAAAAACATCCAAGAATCAAGGTGGGTCATTTTCATGTTTAAAGTAAGACAATTCAGAAGTAAATATATTATAAATATATTGTAAGTAACAAATGTCTGAATATTAAAACAGGTTGTTTTTATGGCATTATCAGCGTCTCGTTAAGAGACCAATATTTTATCAATATTATTTATAGTTTAATACACCCAAGCAATTTTATGGAAAATATAACATTTTGACAAAATGTCTTGTGTCACTTTTCTTAGTACGTTTAATTTTGTTTGTTCTTAATCAGCATGTGAGTTGATTGTTGAAAAAAGGCTACTCTGAATTTATTTTTTGTTGAACTTTAACCTTTACAGTATTAGCTGTGTAGATATTTAGAAATGTGGGATTAGTATGAAATTTAAAACCAGAATCAGCAGAAATAACAATTCCTAGTTCAAAAATTTATTTACAAATCTGTTCATTCAAATGTTTCCACATTCAGAATATTTTGTGCCACTGCTGATTACGGTACACTGCAAAAACACAAAATGTTACTGAGTAGTTTTTAGTAGTTTATAGTGCAAATATCTTAGTACACCTGAAATAATAAAAACTAACTTTTTAGATATTTTCACTCTTCAATATCTAAAAAGATAGATATCTTTATCTAAGATATAAGTTAAAATTTCTTATTCCACTGGCAGATTTTTTCACTTATAAGTAGGTTTTCATCAATATTCAGGGATTATTGACTTAAAAAAGTTCTAATATCTGGATAAAAAATTACTTATTGCTCAGGTTTGTCTGATGTCTAGTGTACTAAGATGTTTTCAGTAGGAACTAGATCAAAAATACTTGGTAAGACTTTGTGTGTTCCTTTTGTTTAATCCATTTGTCACGTATTCATGTTCAGCAGAAATGTCCGTGAACGCCTCTTCGTTCTTCAACAACAGCCTTTCGAACTCCAACATGTCGTCCAGCTTCTTCCTCAACTCTTTCTACACACTCTGCCTCAGCACCAGCCCAAGCTCCTCCATTTATACCACAGTCAACATCATCCGAATATTCCTCGTCCTCCCTCTCTGCCTCTTGATTCTCAGCCATGCTCTTCAGCAGCAAAAGAAAAGTCCATCCTCTTCCTCAGGGACAATGAGTCACACCGACTACTTCACCTATCATCTGGTGACCATGGAGCTCATCGATGTGTTGGGATATATTTTCTCCTTCATTGGCATGAATAACAATGATTTATATCTGACATACTGTGGGATCCATCTGATGTTCTTTGTGTGGTATGGCCAGATGTCCTTCCATGTCCTGACGTGCGTAGAGCGCTACCTGGCTGTGGTTCATCCCATCGCCTACGTGGGATTTAGGAATGAAAGAGGAGTCAGAATCAGGAACAGCATCGTTGGCTGTGTTTGGCTGCTTTCCTTTATTGGAATGGGTTTAATTATTGTGCGGAATCTGGTATTCCCTGCCTGCATGTTGATCATTTCCCTGACGAGCGTTTCCTTCTGCAGCCTGTCTGTGCTGTGTGTCCTGATCCGGACCGGTCCCGGGGAACAGGCTGAAAACCGGGACCGGGTCGTCCCGTCCAAGCAGAGAGCCTTTCACACCATTTCTGCCATTGTGGCAGCTCTTCTCCTGAGGTTAACATGGGGCATTCTTTACGTTTTCCTGTACCTAAGACAAGGAGCTGATGATTGCATCATAATAGTGTCCTGTGCCTGGTTCACCATCCCAAGCAGCCTGGTGTTACCGCTACTGTTTCTACACAGGGCAGGAGAACTACAGTGTTGTAAGCTGCAATGTTTGATAGAGAAGTTACACTTTTAGGGTTAAGTTAATGATATTTAAAATGTTTATCTAGGGAAATATTTATTTATTTTACTATTCTTATGAATTTTAACATTTTACTTCTTCAGTTTTTCCTTAGAAGCAAAGCAGTAAACTTTCCCCCCCTGCCAACTATATGACTCTCTACTAGAATCTCCTTTTGTTCAACGACATCAAATGAGGAAGCATTGAGCCTCTTTCTTTGACTGGTTCAGACGGAAGAAGACTTATCTTTACATAAATCAAGACAGCAGTGGAGTTGTTACAAGGCGGAGCTGGAAAGTTTAGGTTGCGTTTGCGCCGCCTGTTGGCCAGGTGTCGATATATGGAAGCGTGCAACGTTGGTAACCCACACCTGTTTGCAAAACAGCAATAAAACTATAATAGACATCGTTATCATAATTGTAATGTAATGAAATGCAATCGATAATGATGACTGTTTTGATAGTAATTATAGCACCTCAATATCAATAAATAAAGAAGTAAATAAATTCCCTCAAAAGATTCTATGAAAACTTTGAACTACTTTTTTTTATCTTCTAGGTATTTTGGTTCTGTGAAATAAAAACATTAATTTAGGTGCAATTTGCCAAAGGGCGTTTAAAAAATGTAACTAAGCTACACAAACAACTCCACACATTCCTCTCTAAGAATTACATAATGCTGAAACGAAAGCCTCTAAAAATGTCATTTTTGATTCCACATTTATACCATCATGAATGAATACATTTGTTTATGTAATGGTTTAATTTTTAATTAGTAGCTTTAAGTTTTATTTTTGACCCCCAGCAAAACTGATCACATATTTCAGGATGTTAGTGCACAGATCTTCTTTAAGTTTAGGCTGTCGGAAGAACAATGCTACAATAAACTTTATTAATCCTTGTAAGTCTGAGAGAATATTTAGTTCATAAGAAGGAGCTTTTACATCCCAGGAATGACTGTGTGGTTGGTGTTGCTTTTGAAAACGTAACAAATAATCAAGAAGCACAGTGGGGACATTTTGAGAAAAATTATTGGAAAAGAGGAAGTCTTTGAAATAATGTTGCAAAGACAAACTTTGGAAAGTGGAAGTAATTTTTACTTTCACATCCATCTATGTGTGGTTGAAGACATTTTTAACAGAAAAAGCAAATGGTTGCATAATCAGGCACTTTGACAGTTAAAAAAATTAAAGAAAATAAAAATAAAAACCAATGAGGTGATGCAATGAAATAATTATAATACTTCCACAATTCTGTGTCAAATACAGAAAACAAAAGTCTTTTACAGACAAAACGTTTTACTTTTAATGGCAAAATTAAACATTACAAAGCATATTAGAATCTATCTATCTATCTATCTATATATATATATACATATAAAAATTTCCTTCTCACCCTCTGCAGGTGGTCTCTCTCATCCTCTGAGCTCGGTTCCTCTACCAGAGGACTGGGAACTTGATCTTGGGGCTTCCAGTCCATATTCTGCACAGATGTTTTTGTACACTATGCCCGCCACTTGGTTATGTCGTTCCATATACGCTTTCCCTGCCAGCATCTTTCACCCTGCTGTCATGTGCTGGACTGTCTCAGGGGCCTCCTTTCACAACCTACACCTTGGGTCTTGTCTGGTAGATCTGAGCCTCTATTGCTCTGGGGTTTAGGGTCTGTTCCTGTGCAGCCAGGATGAGTGACTCTGTGCAGTCATTATCTGAGATATTCGCTGAGCACATCATCTGTTGAGGCTTTGTCCTTGATGTATTTATGGATCTTGGATGTTTCATCCTGGACAGTGGGTCTCACACTCACTAGTCCTCTGCCTCCTTCCTTACGGCTCGTGTACAGTCTCAGGGTGGAACGCTCCAAGCATGGTTAGTAGCTTCCGAGTCATAACATCCGTGGTCTTTATCTCCTCCTTTGGCCAGCTAAATATTCCTGCAGGGTATCTGATTACTGGTAAGGAATAGTTGTTTATCGCACGGATCTTGTTCTTCCCATTGAGCCTGATTCTCAGGCCTTGCCTTATTCATTGGAGGTATTTGGCTGTGGCTCCTTTCCTTGTGAGGTTGCCATTTGCTTGTGGTATTTCCAGGTACTTGGGAATATCTCTTCCCCTCTCTCTCTCTCTCTCTCTCTCTCTCTCTCTATATATATATATATATATATATATATATATATATATATATATATATATATATATATATATATATATATATATACAGTACCGGACGAAAGTTTGGACACACCTTTTAATTCAATGAGTTTCCTTTATTTTCATGACTATTGACATTGTAGATTCACACTGAAGGCATCAAAACTATGAATAACACATGTGGAAATATGCACTAAACAAAAAAGTGTAAAACAACTGAAAATACCCCTTATATTCTAGTTTCTTCAAAGTAGCAACCTTTTGCTGTGATTACTGCTTTGCACACACTCTGCATTTTCTTGATGGGCTTCAAGAGGTCGTCACCTGAAATGGTTTTCACTTCATAGGTCAACCTGCCCTGTCAGGTTAATAAGTGGGATTTCTTGCCTTATAAATAGTCATGAAAATAAAGAAAACCCATTGAATTAGAAGGTGTGTCCAAACGTTTGGTCTGTACTGTATACAATCATATGAGTTTGGTTTAATATTATTGTTGGGATTTGGGTTTCACCCTTTCTGCAGTTCATTTTGTTCTCCACCAGAGGGCGTCATGGAGCACGGTTGACCCAGCGCGTCTGCTGCTGCACACCTGAAATCAATCACGCCTCATCAAGAGAAGCTGAAGAGTCTGCTCCCTGCTGAACAGTGTTAGCCTGCAGTGGTAACGCAAAGTCCGCTTGTTGTTTTTCTTCTTGATTATCATGTTCAAACCCTGACTTACCTCCTTCTGTTTCCTCCTCTGAGCTTACTCCCTAATGAAGAATGGATTCCTTTCCACTCCTACCTTTGGCTGCCTCAGTCACCTGCAAACCTCCACAGATTCGCGTTTGGCGGCCTGGAGCTCCTCTTTCCCCGCTCCTCCCACTGTTCATTCGAACCTGGTCCGCCCTCCATGGTGCTCCTCAGAGTTCAGCGAGCTACGTAGTCGATCACGTGACTTCAGTGATGTGAAAAAAGTGTTTCTATTGCAGCTTTGTGAAATAAACCAATTTTGATTATAGCTGAGTTCACTGTTCGTGAGGATCTTTCTAGGAACCTTTCAGGCAGTTTTGGTTTTTGCATGAATGTTTGAGGACCACATTAATCTTGGATATAAAGTTTGGCAACATGCTGTGCAGCAATTGCTCCTTCTAATGTCAGCACATCTGACAACTTTGCATCCAAATAAGTACAGCGTCACAAAGCTCATTCAGGAGTCAGTTGTACAGAAGTGTTTGACTGCCAGAACTATTAAACGAGCACAGGAGCTGTATTTTGTTTAAACAAAAGAAAACTTGTTTACTTGTTGGCAGTAATAGTCAAATGCTACCAAACAATATATTTTCCTTCCTCTCTGAGCTCATATAGGAAATGATGCAAACACATTTGTGGAAAAAAAATAAATACATCCTGAGCTTATGTGATTAAGTTAAGTTATGTGATTAAGTTATGAAAGTTTGATGTCTGCAGTTAACTGCAACATCTGACAGCAATTGTCTCTCTGCACTAAAGGTTATTCTGCCTCTTCTTGTACCACAGGAAGCTGCAACAGGAAGGAACGTAAAATAGAAGCAGAGCTCAACAGAGTTTTCAGATACGAATCAGGTTCTCTTCTTTCTGAGGGAATGCACACAAACAACTAAAACTAATTTCTCCGACTAGAAGCAGAAGGATTTTAGCAGAGAAATACTTGACTAGGTTTTGCAAAGTAACACAAACAAACTTGATGAGTTTGATCTTCACTTAAATGACATCAGTTCCCAGTATAACCCCAGCTTAACCTGAAGATGACATCATTTCACACAGTTGGCCTCGTGTTTCAAAGCTTAACCCTTTGTGGGGATAACAAGAGAGAAGTGCCAACCCAAAGGACGCATCTGGGAACGTTAATTCAATATATGGAAACAAGGCTAACACAGACTGAACGGCTTCATTCACTTCCTCTACTGCCATTGCTAAAGCTAAAAGCAGACTACAATTCTAAAACAGAGCAGAAAACCAAAGTTATTGTTCCCAATTTCTTGTTTTGCTTGCTGATTTGCCCAGTAGAAAATCTCCTGGAGGGAATCCAGGGGAAGGGGACAAAACCTGGACTGTGCTGTAAGTGAGATTTTATTCAAGCGGAATCACACAGGAAGGCAATGGCCAGACCAGCTCCTCAGTGAAACTTCCTGGATTTGCTTATCAATATTTTTTACAGCCATTCAGATAATTCAGGATTAGTTTTGTTTTGCTTCTTTTGTTACAACTTTTTTACATCTTTATGTGTATAAATCTAATGTGATAATTTAATGCTGAACAACTTACTGGAGTTGGAATCCTAGGACTGAACCTGATTTACAATTATTGTTGCTCTTTCTTGTTGATTCTACTTCCTGGACTACAAGGACGTAGTACTACTTTCTTGTAGTCCAGGAAGTAGTTTCCTCAACTTCGTCCTCATATGACCAACAACACCAAACTTCCTTTCTGGAACACTGACTGAAACCTCAATCATCTTCCCTCCAACACTGCAGCATGATGAGCAGAACTCAGTGACACTCTAGGAATGTTTTTGATGATGGAATAACATGAGGTAGAGCTCAAAAGTGTATTTTAGATAATATTGCCCCTGTGACCTAATATCAACACAACAATAAAGCTTCATTTCTCATGTAACAGTTTTTAAATTGTATTTTTCTAGATTAATGAAAAATTCTATATAAATTTTCTCACCAACTGAAGTTTTGGTCAGTAGTTTTGGTCAGAAGTAGTAACTTCCTCTTTCAAAAATGTACATATGTGAATGACGTGTGAATTCGACTGAACCAACAACTTATTTATGGCTGGACAGAAAGTACCAAGACAGGAAATGGTTTTTTTTGTTCTAATAGACAAATGTTAAGTTTCCGCATAAGAAGCAATCAGTAAGGACAGATATTCAGTGAAGACAACACTTGACAATCCACTTAAACCGAGAACCACGATTTTTAGATCATGATTTAAACATGACCACCACTTTGCTGTGCTTATTAGGTAAGTATATCACATTTTCTCTTTGAATAGTTCGTCTGTATAGTGTGAAAAACAAAATGTTTGGACTTCAATTGCTGAGATGTTTAGTTTGCTTCAGTCTTTACTCTTGCGTACAATTTGTATTTAATACCCTCTCAACATAATTTTGGTAAATTTTGAATGTGGCCAGAATTTCTTCATGAGCGTCTGAACAGACAGTTGAACTTGCGATGTATTTAGCATGTTTTTTGTGAACAGGTGGAAACACTTAACATTTACACCACTGATTTATTTACATAAAAAATGTCAATATCAAATCATAAACATTATTCACTCTCCTTTTTTATATATATATAATGATTTGAATTATGTTTTCTTAATGTAGGGAGGTGAGGAAAAGCTGAATTGTAATTATTCATGGAAAATGACCAATCTTGTGGCTTCTGTAGCCTGATTACTCTGCCAGAGCTCTGCTACAGCTTCAGTTGAGGAAGTCAGGATCAATTGAGAAAATTATTTTTACATCTTCCTTAGAGGGGCTTTAGTCTGGGGTTTCCTCCGTACCTTATGGATTCTATGAATTCATAAGTTTCTCACCTTGGAAGTAAAGACTCGGGTCCATTTGCTCAAAAAAAAACTTTGCTGCCAGAATCTCAGTCTCTGAAACATGGCGACTCAGATACCTTCATAATCTTACAGGAATGTGGAGGAAATTAAACATTGCAGATCTCTTTTGCCCATTCAGTACATATACAGATTGTGCTTTATGACCTCCTCACTGTAATAGGATGCCTAATGTTTAAAGCCTTTGACATCCATTGAAGGAACTGGCTTGAAGTGGGTCAACAATGTCTCCATTAGAACCAACAGGATCAAAATGACTCCGCTTTTCTTCGTTCATGAAATGTTTTGATTCTTGTAATATTATTGTTGTAAATGATGTGATTTTAGTTCTGTTATTTTTTATGTTGGTTTTAACAACATTGATTGCCAAATAGACAATCAATGAAAATTAGCTTATTTCCGCTAATTCAGGCAAATTCACCTTCTATAATGTTGATTAAAGTGAACTGCCCCTTTAACAAAGTAGAATAAATAAATGTACTAAAAGCCCCATTTAACCCACACTGTTAGATCTAAAATATGCATAGCTGCTCCTCCAGAAGTATGTAAAAAAAAAAAAAATAGCAGTAAATTTATTACATGTGTTTTTTGTTTGTTTTGGGGTTTTTTTTTATTCATATCTAACAAATTGTAAACTTTGCTTTAGTTCCCAGTTTGCTCCTCTGCTGTGGAAAACTTACAGGTAAAACAAAAATCTTCTCTCATTATTGTTGACTAGAGCTGTGAATATTGACTGACATCCACATTTGATTCAATTATGTCTCCTGTTCATTCATCTTCATGCCACACCAGTTAAAAGTTGCCTCAGGGAAACTCAGACAACTTTTACCTGCACTTAAACTACTTTTATTACTACCTTTATTTTATTTTATTATTGTTGGGATTAATACAATGAGTTTTCCTGTTGGGAGAAAAAAAGAAGTGTGTTTTACTGGCAACTTGGCATCTGGAGAACCTTTGATCTTTTGAACTATAAATAGCTGCGAGAGGCGTTGGAGCAACAAACCCGTTATACTTGAAGAGACTCCATATGAGGCGTTTTGGGGAAATTGTAGTCGCTGATTGAACAAACGAATGGATTTAAGATGGATGCTGAGAGAGTTCTGGTGGAGCCAGCTGCACATTGTCTTAATCCCCCCGTTCTCCCTCCGTTATTACAATAGAATATATCATTGAATAGATCAGTGTTATATCCTGCAGAACACTGATCATTGAAACTATTAAGATGGTTTAGTCAAGTTTCCTGGTATTGTGGACCACTGTAGGCCACACCGCTGACACACTTTTTCAGCTCTGCCCACATATCATTTGTAGGACTGAGATCAGATCTGTAACGGTCACTTTAAAACACTGACTTTGTCTATAATCCACTTTGTAAATAACATGATACATGATTAGGTTCCGTCTCTAACTAGACGATTTGTCTTTTTTATTAAATTTTTTTTCCAACTCCACACACAGTGACAGAAAATGATAATATTTTTCCTTATGATACAGGAGTCTAACTATGAAGTGGTGGCTCTTTGAGTCCTAGAAAAATATAAATAAACATTACCAATATGAAAAACATTTCAGTTCTTTCTTCAGTTGCTGATGGAACAAAATCTTCCTATTGAAATGTGTTTTTCTGTGTTGAGTCTGTTTCATTTTGCACAGTTTTAAGATGATTAATACATCAATAATTCTGTTTTCAGCAGCACTAAAGCCAGTCCTGACTGTGTCTCCATCATGGCCGTGTTCTGGACCCTCAGTGAACCTGAGCTGTGCGGTTAAACCTTCATCTGCAGGATGGAGGTTCTACTGGTATAAAGTTGTTCCTGATCTAACACAGAACAACTACAGATATGATCTGCTGCTTGTTGGCTTCTATATGACTGTAGAGACCTCCTACATCGGTCATGGACAGAACCAAACAGCAGGATTTGCATGTAGAGCTGGAAGAGGAAACCCAGAGGATTTGACTGATTACAGTGAACCAAAGTTTGTCTGGTGTTCAGGTCAGTGTGATTCGAACTAATGATCTAATGATCTGTCATTCAGTTTTAGTTAATGTGTGATTATCTCATTCTGACTTAAGTGTGTGTATCATGTTAAACTAAGCAGGGCCGTGCAGAGACTTTTTGAGGGGCAGGGGCTCAATGTTAAAAATGGGCACATTGAACAAGATCTTAAAACACCGTGCAACAACACAGCAACAACCCATATTAATCAAGAATTTAATTGGATCCTATTATATCATTGCCATCATGTGGGGACAATGCAAAGCAAATCTAGTCTATATTTTCCCCAACAGGTATAAAGTTTCTGTTTCTGCTGCTGACAGTCCTGGAGGGCTGAGTTGATCTGAGACTGTAGCTGTTAAACAGACCAGATGAGGGAAGGTCAAAGGTTATGAAGTTATTAAATAAGAACATTTGCTGCTATTTTACTAATTAAGCCCTAATACTATCTATTTAACCTCTAGAACAGGGGTCTCAAACTCCAGTCCTCGAGGGCCGCAGTCCTACAAGTTTTAGATGTGCCACAGGTACAAAACGCTGGAATGAAATGGCTTAACTACCTCCTCCTTGTGTAGATCAGCTCTCCAGAGCCTTAATGACCTAATTATTCTGTTCAGGTGTGGTGCAGCAGAGGCACATCTAAAAGTTGCAGGACTGCGAACCTCGAGGACTGGAGTTTGAGACCCCTGATCTAGAACAACTTGGCTGCAGACCTATTTATAGGTCCAAAAGCTCAAAGGGGTTAACTCTATATAATGTTTTGACGTTAGTATCTCTGAGATCTAGAATTATAAGACTGAGATATCAAGGCAAAGAAAACTCAGTAGCTGCTGGTGGCCTCCAGACATTCAGGGGCCCCTAGAAATGGTTTAATTGAATAGAATAGAAGTACTTTGTTCATCCCAGCAGGGAAATTACTTCGCAGTTACAGCATAGAGACAAGACACAATAACAACGTCTGGGTGTTGAGTCTGGAGTTTGGCTGTGGCAGAGCTGATGACGTCACAGGCCATTGTAACACATAATTGGCCATAATTGTAACACAGACTGTAGATCTAAACCTGTAGCATCATTTATAGAGAATGACAATGTTATTAAATTTTATTTAATGCATTCAGCTGAGAAAATAAATACATTTAGGATTTAATTAGGAAGTTTACTTTGTAAAAGTTTAAAGAATCATCTTGCTAGTTTTATTGCTGTGTTACCATGGCTACAATATGATGTAATCTTTGTGTTTGAGTTGGGTTTGTTCACAAATACATCACAGCAAACGACCAATAATCAGTGATTGATTTTAAACTCGGCCAATGAACCTGGTCTCCCTCTCACAGATTCACCTTATCTGTCTAAGGCCCTATATTACCTTAGACTGGCCCTGAGTGTATGAAAAAAATATTCTTACCCATAATTTGTTAGTTAGGGGGCTCAGATACATCCTCCTCCTCCTCACCACGGACCTGGTGTCTGAACAACATGGAGGCTCTGAGGGTCATTATTAGACTGAGGGCAGCCAGACTAGTTTATTTTTACTAAATTATTATATTTAGCTAAATATTATTGCTGAGGGGCACAAACAGGCCTTCTGACATACAGATTTAAAATAAAAAATTGAAAAGAAAAAGAAAACTCAAAAAGGGCACTAGGGGCATCAAGGATAGAAGGCCAGGCGCTCATGCCCCTTTTGCCCCCTCCGCCCCCCTGAACGTGCCTGAAGCTAAGGCTACATTCACACTGCAGCCGGAAGTGACCCAAATTAGATTTTATTTTTCTTTAGTTTATTTTTTGGTCATGCGATCTGTATTGCAATTTTTTTTCCATGACAGTCTGAACAACACAGATTGGATTTTTTTCCAATGTGATTCAGGTGACTTGGATATGTGGTTCAAAATCTGATCCATATCTGATCTTTTTAAATCTGTACCACCAGGTCGCCTTCATCCTGCATGTCGTTGATATTCGACAAACATCACTAAAAGTTGCTTGTAAGAGGCAGGAGATCACATACAGGTTGCATATTTGGAAATATGAACGACTATACACAAAAAAATCCATTTAATAATAAATTGGAATTGAGCATTAATGTCTGGAGTTTGGCTGCAGCCTTAGAGAATAATCTTGTTCTCGTTCACAAACACAATTTGTACAAAAAGCAGTTATTAATTCAAATATTGGTACTTGGAAAATTTTCAAGGTATTATTGATAAAACTAAAGACTGACTGGACAAGGAGAAGAAAAAGTGAAACAAAGATTTTGTCCTGTTCTGAGTTTTTCTGTGTATTTATTTATTGTTTTCTGTGTCTCTAAGTCTCCTTGCTGTCCTGTCCTCCCCTTGATTGTTCCCTGGTGTCTCGTTTCCTTGATTATCCTCTGTGTATTTAACTCCACCTGTGTTCCTTGTTCTTCGTCGGGTCCTCGTCTCATTTTGGCTTCTGTTCTGCCGTGTGTCCGGTTAGTCCATTCGTGCTCTCTGTTGCTGCCTGTGTTGAGCCTCAGCTTCCGCTCAGCAGTGCTGCCAGGGATTTGGACTGTTTGTGTAGCAGTATTCATCATTAAATTTCCGTTTCTCATTTATACCTCACCACGTACACCACCACCTCATGACAGTTTTATTAGCACAAACTTTCAGGACTCCAGTACTGCACTTGTTGAAATCTGTGAAGAGGAAAAATTATTCATAAACATAGAAAATGTTTGATTTCAAGTTGATTTCCTCTTGATTTTTTTAAAATCTGATTTTTTAAAAAAATGTTAATTCTTGTTCTCCAGATTCTCATCCAGCAGCGTCTCTCACAGTGAGTCCTGACAGAGAGCAACTTTTCACTGATGAGAAAATCCAACTGAACTGCAAAGGAAACTCTGCTGACTGGAGAGTGAGGAGGTTTACATACCATCAGTCAGATTTATCAAACTGCTCCACCTGGGGAACAATGACTGGATCCTCATGTACCTTCATCAGTCCCCAGCACCATGAAGCAGTGTACTGGTGTGAGTCTGGATCAGGAGAGTTCAGCAATGCAGTCAACATCACTGTACACAGTAGGTTTATTTAAATGTTTTTATCTTCTGACTTTAAAGGTTGACGCCATGTTGTCCATCTTAATTAATGACATTAATGTTTACCTGTGAGTTCTGTTTATATATGTCTTTCAATATTGTGTCTTAATTATTGAAAGACATAATAATCAACTTGATTACATTGCACAGCGTTTAATGTTTTTTTTTTTTTTTTCTTTTTATGTATGTTTCAATTTTAAGAAAGCTGAGTGGTTCCGTTTAAATGTTTCTTTTACTTGTTTGGAGATGTCACTGTCTTTCATTGCTCACAATTTGACTAACAAGTTTTTACTATGAAATATAAACCAATAAACTGTTTCTTTGTCCAACAGCACCAGAGTCCATCCTCACTGTGTCTCCATCATGGCTGAATCTCGGAGCCTCAGTGACTCTGAGCTGTGAGGTTAAACCTTCATCTGCAGGATGGAGGTTCCACTGGTATCAAGCTGTTCCTGATTTATCAAAGAACATCTACAGATATGATCCACTGCCTGGTAACATCAGTGGGACTGTAAATAACTCCTTCATCATTCATGGACAGAAACACACAGCAGGTTTTGCATGTAGAGCTGGAAGAGGAAACCCAGAATATTTTACATTTTATAGTCAAACAAAGTTCATCTGGTCTGCAGGTCAGTGTGTTTCTGTTCTACTACTAAACTTATATCTTGTTATTGACCAACCTGACATCCCACTGATCACGTTAGATGTTTTGCTGCACAGAGGTTTGTAAAATTAGATTGTATGATTAAAGATTTAGTTTACCAAACAGAACTTTTTCCAGTGGTGAAAATAGATTTAATTTCCATTCATAAGAGCTGGACAATAAATCATTAACAGTATATATTGCAATAGACGAGGTCAATGTCAATAAATAATACATCTGATAGAATATTAAATAATTTCACTGAAGTCCAACGCAGAACCGCACAGCATTCTGGGAGATGTAGGCAGAGGAAAGGATTTTACCGCTCAACCTCTCATGGTCAACTAAGCTTGGTGGGTGGCATCAACTAACTCACTGGTTACCTAGCAACAACCTGCTGAGTAACATGCCTCATAAAAAAACATTTAAAATAAAAGAAAAATGGAGAGGAGTGATGAAGGATAAAACAGGAAAGGTCACTTTGCCAGTCTTTCAGTCTTTAGAATATTAAAACAAAAATAAGCAGTAATTATTGATATTGACTGATATGAAACTTTTATATATCGTCCAATCAAAAGCACAGAGGCCCAGACTTCCCTCCCCCCAGCAGACAAACATAGACCCTCCAATGTGTCCTGGGAGGAAAACCTGACCCCTCAGGGTCAGGGGTCAGGACGCCTCCTGGACGTCTGATCAGGCGTCCAAATCAGATGCCTGACATTTGATTCAAAAATAAATATAAAAACTGCGGGAAGCATTTGCAAAGGGTGGAAAAAGAGGAGATATTGATTGGATAATCACTGGAGATGCTGTAAAAAATAATTCAGTTTTTCATTCATGATCAACTATCAATGTGTGCTTAAAGGCTTTAGTTCAGAGGATTAAATAAACAGCTGGACAGCTGAGACAGTTAAAAACCACTGAGGTGAGAAGTGAGGAACAAAAATATCTAACACACAGTTATGTCTTTGGGATAAAGAGGTTTTTCCACCTTTTATAAGAACAATGCTGCAAAAATGTTACAAAATGTTTTAAATCTGAACAAAGAAAAGATTTTCCTTTTCAGCTGTTTGTGTTGATTCTTGTTGTCTTGTTGTTCCATGTTGTTTTCCAGATCCTCATCCAGCAGCTTCTCTCTCAGTCAGTCCTGACAGAGAGCAACACTTCACCTCTGAGTCTGTGACTCTGAACTGTGGAGGAAACTCTACTGAGTGGAGAGTGTGGGAGGTCATAGAATCAGGTTATCTGTTAAACATCAACAACTGCTCCACCTGGCGGTCAACGACTGGATCTTCATGTACCTTCAGTAGTCACTGGTCCCATAAATCAGTTTTCTGTTGTGAGTCTGGATCAGGAGAGTTCAGCAATGCGGTCAACATCACTTTTCAACGTATGTTATTATGTGTGGTTTTGATTAATTGTAGCAGTTTCTCATAAAATTAACTGTTCAATATTTCAAAAACTATTTGAAATGTAGTTTTTCAAAGTGAATGTATATATTCAAAGTGAATGAGAACCGTTTCAGACAGCCTGATTTAAATTCCCAGGTCCTTCTTGACAATGAGATCTAGATCTCAACGGGGTTTACCTGGTCAAATAAAGGAAATTAAAAAAAAAAAAATCAGATGATCACAGAAGAAGAAAATATTTGTTTGGAATAACTATAAATAACTCAGAGCCTCTCAGGATAGTTTTAAAGATCAGATAATAAATTATACCCAAACTTTGAAAACATTTGTAGATTTTGGTTTCCACAGTTTTTGGAATCATAGCGCTCATTTATACATTTAGTTTATCAAGTCTTTTTAAAATGTAACATTTATTTATCTTTTGATTACATTTTTACTCTACTGGAAAAATCTCAATATTTCTTTTCTCTTTCAACACAGTTTAAGCAAGTCTGTACTTTTAAATTCAAGTTACTTCTCTTCATCATCAAAACGTTGCTTCCTAGGTTGTCAGTAACTGTGTGGTCTGTAGCTTCTGTTAAATTCATTGAACATTGCGTGGAAAAAACATAAAATGTCAAACAAAATATATGTTCAGTTCATTCTCTGTAACTTCCTCTAAGGTTTTCAGCAGCTCATTTCTAACAGGACCTTAATATCTTCAGACTGGTTTACAGATGAAGATCTTCTCCTGGTGAGCCCCGTCCATCCTGTGACTGAAGGAGCTTCTGTTACTCTGAGCTGCAGACTGAGAGGAGAAAACCAACTTTCTAATGTGACTTTCTATCATAATGACAAACTGATCCAAAATGACAGCAGAGGAGAGCTGAATATCTCTGCAGTGTCTCAGTCAGATGAAGGTTTCTACAAGTGTGAACATTCAGGAAAAGTTTCACCTCAGAGCTGGATGGCAGTTAAAGGTGAGCAGAGATACGATATTTTAATAATTTAATGAGAGATAATAATCTGAATTAATGGAATGTTAGTATTGTGCAGAATTATTCTCTGATCATTTCCAGCAGCTAAACCTGCATTAAAACCTGGAAGCTCTTCATTTCCTGTGATGTTGCTCGTTGGACCAGTGATTGGAGTCGTTCTCTTAATTCTCCTGTTGCTGCTGCGTCGGTTCAGACAGACCAAAGGTGAGGCGATGAAGTGGTGAATTTGTATGTTTCGCTTTTATTGGTCATGGCGTTTATGACTCCATGAGCAATTTTTACTGTTATAGTATTTAGATAATTTGTAATTAGTTTGTTGAATTTAATTTGATGCATTTTTTAATCAAATAACAATACTTGCAACAGTAATAAGTCTTTGAAATCAAGTGTATTTTACTTGACAACTAAATCAGTAAATAAAATAAGTGAACTCAAGCAGTCAAATATTTTAGCTCCAAACCTGAACCAGGTCTAGAGCACCAAAGCTAAAGTTACTTACTGAAAAAAAATTGCTCTATCATAAGGTTTTTTTTGGGGGGGGGGGTTTCTCTATCTATATTTTTTGTATTTCACAAAACTGCAATCGAAACACTTTTCACATCACGAGTTTTGACCGATAAATTTCTTATTTTATTTTTTTTAATGCGATATTAGTGGAATACAGCCAATTTTGTGTACATTTGTAATGGAAATGTAATCTTTTACAACGATATGATACCATGTGCTATAATAGAGGTTGAATCAAAGTTTCAAATGGCCTTCAGGGTCATTACTGCCACCTACAGGTCAGAGAGAAACGTGTTTGAGAAATTTACTGGTTTAATTGAGAAATGTGTTTCAGGAACATTTTTAGGATCCAGTGTAGTTTTCTGTTAATGTCCAGCCTCAACCCTCCACATTCCTGACTGTTTCATTTTCTCCACCATTTTGTGACAATTGTTGCAATATGCAATTGTGATATTTGATCAGTATTTTTATTTACAAACCCAACATTTAAACCTGTCCGTCGATGTTACAGGTCCATGTTTAACAGACTTTTTATATTTATATAGGACATGACATAAAATAAAAATGTCTCTTTTGTGAAAAGGTTCTGGAAGAGTGGAGACTGTCTACCAGGATGATCTGCAGCAGCCATTGTACTCCTCTCTCCTGCATGGTCAGAGTCCCACTTTGCTCTCAATGTTTATCTAACATAGATTATATTCATGTTTTTTATCCTTAATGTCTGATTCTCAAAAAGGAAAGAAAAAAATCCTCTCTGCTTTGACTTTTATTCTGTTTAATGATATACCAGAAAACATGCATTTTATAAGATCAAATCATATATACATTATTTTGTTTTAACTATTTACTGTATTTATAGAGAAGTGAATAATAATATATGTTATCTTTAAATTCCATCCAGTCTAGCCTTATGTAGCTTAACATAGCCACTGATCAACACAATAAAGATGATTTTTGGCTTTCAACCTTTTTAACATAAATTATATAACTATACCTGATGCTGCTGTTTGTTCAGTCCTCTGAACAAATGGCAAATATATTTAAGTGTAACTTTTTTCTAAAAAAATCCCCCCATATTTTCAGTCTTAGCTGTTTTGACTACAATCAGCATGTTGAACCACAGTGCAGCTTGGTTTTTACAGCAGTAATAAAGTTTCCCCTCAGTTAACTAGATTCATGATATAAATGGTTAGAACTTCCATCCATCCAGTTTCTTACACCCTTTTCCCACTGGGGTCAGGAAGCGCACTGGTGCCCATCTCCAGCTGTCAGCGGGCGACAGACATGGTCACCCTGGACAGGTCGCCAGTCCGTCGCAATACTGGATATAATTTATAACATCCATCTATTTAAAACAATGATTTTGATAAAAGGAATTTAAGTCAAGAGTGTTAAGGATATGTAAAAATGTGGATAGCGGTTCTAATGTTAACTTTCCATCAGCATCACTGACAAGATGAGACGTTTTTAACTTTCCTGTGTTTATCACTGATTTGTAGGAGATCTTGGTGTTTACGAAACAATCAGACAGCCTGGAAACTACATAAATGGTACAGTATAAAGATTAATTATCATATAAATGCTGTTAAGATTTGCAATTATACAGCGACTTCAAACAGCAATAAACTGAAGGACTAAATTACAGTTTCAGGTCAAGAACAACCGGTTTATGCTAATGTCGGCGCCTGGTCAGATTCAGCCTGAAGATTTTGTTAAGAGGAATGAATCAGCCAAATCTGGAAATGATCAGTGTGAACAATACAGTGAGGAAAATAAGTATTTGAACACTTTACGACTTTGCAAATTTCCCACTGAGAAATCATGGAGGGTCAGAAATGTTCATCTTATGTGCATGTCCACTGTAAGAGACATAATCTAAAAAAAAAAGTTCGGAAATAACAATGTATGATTTTTTTAAAATAATGTATGTTTGTGTGACTAATAAGTATTTGAACACCTGGCAATGAACAAAAATTAACATAATGAATCAAATTGTGTTAAAGTTCTGTTTTGGGGATTTGAAGTTTCTTCAGAAACTGAAAAAGCATCAAATTTCTCTTTAAAATGTTCTCTTTGGTTTTTCATTCAATGTTTTTAGACCTGAATATCTGAGTTAGTGTGTTGTTATAGAGAGGAGCCTATTTAACTTGCATACATGCTTTATCAAAACATCAAACTACTTTTTATCTTTTTCTTTTTCAACTTCTATCTTTTTTTATCACACTTAACATAAATAAGTGTGTAACTGGAAAATGAGCCTCTAAACCTTCCAGAGTGTAAAACCACAATAATTAAATAAAAAATATGTTGAATAAATGCAGCCTTTGTATTTTTAGCATCTTTCTAATTACACAGTTTGCATGTTGACATTACCTGTGATCAGGCAGAGAAAAACTACATATTT